>NC_137169.1:170741576-171070846 GCF_951394435.1 Stenella coeruleoalba | reverse complement strand
AGTACAGCACCTAGACCTATAGTAATAAGATGACGAGGACTAAGTTTTCTCTTCTTTGTAATATTGTAAATGTCATGACTGGAAAATTTTACCTCACATATACCTATACCTACACTTACACACACATACATAGCTACCCATGTACATAAGTGTGCACACACATAATACACTTACACACATAAACTCACACACTCCTATATTTATACACACACACGTACACCTACATATACATATACATGCATAAGTATTTTTCTCCCCCAACCCCCAGCCCTTGCCCTCAAAGAATCTTATCTTTGTTTAGCCAAACCACTTGTCCTATGTGCAAGAGAAAAGAGTTCTTTCCATTGTATAATTATGCATGATACATATTACACTTTGCACCAGCATAATCTTTAATAGCTGTTCTACTGATCTCAAGGCCCTGATTTTATAATTTTGAATTGTCAGTATTAAAATTTTCAGAAAATTCCCTGGCATTCCAGCAGTTAGGACTCCATGCTTTCACTGCTGAGCGTGAGGGTTCAATTCCTGGTAGGGGAACTAAGATCCCGCAAGCCGCACAGCATGGCCAAAAACAAACAAAAAAAACAATAAAACCAAAATTTTCAATTCTGCTTCCCTTTCACAATTAGCAGCTATATCTCCTTAGACTTAGAATGAGGATATAATAACTTATAGGGCAGAGTTTTCCTGTTTGCTGATTGTATCTTGACTTCACCTTGACTCCTACACATATTAAACAGAACCATAAGAAACGGCCATTGTTGTAGGTTAAAAGTTGTTAAATAATAGCAATTTCAGGGACTTCCCTGGCAGTCCAGTGGTTAAGACTTTGCACTCCCAATGCAGGGGTACGGGTTCGATCCCTGGTCAGGGAACTAAGATCCTGCATGCAGTGTGGCCAAAAAAAATTTAATTTAATTTAAAAAATAGCAATTTCATACGGTTAAACCTAAATATTAAATTAATTTTTATTTAGTGATATTATTCCGATCACTTATTAAATTCCTTAGGTGTTCTGTCTCTTTCTTTTAACCATTTAATCCCCAGGTAAAGGCTTGAGTTTTTTGGATCATCTATTGTTGAGGCTACTATGTACAGATAAGAGGAGATTTATTTCTTAGTTTCTTCCTTCTTGGACAGAGTCTGGATGATCTTTTCATTCTTGGCCTGTAGCTGCTCCTCATAGCACAGGTAGCCTCAGCATGGTCATCCAACAGTCTCTTGTGGACACTGTCTGTGTTTAGCCTGGGCATGTGTTTCATGAGAATCTTAATTTTGAACATTCATTCATCTCCAGGTATGTGCCATGTTACATATAGCCATTAGTCTCTTTGCATTTAATCTATCTTCTGAGAAGTCCTTGCAGAAATCTTATCATTCTCACCTATGTCATCATGAGGATTTGAATATTGGCCACAAATATTTTGCTTATATGTGTCCACGGGCAGTGCGCCAAAGTGCTATTCTGGCATTGTTCTAAGAGTAGATAGTCACAAGCTTGCAGATGGTCAGCTCATTTTTTTTTTTGTGGTAGGCGGGCCTCTCACTGTTGTGGCCTCTCCCGTTGCGGAGCACAGGCTCCGGACGCGCAGGCTCAGCGGCCGTGGCTCACGGGCCCAGCCGCTCCGCGGCATGTGGGATCTTCCCGGACCGGGGCACGAACCCGTGTCCCCTGCACCGGCAGGCGGACTCTCAACCACTGTGCCACCAGGGAAGCCCATGATCAGCTCATTTTTGATCAGGTTCAAGATTTGCTGATAGGAATTGGTATTGATGAACGTTATTATTTTCTTTGGGGGTCTAACCATATCTTTTTCTTGCCACAGCAGAGGACTCCGTGGGGGTGAGCCTCTTCTAAAGCTTGAGTACCTAACCTCTGGGACCTACATTTTCATGTCTCACACCTGCCATTCCTATCATTCCCATAGGCCCAATCACTGGCAGCCCTTCCCCAGCTGGTTTTAACAGCCTTATAAAGTGCTTTAGTGAATGCAGAGAAAGAAGGAAAACTGTTTTCCTGAAAAATAGCATCTCTCAGGGTGTGATCTCATCCCTGAAATTGCTATTATTTGACCACTTTTAATTTTATGTGTCAACTTGGCTGGACCACAATGCCCAGATATGTAGTCATACATTATTCTGGATGTTTATGTGGGAATGTTTTTGGATGACATTAACATTTAACTTGGTGAACTTTGGGTAGAGTAGATTGTTCTCCATAATGTGGGTGGGCCTCATCCAATCAGTTGAAGGCCTGAATAGAACAAGAGAATGACATCCTCTGAGCAAGAAGAAATTCTGTAACAGGCAGCCTTTGCACTTGAACTTCAACACATTGGATTTTTCCTGAGTCTTTAGCCTGATGGCTTTTGAACTTGAACTTCAGCATTATCTCTTCTCTGGGTCTCCAACATGCTGGCCCACTCTGCAGATTTTGGATTTGCTGGCCTCCATAATTGTGTGATCCTTAGAATAATCACCAATTCCTTAAAATAAGTCTCCTTCTACATATAAGCACATCCTATTGGTTCTTTTCTCTGGAGAACTCTAATACAAAGGGGATAGAAGCTAATGCTTATTTAGTGCAGGGTGTGTGTCAGGCCTTCTCTAGATATTAACTCAAAATCCTCAGATAACTCTAGGAGGTAATGGAGATTCAAAGAAATCAAGGAACTTGCCCCAAAATATCTAGTAAATGACAGACCCTTGTTTGAATTAGGGTTTTTATCATTCCAAAGTGCCTTCAACTAATGACCCTGCAAGAAAAATAAATGAATTTCATAAGTGAATACTTCCTGAGTTCCTACAGTAAACTAAAAAGATAATGTAGCCATAAACCTTTCTTTTATTAAGGACCATGTTAGGGAATTCCCTGGTTGTACAGTGGTTAGGACTTCATGCTTCCGTTGTAGGGGGCACAAGTTTGATCCCTGGTTGGGGAACTAAGATCCCACAAGCTGCATGGTGTGGCCAAAAAAAAAGTACTATATTATTCTCTCCCTTTCTCACTTCCCTATTAGATGACTATCTTTTTTGGTGTTGTCGTTGACTGGCATCAATTCTTCTCCCTGGTAGAACCTGATTTCTTTGAGGATTTACCTTTCTCCCACTGTGTATAATCGTGTTGGGAGGGAATTTCAAGCCTATGCCTCTAACAGTGAAACTTTGAAAGGCCAGACCATTCCTCTCCCACTCCCTAGAACTGCTAGTGGGTGAGATTATGATCTAAGACCTTCTAATTGGAAGATTTTGAAGTCTGAGTGGGTGGTGCAAGGTCAGAAAGAACAGCCAGAGATCTTTTCTGGCAGCAACAGCTATTCCAGCATTATGGTAGTTATTTCCTCCTGATTCTTCATTTTTTCTTTTCTGGAGTTGCCCCAGTTTCTTTCCCTTGCCAAGTTTGGTCCTCTAACTTCCTGTCTTCTCTTTAAGACCCTAATATCCTTCCCATAAACTCCCCTTTTGAAAGTTAGACAGAGTCAGTGTCTGCTAATTTCAACCAAGGAACATAAGTGATGATGAACCTCAAGATACAGATCCTCAGGGAAGGGGAGATATCAAGTACTGTGCCCTTTGATGAAGCAGCTAAGAAAGTTATCTGGAAAAACAAATTTCTCAATAAACAATACAGTGTGGGGGCTTAGAATAGTTTCTATCATGGAACAACATAAAGAGTGTGAGGACTTCGAGGATGGCAGGGTAGGGAGGCTCCTGATGGCACTGGATGAATGGTAACAGAGGAATTATAGACTCAAAATATTAAAGTATCAGTTTAAAAAAAATGGATATAATTTCAGGGACTTTATATGAATATATTGAAAGAATCTCCTATATCTTGCACATATTGGATTGAAATAGCCAAGAATCAAACTCAGTGTTTAACCACTAGTTGAATTCAGAGTTGTATCAGTCAGGATAGGCTACCTGGGTTATGCTTTGGTAACAAAACAACCCTATAATCACAGTGATTTAAAGCAATAAAGGTCTGTTTCTCATTCATACTACATATTCATTGCAGGTTGGTTGGCAGTTCTGCTCTGCATAACCTTCACTCCACGACTCAGGCTGATATAGCCTCTGCTATCTGGACCATTGCTGGTGATTGTGGCAGAAGGAAAAAAAGAAAGTGTGATGAATTGTGAACTAGCTCTTAAAGCTTCTGAAGGGAAATGAAAAACATCACTTCTCATATATATTTGGCCAAAGCAAGTCATATGGCCTTTCATAACTTCAAAGGGACAATGAGGTACAGTTCTGCTCAGTATGAGAAGTGGAAATAATTGGTGGACAGCACTAATGATCACTATCAAAACTTTGCTAGATTTCTTACACAAAAGTTCAGACATCCATTAGGAAAATGTGAACTAGAGGCATCAGAGTAATTCGAACCTCCAAGCCCCTGTAAATCCCCCCTGAACTTTTCTTGACAGAAGAGCAACTCTTCCCTGTTGTCTGAAAAGCTATTTCCTCTCATGCTTGTAGATGCCTATATACCTTCATCTGAGGGAATTCACATTGAGAAAGTAGTCGGCAATCTTCCTCGTGCCCCATATCTTTTCATCCATAGACCATTAATCAGAATTATACCCTGGCATACCTCAGATCAACCTAGGCAAATTAAAATTTTACATAACAAAAGAATAGCAGGCAGGAACATGCCAGTGTATGTTAACCCTAATGTGGGAATTATATGTGGGAAATGATTTTGTGGATACTTGACTAAGCAGAGTACAACATGATTTTAGTTTTACTGAATTTGTCAATGTGGTTCATGTATCAGAGATTCTATATGAACTAGACTAGCTGGGTTGAGAAAACTAACAGTTTTCTCTTTAAATTGGTTAACACATGTACACAAACACACACTTAAAAATGCATTCAGTAGTTAATGAAAGTTGGATACTAGAATTTTAGAAATATCTTATTTTAGAAATTATAAAAATGGCCATCTAGGGGGTCTTAGATGATAGTCTCTTCAACAAACACCTGAAATATGTATTGAAGGAATCACCAGTATCTTTAAAAGCATCCGTTTTTAAACATCTACTTAAAATAGCTATCCTCTCTAGGCCAGAAATGCTGGTATGAAATACTGCATTGGAAATGAGCAGCAGCATGGGGGTGGCTGAGATGAGGCAAGACCATAATAGGCAGTAAGACTGGTATGATCATCAGACTGGACTATCTGGAAGAGCTGTCTGGCTATGCCTGCTTGCTTATGAATGAGTTCCTTAGAAAAAAATTGGGAGTGGAGCAACCACATAATATAAAACCAAATAAAAACTCCAAGTCAAGTAAACAGAGATCTGACTTAAGCCATGAAAAGAAGAATTCATGATCAAATCCTTTAGCCAGTTCCTTAACCTAATTGTTTACACTATCTGATCCCCTTGAATGAAGGGAAGACCAGGCAACCTTGATGTCAGATCCTGTGGTAACACTAAAAGTGCATTTGGGAGATATCACGATAGCTCCACCAAAGGGAGAAACAACTTGCTGTGCTTTTTAGCCCTGTACCATTAAGAAAGAGACCCAATACTTGGCACACCTTGGCCCAATACCCACTTAGTGTATCCTGATTTAGCCATTTACCAGGTAACCCGAATAGCTGCCAACTTTGATTGAGGCCCATAGCAGGAGAAAATGCCCTAGGAAAAAAGTGTAAAATGCCACTGAACTATTACTAATGCTTATGGCTGGAACAGAGCTGTGAGTGAAAGGAGGGAATGAATGGGTTATAAACAGTGTGAGACAGTGTAAGCAATTACATGTGCATATAATTCTTCTGGGAACATTTTCAGAAGCCTCCCTATATTGGAAACACATGTTCTCTAATTTGGGCATTCATAGTGACTTTAATTCCTGAAATTTCCCTGATGAATGGAGAATTAGAACCATTTGTCTATTCTACAAAAATAGAAATATCCATTAAAAGCACAGGCTGACACATATCACAGGGAGATCAGCTCGGTGCTTTGTGACCACCTAGAGGGGTGGGGTAGGGAGGGTGGGAGAGAGATGCAAGAGGGAGGAGATATAGGGATATATGTATATGTATAACTGATTCACTTTGTTATAAAGCAGAAACTAACACAGCATTGTAAAGCAATTATACTCCAATAAATATGTTAAAAAAAAAATACACCACTTCAGGTATATTAAAATATTGTAACGGTACACTTTCATATTTTGTGCTACTGAATACATACATTTTACTTGGACATCTGTTATATATCACACAACACATTCTACATGTTTTTTTGCTTTAAATAATTAACTTTTTAAAAGATTAAAAATTAAAAAATATATATTTATCCTCACACACACAAAAATGGGTATTTATGAAAACATACAGTAAATCTCATAGTTGATAAAAACATTTTTAAAGACTTCCTGTTTTTGAACCAGGATCAGACAAGGATGTTTGTTTTCACTATTTCTATAAACCTTCTACTAGATAGTTTAGTTAGTGCAAATAGACATGAAAACAAACAAAAGAAGTAAGGATTCGGAAGGAAAAATAAAAGTGCTATTATTCATAAATGATATATTTTGAGACCATAGCATTTGAGCATACAAAATTAGACTTGCATTTTCCTTATGAATTAAACCTTCTTATCATTTTGACTTTCTTTTTCTGTACTAATGTTTTGACTTAAAGTTAGTTTTTTTTTCATATTTATGTGGTTAAACTAGCTTTCTTTTAATTAGAATTTGCATGGTGTATCTTGTTCAATCCTGCAACTTTTAATCTTTCTATAAACAGCATATAATTTTTTTTGTTATTCAGTTGTCAAACTTCATTTTAACTAAGGTATTTAGTTTATGTACATTGAAGGTAGTTATTGATATAATTGAATTCATTTTTGCCATTGTATGTTCTACCTTTTATTTGTCCCAAGTGTTTATATTTCTTTTTCTTGTTTTTTTAGTTTGTCAAATTGGTTTTTATACTTTTATTGTTTTTCTCTTCACTAGTTTAGAAATGGTTAACATAGAAGTCAAGCTCCTTAATTAACACTTTAATACCATTTAGCACCCCTACCTTCCAGTTAATACATTACTATCTGGTATTTTAATATTTTTTCAAAAGTGACAAGATATTATTATTACTTTTAAAAATACAATTGATGTACATTTAAATTTGTTCATGTACTTACCAATTTCTTTGCCCTTCATTACTTCCTGCATCTCAGACATTCCATCTAGGATCACTTTCTTTGTGTCTGAATTTCATCTTTTAGAATTTCAATTCAGGTGAAAGCCTGCTGGCAACAACACTCTCACTTTTATTTTTCCTGTAGAAGTCCTGATTGATATTCTTTTCCTCATTACTTTGGAGATAAAGATATTGCCTTCTTCCTTTCATTACTGTTGATGATAAGTCAGCTTCAGGGGACCTGTGGCTCCTTGAAGGTAACTGTTTATTTTGGGGGACTGGTTTTGAAAACTTTTTATGGTTTTTGAGTTTTGATAGTTTGTTATGATGCTTTTAAGTGTGTATTTTAAAATAATTGTCTTCTGGGATTTATTGGGCTTCTTGAATTTGTGGTATATTATCTTTCTTTAGATCCGTGAAATTCTCATCCTTTATCTTTTCAAACCATGAATCTGCTGCACTTTTGCTTTCCTCTTCTAGTGGTTCTCCAATTGAACATATGATAGACATTTTCATTGTCACCTTCACACCTCCTATTCACTTTTGCTTCATTCTATCTTTGTCTCTTCATCTTGTGTTCTTGATCTCTTCAAATTTCTCTTTTACTTCACCAACTGTTATTTCTTCTATTGTATCCAATCATTACCAGCTATGCTTTGTTTTCTATATAAAGAAAAAGTTTATTTTCTCTTCATCTCTCTCCTTTCTCTAAACCTGCACTCAGGTAACCAACATTAAGAGTTTGGTGTGTATTTTTCATCTCTTTATCTGTGCCAGGCAAATACATACAGATACATAGGGTCACTTTTATTTAATAAAGACTTTACTTTTTAGACCAGTTTTAAGTTTACGATAAAATTGAGAGGATGGTACAGAGATTTCCCATATAATCCCTGCCCACACACATACACTGCCTCCCCTTTTATCAACATCACTCACCAGAATGTAGGATGAACCTACATTGACACATCACAGTCACTCAAAGTCTATAGTTTACCTTAGGGTTCACTCTTAGTGTTGTACAATCTGTGGGTTTGGACAGATGTGTAATGGCATATATTCATTATTATAATTTTATGCAGAGTATTTTCAACTGCCCTAAAAATCCTTTGTACTCTGCCTATTCACCTCTCTCTCCTCATCTCCTTGGCCACAACCATTGGCAACCATTGATCTTTTTACTGTGTCCATAATTTTGCGTTTTCCAGAATGTCATATAGTTGGATTCATACAGTATGTAGTCAGATTGGTTTCTTTCACCTTGTAATATGCATTTTTAGGTTTCCTCCTTGTCTTTTCATGGTGTAATAGCTCATTTCTTTTTTTAAAAAAATAAATTTATTTATTTTATTTATTTATTTTATTTATTTATTTTTGGCTGTGTTGGGTCTTCGTTGCTGCATGTGGGCTTTCTCTAGTTGTGGCGAGCGGGGGCTACTCTTTGTTGCAGTGCACGGGCTTCTCATTGCGGAGCACAGGCTCTAGGCACGTGGGCTTCAGTAGTTGCGGTGCATGGGCTCAGTAGTTGTGGCTCATGGGCTCTAGAGAGCAGGCTCAGTAGTTGTGGCACATGGGTTTAGTTCCTCCGCAGCATGTGGGATCCTCCTGGACCAGGGATCAAACCCGTGTCCCCTGCACTGGCAGGCGGATTCTCAACCACTGCACCACCAGGGAAGCCCCTTCATTTCTTTTTAATGCTGAATAACAGTCCACTCTCTGGATGGACTACAGTTTATTTATCCACTCATCTACTGAAGTATATCTTGCTTGCTTCCAAGTTTTGGCAAATATGAAAAAAGCTGCTATAAACATCCATGTGCAGGTTTTTGTGTGAGCATAAGTTTTCATTTCCTTTGGGGAAGTACCAAGGAACACGTTTTGCTGTATCATATGGTGAAAGTACGTTCAGTTTTATAAGAAACTGCCAAGCTGTCTTTGAAAGTGGCTGTACCATTTTGCATTTCCACTAGCTATGTATGAGAGTTCTTGTTGGTTCATATCCTCGCCAGCATTTGGTATTGTCAATGTCTCACATTTTGGCCATTTTCATAGGTATGTAGTAGTATCTCGTTGTTTTAATTTATGTTTCCCTGATGAGTATGATGTGGCTTTTCATATGCTTATTTGCCATCTCCATTGCTTTAAAAAATTTCTCTTATTTTATTTTTCAGTTAGACACTCTGTTTGGTTTTTTCTCACATCTGATAGATCACTTTTCATGATTTCCTGATTCCCACAGGTGTTTGTAACTTTGTGAGTTATTTCCTTAAACATGTCAAGTGCAATTGTTTTAAAATCTGACTGATTGTCCCAACATCTGAAGGCTTTGCATGTCTATTTTGTTTTTATTGCTGTTGTTATCTTGTTTCTGCAACTCCTAGAACAGTCCCTAACACCAAAAATAGTGTTTCCTGATGGTAACTGCATGGTAAATATTTATTTACTGAGCAAATTCATGCGCTTTTTTTGCCTCTGTATCTTGGGTTGTTGTTGTTTGTTTTTTGTCTAGCCCATTTGGATATTTTTTACCACATACTGGTTATAGCTTTTACAGCTTTTTTATTTTTTATTTTTTTTTTTTTTTAGCGGTACGCGGGCCTCTCACTGTTGTGGCCTCTCCCGTTGCGGAGCACAGGCTCTGGATGCGCAGGCTCAGCGGCCATGGCTCACGGGCCCAGCCGCTCTGCGGCATGTGGGATCTTCCCGGAACGGGGCACGAACCCGTGTCCCCTGCATCGGCAGGCGGACTCTCAACCACTGCGCCACCAGGGAAGCCCCTAATGCGGGTTTTTCAACCTCTCCAACTAGAGATTTTCTTCCCCAAATTAGCCACTGTCTTTAAGATATTCAATACTTAAAATGTGTTGTTTTATTTATAATTTATTGAACACTTTTCATTATTTTTAGCAAGGATTTTATATGAATAACCTAACATATCATTATCAGAAATCAGATTTAATCAATATCTTAACCCCTAAAATATAAAAAACCTTAGAACACTTTAACTCTATTCCTCCCTGCACTTATATGCTAATTTTGTCCAGGATTTTAATCCTGTCCTTTCTTTAGCCCCATATATTCAACATTGCTATTTCTTTTTTTTAAACATTGCTATTTCTAAATTATATAGTCAATATATGCTTTGTTTTACACACACACACACACACAGACACACATGCACACAGACACAGACACATTTACTACTCTATTTGCTCATCATTTCTTCTTGTATTTCAGACCATGCTTCTGGGTTAATTTTCCTTCTTCTTAGACATTCCTATAATGTAGATTTCTTAATAATAAAGCTTGTCAGTTTGAGTTAAGCTAAGCATGTCTTTATTTTAGACATTCTTGAAAGATAGTTCTGCTGAATACATAATTCTACATTGATAGTTTTGTCTCTCAACCATTTAAAGACATTATTACACTCTCTCTATTAGTGCTGTTGCTGTCATTCTGGCTGTCATTTCTTTCTATGTTGTCTCATGTTTCCAGGATTTAAAAAACAATTTAGCCTACTTTGAACATATATTGTGATTCGTGAATCAGTAGAGATTTGTGCTTTTCTTAAATCTCAATAATTACAGCCATGATGTCTCTAAATTTTGTCATTCCTCCTTTCTATCTATTCTCTTATTCTGGAATTCTGTCTAGGTCTATGTTAATCTTTTCTTTCTGTCCTCCATATCTCTTTCATATTTCTCATATCCTTGTCTGTTTGTGATGCATTCTGTGTAATTTCTCAAGAAATATCATCATCATTAATTCTCTCTTTAGATGTGTTTACTGCTTAACCATTGATTTTTTAATTTCAACAGTTATATTTTAATTTTTAGATGTTTCACTCTCCCGTCAAATATATGGGTTCATAACTTTTAATTGGTTATCTTTGTAATGGAATCTTTTATTTCTCTAAACATTTCATACATATTTGCTCAAAATTCTTTATCTTATAAATATATACAAAAATCTTGGGAGTCTAAATCTGTTGTTTATTGTTTTTACTGACTAATATTAACTGCTGTTTTCTTTGTAACCTTTGATTGTGATTAACTGCCTAATCTTAACTATGTGACATTCCAGTGAGTCTAAATTAGACAACTGTTTGAGTGGAGAGGATTCACCTGCGCTTCTGCTGATACCCAAGAAGTTCCAACAGCTAAGGACAACTATGGTTCCCTTTAACAATCCTGGATCACTGAGAGTTTAGGCTCAACTCGATATTTCAGTGCTGGCCTAGGGCTCAGTGTCCCAATAGCAGTGCTGCTACCAGCATCTGCCCTCATATTCTCAGGGTAACCTGACCCCTCTTGTCTGGCTACTACTTCTAGCTCCCAGCTCTGGCCACACCTAACTCTTCCCACAACCACTCCTCCTCCCAGAAAGATGACAAGAGAATTTCCAAAACCTTTGTTAAGACTCACAATGCCTCACTCTGTCCTACACATAGCTTGTAATTTTGTAGGGGGAGATCCCACAAAAAAGAACTTATTTCACAAGAGTGCTAGAAATAAAATTCTTAAAGTCAATACTTAGACTTGGTTCTGTAGGTGTATGCATTGCTGATACCTCTATCAAGGACATTGGGATAAAACTCTGAAAAGTTGCTTCATTCATTAAGAAAGTCAACATATATTTTGGGGGTGCCTACTAAGTGCTAGGCACCGTGCTTGTTAGGCACTCAATCAACACTATGTAATTTGACACAACTTTATAAATAACATTTAATTTTTAAATTTTCCAATCTTTCTAGTTCTCTTATTGCCATTTCTAAATTCTCTACCTCGGATCATGGTTTTACTCTATATTCCTGTCTGATTGAATGACAAATATATGGAATTTAGAAGCAATCATTAGAGGGGAAGGGGAGAGATGATTGTGTAAAATACATTCCTTTTCCAAATAAACAAATGGACAAAATGGAGCTAAATCCCAAATTATTAACAAACTGTTCCAGAAGTTAATTTGAAAGTTTAGGTTTCAAACAGACTGATGGGAACATGGGAACCTATTTAACTCATAATGTAGCAGGTTACTCATATGCTCATTTATTCAATAAATGATTACCAAGTGCCTATTATTTGCCAGGCACTGTAAAATGTTGCTGGGGACACAATAATAATCAAAGTAAAGTGGTTCCTGTTCTTGCATAGCTTACTGTTTAGCTAGAGATACAAACTATACAAGCAATAGCAATGAAAATTCAACCAGCCATGAAAACAATGAAGAAATACAGGGAGATATGGAAGCACAAAAAACCTGAAGAGGTTAGCCTGACAAAGGAGAAGGAACAATGAGAGGCATTGGAGAAAAGGTGTGTAAACACCAGTAGGCAAGAAATATATCACCTTAGTGAAACGAAGAGAAGTTATGAATGATGGGATGGAAGAGAATGTAGCGTCACTTTTGGGAAAGATAATGAAAGATGAATCTGGAAAGATAAACTAAGGCCAGGTAACAATGCAATGTTGAAACTTTTAAATTTATCCTAAGAGCAATGGAGAGTCATTGAAGGATTTTATGCATGGAAGTAACTTGACTAGGTCTGCAATTTGCAAAGATTCTTTGGCTAGAGTGTGAAAAATGAAAGGGACTGTCAGGGATAGAGAAGTCTGGGAAACCAGGTAACGTATTTTCAGCAATTTAGGTGAGAGAGTATTGAGGGAAATGGATGAAGTCAACAATTTAAAAGTGCTGCTTGTAAGGAAGTGAGAAGGTTTAGGAAAAGGGTGGATCAAGAGATGACTCTGGATTTGGCTTAATCAGCTCTCTCTAGAGGGAAATAGTTGCTGCTGGAAAATTTGATCTTAGGAACAGTTGGTCCTTGCTGACAACCAAGCTTCCATAAGACACTGGTATGGATAATAGGGTTTCCTTCTGTTTCTTGTTTCTGACTCAGTAAAGAGAGAGGATTTTTATGTGCTCATCCCCAATTGAAGAGGGAATGCTATCTCCAATATGGGCATTAAGTAGAAGCAAAAAATTCAAGCTGTCAGTCTGACTTGATGGAGATGAAGGGATGACAAAGAAAGATCTGTGGGTTGGTGTTACCCAGGAGTTGGGGAGAGTCGGGATCCCAGCTTGAGCCTAAGTTGGGGCCACTTCTACCCAGCTATGTCTGGTGGGACTTGTAGACTGATAGGATGTGTCTACCAGGAGCCTAGAAGCCTCCTAGAAAAAACACATTTAATACAGTCTTAAATATTATAGAAAAAAAGGTGAATCTGAGTACAGTATAATGTTTGTAGCATAGAGGTTAAAAATATGGGTTGTAGAGCTATAGTTGTAGATGGTTAATAGCAAGAGTTCATATTCCAGCTTCACCACTGTATGGTCCAGTTTCCTTATTTGTAAAAAGGATAACTTTCCTACTTGTCTGATTGGGTGGTTGTGAGGATTAAATGAATTAATCCATACAAAGCACTTAACAGTCTCTGACACACAGTGAGTCAATAAATATTAGCTAATATTATTATTTCTTTAGCTCAGCTCTTCACAGACTTCAGACTTGAGCCTTGAGGAGGAGATGGGGGTGACAAGGAGTAGGTGAGAAAACAATAATGAAATAATGTTCTTGACTAAAATCTCACAAATATATTAGGGCACAAGAGTCACGAAAACAGGAGTGTGTGTGTGTTGTCAGACACACCATGGTGCCCAGTGGGGCAGGCTGGATTTGGAAAGTAGTGGCTTACCCTGGGCAACAGAGGTGAGCTCCACGCCGATCCAAGGCAGTGGGCCTCACTGAAGGAGGCCAGGTCCCCCAAATGCAGGTCAAAGTCATTCCTAGATAAATGTTCCCTTGGTGTTTTAAATTAACTTTCACTGTTTGTCATATGATATGTAGTCTTAGGCATATTACTGATTTAAAAAAAAGCATGACATTTTTGAATAGCAAATAAGGTAATCGTGGGCAATCTGAGCAAACTTCTCAATTGTGTTTCGGCTAACGTACGTGAAGTACATGCTACTCACTCAGTAGGAAAGACTATTGGCAGACTGACAAAATGAATCATTGCTGAAATGTATTCAAAGAGAATTAGAGAGCAGAACCAGGCACAGAATCTAACAGGAAATAAGCCCCATGGGTCATTCTGAGTTATAACTTTTTCAGTGTGTCTGTATGAGTTTATGTTTATTTGTATAATAGTAGGATGTACTGTATTGAGCAAGGGGAAGACTTTTCTGTAACATACGGGAAAGTTTTCTTTTATCACTCAGGTTTTATCGTCTGGTTTTTCACTTTTTATGCAAGTTTTTTTTCCCCCTTCATGTTAGAATAATTTTGGTCAATGTTTTTTTTCAAGGTATGAGTAACTTTTATTTTATTGTCTTTAGAAAAAGTTAAAAGAGTCACGATGGTTTTCTTCTATCAGAATGGAACCTATTCTGCACAAAACTTAAAATTCATTCTTGGTTTCCATCTGAAACTTGACAAGATAAGCCAGATTGATACTTTACAGTCTTCAGCTTTTTTAAAAAAATATTTATTTATTTGGCTGCATCAGGTCTTCGTTGCATCAGGTCTTAGTTGCGGCATGAGGGATCTAGTTCCCTGACCAGGGATCGAACCCAGGCTCCCTGCATTGGGAGTGTGGAGTCTTAGCCACTGGACCACCAGGGAAGTCCCCTAGTCTTCAGCTTTTAAAATATATTTTGAAATCTCCTTTTCACTTTGCATCCAGAAAAGTATTTTTAAAACTCAAATATGAGCATGTAATTTCCCAGCTTAAGACTCCTTAGTGGCTCTTCCATTGACCCAAAACCTACCAGGTTTGCCCCAATCTGGCACATACTTACCACTCCAGCTTGGACTTCCAATCTGATTTTTTTTTGTCTCTGTGCATCAGCCACAAAGGACTTACTTCTGTTCTTCAGTGTACAGTCTTCTTTCTAGATCAGATATTTAAAACCCAAATACACACAGAAGCAGAGTAAGGTAAAGTGAAACAAATGTAGACTGATGGTATCTGTGGCAAATTGGATCACACATACTCTCATGGAAGCAGCTGCTCCTTGGTTCAGCTGAAAGTTGCCATGTGTTAGATCTCATTTTTTAAGAAATCTGGTTTCTTTTTCTGGTAACCTCCAAGTTCTTAAATGTTGGCAATAAATTTTTTTAAGCACTACAAAACTCAATAAATCAAGTTCTGCTTACTATTATTATTCCTGTAGGCAGCCAGATTGCTCATTCTTAAAGACTCTAGTCCTTCTTTTCATTACCCACCTCTCCCTAGGCCCTAGCCTCTAATCTCTTCAGGAGACTCCCTTCATAGTTAAATTCCCTTGCTCAGGACTTCCTTGGTGGCTCAGTGGTTAAGAATCCACCTACCAATGCAGGGGACACGGGTTTGAGCCCTGGTCGGGGAAGATCCCACATGCCTCAGAGCAACTAAGCTCGTGTGCCACAACTACTGAGCATGCACTCTAGAGCCCACGAGCCACAACTACTGAAGCCCACGTGCCAGAACTACTGAAGCCTGCGTGCCTAGAGCCTGTGGTCTGCAACAAGAGACGTCACTGCAATGAGAAGCCCACGTACCACAAAGAAGAGTAGCCCTTGCTCACCACAACTAGAGAAAGCCCATGTAGAGCAATGAAGACCCAATGCAGCCAAAAATAAATAAATAAAATAGAAAAAAAATAGTGCTTTCTTAAAAATAAATAAATAAATAAATAAATAAATAAATTCCCTTGCTCTACAGCTCTTACCATTCCTTTGATAGCATTCATCATACTTTTTTTTTTTTTTAATATTTATTTGGTTGTGCCAGGTCTTAGTTGCAGCAGGTGGGCTCCGTAGATGCAGCTCACCAGCTCCTTAGTTGCAGCAAGCATGTGGGATTTAGTTCCCTGAACAGGGATCAAACCCGGGCCCCCTGCATTGGGAGTGTGGAGTCTTATCCACTGCGCCACCAGGGAAGTCCCCATCATACTTTTTTTTGACTCATCATGCCCATCAGACTCGTATGAATTCCATGAGGTTAGAGACCATACACATCTTTTTTATTGTATCTAGAACAATGGTTGGGATATAAAAGGCAGCTCAAAAATATTTGTGAATCTAATTGAAGTGGATTACAATATTATCCTAGTTATATTAATGTTAGGTATATATATATTCTATATTACCCCCATTTTATAGAATGAGAAATTATAATAGTGTGGGCTTAAAAGTGACCTTTTTGTGGTCATTTAGCCCTTAGTAATCCAGCTTCTGAGTCAGAGGTCATAGCTCTTGTCACTGGACCATGTTACTTTTCTTAGTAATCCTTAGATTTTCATAATATTGCGAGTCTGAAAGCTTTAACCACTATAAATTGTTTAAAACTAATTCTGAATATATATTTTAGTATTTGTTATATAGATGGAGAGAGTGAGGTCAAAAGGAAATCTGAGAGAGCAAAAACAAATAATGTCATTAAAAGACAGATAATGGGTTTAATTTGGAAAAATGTTACTTTTTACTTTTTCCTGGATTCAATACTTTCACTTACAGTTAACATTTGATTAGGTTATAGTAATGATTAATTGTCTGATTCATACAGTCATTATAGTATTCTGAATCTCTTTTCTCCATTACACGAGATAAAAGTAAATCTTGATCACCTAAAAAGTCTAGTTTTTGTTTATCCCCATACTGGTTATGTTGGCATCTATGAAATTACATGCTGGGGAGATGGATGAAGGGGAAAAAAAATAAAAGAAAATGTAGTAAGTAGCTCAGGCTGCCATAACATAGACTGGGTGACTTAAATAATATATAGTAGTTTTTTCACCCTTCTGGGAGCTGGGAAGTCCATGACGAAGGTGCTGGAAAGATAAGTTTCATTCTAAGGCTTCTTCTCTTGGCTTGTAGGCAGCTACCATCTCACTGTGTGCTCACATAACCTCTTGTTTGTGAGCACAAGGAGAGGGCAAGCAAGTTCTCTGGTGTCTCTGGTGCCTTATTAAAAGGGTACTAATCCCATCATGAGGTCCACACCCTCATGACCTCATCTAGCCCAAGTTACACCCCAAAGGCTCCATCTCCAAATAGCATAACATTGGGGGTTAGGGCTTCAACATATGAATTTTGGGGGAAACAGTTCAATCCATAGCAATTCAGTTCAGTGGCTTTGGTTATTGGCAACAATATTGCACAAGGTGAAACTCTTGTGCTTCATATTTTATCATGCCATGAGAATATGTCTGGGCTCGCATTTGGTGAAGCTAAGATCAGATGATGTCCACTTGATCTGTCCAGTTTTCCATGAGCATTTTTATCCATTGATAACATCTATTATTTTATTAGGAGACATTTAACTTGAATAAGTTAAGGATGCAACAACAAAAGAATAAAAACAAGAGTGCCTAATTTCAAACCAATAGAGGGGAAAAAAATGGAGTAATACAAAAAACACTCAGTAACTCCCCTGACTGACTCACCAAAAAAGGCAAGAAAGAGAGTGAGAGGAAAAGAATAGAGCAGATGGTACAAATAGATACGGTGGTAGATTTAAATTTAAATCTATCATTTATTACATTAAGTATAAATGGATTAAATGTGCCAGTTAAAAGAATAATTATCAGACTGTTTAAAAAGCCTACTTGTAGGCTGTTGAAAAAAGACATTTATAAACATAAGGAGACAGAATTTGAAAAGGATGGAAAAATTAAGTAGCACATAAAAACCAGTCAAAAAAAGCTAGTGTAACTATATCAGATAAAATACATGTTAATAAAAAATACACAGCAATTATACAATGATGAATTATATACAACAACATGTATGAATAATATAGAAATATTAAGCTAAAGAAGTAAAACACAAAAGAATGCACATAGTGTGATCCTATCTTTGTTAAGCTAAAAATACAGGCAAAACTTAACTATATTTTTGCATGCATACATGGGTTGTAAAAATATAAAGAAAAGCAAGGAAGAGTATAACAAATATCAAGACAGTAGTTACATCTAGTACAAAGGAGATACATTAGAGAAGGGATATATGGCAGGAAGGTTGCTGCTAAGGGCCTGGTAATGTTTTATGTTTTGGCTTGGATGATGGTTGCATGGTTATTAACTTTTGATTATTTTTATATTGTGCTGTACTCATTTCTTAACACTTCCTTAACAAATTACCAGAAATGTGGTCACTAAAAGTAACACGAATTTATTTTCTTATAGTTCTGTGAATTAGAAGTTCAACGTAGGCCTCACTAAGCAAAAATCAAGGAATCAACAGGGCTGTGTTACTTTTTGGAGACTCTTGGGGAGAATTTCCTTCCGTTTTCCAGCTTCTATAGACCACTGGCATTCCTTGGCTTCTGGTCCCCTTACTCCATCTTCAGTGCCAGCAACAGCTTCTCACACAACATCATTCCTACCTCCTCTTCTTCCTTCCTCTTTCACATTAAGCACCCTTGTGATTATAATTGGGCCAATATTAGATAATCCAGGATAAACTCCCCATATCAAGAATTGGGTTTTTTTTTTTGGCCGCATGACGCAGCTTGCAGGATCTTAGTTCCTCACCCTGGGATTGAACCCAGGCCCTCGGCAGTGAAAGCAGAGTCCTAACCACTGGACCGCCAGGGAATTCCCCCCATATCAAGATTCTTAATCACATCTATAAGGTCCTTTTTTCCATATAAAGTAACATATTCGCAGGTCTTGGTGACTAGGTCATGGATGTGTTGGGGTCATTATTTTGCCTACCACAGATACATGTTCACTTTAGGCGTGCTTATTATATTTCACAACAAGATATTGTGGGGGGAATGCAGAAAGGGAGTGGGAAAGAAGAAGAAGAAGGAGAAGGAAGTGGTGGCAGGAGTGCAATATTTTAAAAGTTGAAATAATGAAACATATTATGAGTTGTAGCTCACTTAATAGACCCAAGAAACCTGAATCCTAAACTAGCAGTGAGGAAGTCCAAGAAGAAATCTTTTTTTCTTTTTCACTATGGATCCCCAAAGGCTCAGAAATTATTGGCACCAGGTACCTGTGAAAGTGGGGGTGAAGGTGAAGCTGAAAACAGGAAGACTGGTTGACACTGCTAAGAAGTAGTCAGGGGAGATTGGGACTGACATATATACACTAATATGTATAAAATAGATAACTAATAAGAACCTGTTGTATAAAAAAAACAAAACCCTCTGTATAGCGCAGGGAGCTCTACTCAATACCCTGTAATGGCCTATATGAGAATAGAATCTAAAAAAGAGTGGATATATGTATATGTATAACTGATTCACTTTGCTGTATAGCAGAAACTAACACAACATTTGTAAATCAACTATCTGATTTTGAAGTCTCTTCCTGAAAGTTCCCCAACCATTCATTACAAATATGTGAATTTTTTACATATTTTTAATCATAATAAACATACAATTTTATATTCTGATAAAAATTTTTTAATTCACACAATCATTTTTCACATTGCTACAGAGCCTTTTAAACTCTGTAATATTACATCCAGTCTAATATTCATAAAATGTACGTTACTTTTAGAAATTGAAGTTGTATTAACTTTGTAGTACACATCATGATGTGATAAACGACTTTGCATATTTTTTATAGTTTGGAATTGTTTCCTTAGGATAGATCGCAGACTTTATTTTTTAGATGTTGGACAATGTAATTATATAATCAGATACTTCACATTACAAATGACTCTAATTAGGAGTGTTAGGTGTCAAGGAAACTAAGTTATTCTTCAGCCAAAGTTAAATAATCAAAAATTCTAAATTACTGAAAATAACATTTCTCATAGACTTACATCAGAGAAACTGAAAATTGCCCAAGCCACCTTGGGAGTCATTTTAAATTATTTCCAGTGATTTTTAAAAAGATTAAAATCTGTCAACTTTAGATAAAGTTCATAAAAGAATAGAATTTACCTGGTTTTATATTATAGAAATGAACAAAAAGCATACACAGAGTGTTAGGATATTATTAAGGTTTTAAATTTGGTATAAATAATGGTAACATTGGAAACTCTAAAATGGTGAGATTTATTGGCTACTTTTTCTGCTTTATTCTAGATTATCATATAACTAATGAGATTCAAATAACTAAAGGTAGTTCCACTGTACCTTTAAATGCGATTCTGATTTGTTGTGTCAACTCCATGATACTCATCCACCTCATGTGTCATCTGTGTGGAAAAAATTCCCCAAATTATTAACATATTCAAATCATATTCCAAGTAGACTGAGTAATGGCCACATAACAGATGACATCAAATTTTGGTATTTTTATACAGAAGTGACAGAAACCATAATTCAGGAAGCTAATTTTGAGGTAAAGGTAGTTTGTTAATATTATTATTTAATTCAGTATGAATCTTCTAGATGCCTCACCTCTAGGACCTTACAGGCTTCTATTGGGTAGACTAAGCTTGTACACATTAAACAGTTTGAAAAAAAAAGTACATGAATCCAACGTTAAAACAATGGTAAAGATTAGTAATTAACTTTTTTTGGAAGGAGACTATTTAAGAAAAATATATTGAACACTCACAATGTGTCAATAATGCATACAAGTGAATGGATAATGAATAAATCCAAGTTGCTGTCTTCAGTGAACTCATCATAGCTTACAGGACTCAGGAGACCAAGTGCTAATTTTTCCTTTCTCCTTGCCAGTCTATATGATTTATCTATCTCTATCAGAGTGATTTTCTCATCATTTTGAAATTAATATTTGTTGAAATTAATATTATATGAGTGCTATGGGCTAAGAGGAGAGTATGGTTAAATTTTACTGAGGAAGAAAGTCAAATCATATAGGAAGTGACATTTATAGTGGGCTTGAAGAATCAGAAGATATATGTAGAGAAGAGAAGAAGAACACATTTCTAGGCTGAGCAAAATTAATCAAAAGTAGCTGGCTGTATCAATTTACATTCCCACCTAACCTATATATATGGAATCTAAAAAAAAATGGTTCTGATGAACCTAGGGGTAGGACAGGAATAAAGATGTAGACATAGAGAATGAACTTGAGGACACAGCGGGTATGAGGAAGGGTAAGCTGGGACGAAGTAAGAGAGTAGCACTGACATATATACACTACCAAATGTAAAATAGCTAGTGGGAAGCAGCCGCATAGCACAGGGAGATCAGCTCAGTGCTTTGTGACCACCTAGAGGGGTGGGAGGGAGGCGCAAGAGGGAGGGGATATGAGGCTATATGTATACATATAGCTGATTCACTTTGTTATAAAGCAGAAACTAACACAACATTGTAAAGCAATTATACTCCAATAAAGATATTAAAAAAAAAAGTAGCTGGCTGTGAAAGAACATGGCATATTCAGGGGAGGATGCATTCACAGCTCCTGAGAATTTTATCTTCCTTTTATCCAGGGGTAGGAGAGTAGGGGTGGGGTCATATGTGGCTCAAGATATTGTTGGGAGCCAGTTATGAACTCCAGCACGTTTATTTTGAAGGCAATAGGGATCCAGTGGAGGATTAAAATAAAGCTATCAGATATGACAGTGTAGATGTTGGACAGCAATGGACAAATACTGTTAAGCAGGAGTCCAACTAAAGACCATTTCTATTATCCTGGTGAGAGATTTTGAGAGAGCTAAAGCAAGTCAGTGGGAAAGAAGTTCTGGCAGAGGAAATCTTTCCAAAACAAAAAAACAGGATAATCTTCCTTGTTTCCTGGTTGTTGGAAGAACGGAGTGAGGAAGAGGTATTTGTTCTAATGTGAGAGGTGGCTGGGGGCAGGAAAGAACCTAGTAAATTAGAATGGATACACAGGAAAGGAGGAAACACCACTGTTTTTTTTTTTCCCAAACACTGCCTTCAAATTATATTTCAGAATTTATTAAACAGTGACTGTATTTTTAAATGGCCAGCTATTGTAGCATGTTCATACGTCAAATATTAGCCATTCCCAGATGATGTATTAAATCAATGTTGCCTCTAAAACAGATGTTTTAAAATAATCTTGTGACAAAGATGGGTAAATCCTTCCTTACAAGTGTAAAAAAAAAACATACATTTTAAGGGAAAACTTGTACTAACTAACCAATCACAAATGTTTTCTTGGTGAATGGCCTGTTTAACTTTCCTATTAGCACCAGAATTTCTTGGTTTCTTGGTTCTGTGCCTGGGTTGTTGGAAGTAAAAACATGTTTTGAGTGAGCTGACTGTTTTTAAGATGACTTTGAAACAGAATCTCTGCATTGAGGTACTCTAACTGCTACACACTATTATATATAAACAAGATATAGTGTTTATGGGCAATGTCCACTAAATCAGGTATCATGTCATTATGATTAGAGTTAAGGTAGTTTATAAAAATTCTTGACTTTTTTTAAAAAAGTAAGTACATGTCTTACATGGAATTGATAAGAGAACCTCTCTGGACTTAATAATGATGAGGAAGAACTGGTTGAGAAGTATATGAATAACATGGAACTTGGGGGAATATGTCTATGTCAATGGAGAACTGCAAAATGATGATAAATAAAAATTTCTTTATGTTTCTTCTCTTTCTTTCTCTTCTCTCTCCCTTTCTCTCTCTCCCTGTCTTTTTCCTCTTCTCTCCCTTCCTCCCTCTCTTCTCTCCCTTCCTCCCTCTCTTCTCTCCCTCCCTCCTTCTCTCCTCTCTCTCTTCCTTCTCTTCTCTCTCTCTCTCTCTCTCTCTGTTCAGGGTAAGAAGAGTAATACAGAGCTCGTTCTACTATTTCGGGATGGGAACTAAATTTAACAGATCACAGAAAGAAAACACAGCCACTCCATTACTATTTTGCATTCATCTTCTTCTAAGAAAATGATATTTAAACTGACATGCTGATATATGTTAATTGGTGATTATAAGGAGAAAATTGAAATTTGAGGAAGGAGACTAAGAGGAACAATGCCAGTATATAATAATGGCAAAATATAGGGTCTGGTGTTAAAGTAGTGTTTGAATTTATGCCTTACTAGGTACATGACTAGGCAATCTATTCGATCTGTTCAAGCTGAGTGGTATCTAAAGTTTCATTTTCTTCATTTTTAAGGTGGAAATAATACCGACTTGAGGATTAGTAAGGAAATAATAAGTGAAACTTACTGGATGCTTAAATTTTCTCCTTCATTTCCTAACCTAGTAACTAATAACTTTAGCCTGTTGAATAATATAATAATAATAATAATACCAGTTGAATAATATCCTGGTGTATGAAAGTACTAGAGATGTGACCATAAAGCTCTCTATTGATTGTCATTAAAATATTGTATAGGAGTAGCCAAAGTCTAGAGAAGAAGAGTTGTTCTAATTTTTTTAAGAGGAAGATGATAGAGCTAGGACATTTCTAGCTAGTCAACTTCACATCAATCATTAGGAAAACTTTCTAGAATATATTATTAAATGGATAGCTTAGGAAAACTTAGGTAATGTAATTTCCAGTGAGAATCCAGCATGAATTCCAAAAGAACAAGTCTTACTAAACAAATCAATTTTATTTCTGCTAGGGTTACTAGGTTGACAGATGAGGGGACTGCTGTATACACCATGTGACTCCAGTGGCCTAAGACACTTGACAAAGTGATAGTGGTAAGCTACCCATAACCAATGAGCATTAAAAGATGGGGCTTCATCCCAAATTAATCATTCATTCTTCACTTCTTTGTGGATGTTTTCTAGAGGTAAATCTAAGCCACTACATCCACCTTTATAATAATTTCATCTTGCTGACTTTGGATCTGCTTTTTTAGCTTGCTATGTTCATTGTAACTTTTATTAGATTTCACTTCTGGCTTTATGTCATCTACATATCTGGTAAGTAAGACTCCTCTTTCAGTGGAACACAAGGACTCATATGATCCCTTTTGGCTTATGAGTCTATCTGATGGACAAGATACTGATTGCCTTTCTTTTTTGTTGTTGTTTCTTGCAAGCTCTATGACTTTGGGAAAGTTATTGACTTCTCTAAGCTCAGTTTTCTCATCTGTAAAATAGAAATAATAGTACAACCTCAGAATTATTTTGGGGGAAAGTAATTAATTGACATAATATATGCATTCTTGGTATATTATAAGAATTTAGTAGATAGGATGGTTATTATTAGACAGGATATAAAGCTAGAGAAAAGTGCCTTCACATGAATCAGGATATAGAATCATAATAAAATAGTGAGAATTTATTATATCAGTTAATATTTTCGTGCTGTTAACTATTCAAAATATTCATAGGTTTCTAGGACAGTAAAAATATCTAGACTAGACATCTACTCCCAAGCTAATTCTAAAGAATTTTGTCTTCTACAAAGCAAACCATAAAAATGCCCATTACAGTCTTCCATTTCAGGTTCCAGGGAAATTATTTTATGGTTGTGACCTAATTTTTTCAATGTAAAATCTCTGTTCTACAGAAAGAACCTCCATCTATGGTTAGATCAATTGCCAAAATTATATTTTTTCCTGGAATATCTGGGGAATGAACAATACCATACGTTACTATCATTCTTAAGTACATCGATGACCTTATTATTAATGTTATATATAACTTTTTGGTTTTCATTTGTTTCCTTGTGCATGGAATTAAGACTTTCAATTGAGGTCTTATAAACTTTTAAATAAACATATATATGAAAATTAATATTTTCTACATCTCAAATCTACATCTAGGTTCAAAGGCAAACATTGTGTTTGCATCAACCTAATAGGGGAAAAGAGAGTCAGAATGTATGTTTATAAGTTATATATTTCACCTACAATAATTAATTTTCACATTTATCAAAATGATGTATTCAAGTAGTGATTTGGTAGAAATACAAACATGCCTTGGACATAAATATAAGAACTACAGATTATTGTGTCAGATCATAGCCAGGTGCATTCATTTTGCACCATCTCTGAATTCTTTATATATTAGAGAACACTTAATCATTCAAACAAGGTTTTTGGCTTGGCTCACTCAGTTCTATAGCTTCCGTTTTCATCATCCTGTCTATTAGAGAAGGCATTTCAAGGCAGAAGTGCTTGCCCTGAGGCCAAGGAGGTTGTGTGGGCTCAGGAACCTGCATGTTCACTCTCAGTGAAAACACCTCAACTCTGAAGGAATTTATAATTAGTAACAGTTTGAAAGATCTCACTGTAAGTGGGAAGAAACAATTTAGGGATTAGGCTGGGTATGTGTAAGAAATGAGGAGGTAATGAAAGAAGTTTGGTGCCAAATTCTGTTATAGGTGCCTAGTATAGTATTTCTTATATATAGGAAATTTTCTCCTCTTTTTGATTCTTCCTTTTCCAATGATGAAAGTGACCTATCCCTTTGGAATGAGAAGTTTCTGGAGAAGGATTGGCTTATGAGAAAAGCAGGTTTGGTGTGTGAGATCACATGCTGTGCCCAGTAAAGGTGGAGTTTACCTTAGCATTCCTTTATTACTTACGAAACCAATAGTTTCATGTGAAACCAATATACTTTGCCCTTTGTGGGGCCCTTCACCTTTCTGTCTATATTCAAGGGTGGATATAATATGATCCTTTAAGGATTAACTTCTATAAATTGCCATTGGCTTAAAAACACAAGAGAATGATTATAATAAAATCTAAACTGTTGGTCATTATGTTAGGCCAGTAGTTCCCAGCTAGGGACAATTTACCTCCCAAGGGATATTTGTTAATTCCTGGAGACATTTTTTATTGTTACAAATTGAGGGGAGGGGTAGTGTTACTGGCCTCTAGTGAGTAGAGTCCAAGGATGCTACTAAATATTATACATTGCACAGGATAGCCCTCTACAATCAAGATATATCTAGCCCCAAATAACGATAGTGCTGAGTCTGATAACCTTGTATTAAAAAAGAATGTTTGGGGGAGGGATGGTGGGCTGTTTCTGTGCACATTTTCTTATAACAAACTGATAGAGCAGCATATAACATGAACTCTTTTCCTGAAGATGTTCAGTCTCCTGGGGAAGCAGGCTAATAAGTAAATCAATGTAGTATAGGCTTTGGTAGAGTTATGCAGAAGGAACATTCACTGAGGGAAGAATACCTAACTTCGACTGAGAAATTAAAGGAGGCCTATTATTAATTGATATTTATATGATAAAATGTAATATAACTTTTAGCTACATTAGTTTTCACTTGCAAGTAGCAGAAAGATCTGTCAATAAAAGTGATCAGCAAAACTGGAAGGTCAAGAGACAAAGTGAACTTCAGCGTTGGTTTGTTTCAGCCGCTCAGTGACATCACCAAGGAAGGACCCGATATAATCCTTCCTCTCCTCTGCCTTCCAAAGACTCAAGCTTCAGTTTAAGACTCATTCATCTTCAGGTTCATAAGACGGCTACACACTACACATCAATTGCAGGAGAGGAGGAGAGAATGTCAATTTCAAGACCCCCTCTAAAGAGTCAGGAAATATTTTTCAC
The DNA here is from genome assembly GCF_951394435.1 of Stenella coeruleoalba. NCBI lineage: Eukaryota > Metazoa > Chordata > Mammalia > Artiodactyla > Delphinidae > Stenella > Stenella coeruleoalba. The sequence goes on along the minus strand of NC_137169.1, from coordinate 171,044,319 downwards.
ATAAACCTCATCTTATCTCTCACTGTCTGTAACTGGTTCATCTGAATGAAGAACTGTAACCAGGATATAAAATCATGCTTTTTAGCTAGGGTTGAGCCAAGCTTAATCTATATCACTAGGGAAGTGTGGATATTTAAACAGAAAGAGGAATAGCTACAGAAAGAAACAAAACAGATGGTAGCAAGGCAAACGCAATGGCCATTATATGTAGGAAGCACATTCAAGGCAGAAAAAATAGCTCAGATAAAGACATAAAGAAAGAGCATAGAATGTTCAAACCAAATCTCTAAACCGGTTGATATGGTTGGAATCCAGGAGATGTGGTGAGAAGTAGTAACAAATGGAGTTGGAAAGAAAGGCAGGGGCCAGGTCATAAAAGCATCTAAATGCCATGAGAAGGATATTATTCTGTAGCCAATTCTGAACCATTACAGAGTTTTGACAATTGTCTATGATAGGATTGAGAAGAATGGAAAGGAGGAAGTTGAAACTGGGAGCAGAGGACTCTAATTTTGGACAACTGATGTAATGCATCTGAATTGTATTTAAGAAATGATAACAATTATACCTTCTTTTTCTAAGCACTAAATGAGACAAAATATGGAAAATGCTTAACACACAGCAGGTAATCAAATGTTAGTTATCATTTGTTCACATACTTGGAAACGCTAGTTTTGTGTTTCATCTGCACCACTACCACTTACTGTGGGAACTTGGTCAAATTAATTACCTTGAATAAGAGTCCATTTTCTCTCTACTCCACATCACATGATTATTATGAAGATTACGTGGGATTATATTTATAAACATCACAGTGTAACTGAATGAGACTATAATCCCACAAGTCACTATAATCGATAATTTATAATAGAGGAAATACAGAGAGGTGGGAAGGGTGATGATCTATCTTAGAGGAAGAATAGAATGGATATAGAGAGTATGGGTAAGGGAGAAATCAATTATGACTCAGAGTTTTTGATGTGAGCTATTGGGTATATTGTAATTTCATTTTCTGAGATAGGGAAGCTTTGAGCTGTAGGTGAGAACCAGGTTTCATTTCATTTCATGTTTTGAACATTTTAAATTGGAAATGTTGGTAAGATATACAGGTTGAGATGTCAGGGAGGAAACTGGATATGTAAGTCTGGCACTTAGTGGAGAAGTCTCTCTGGAAATATAGATATGGGAATTGACAGCACACCTGTAGAAGCTACACCATGGGGATTATGAGATAAACTAGAAAGAGCAGAGAAAGAGAAGACATCAGGAAGAGTGTAAGATCTGAAGGAATCTATCATTTAGGGGTTTAGTAAGGGAGAAGGAACCAGCAAAGGAGACTGTGAAGGAGAGAAGCCAACTATTTAAGAGTCAGGAGCATGTAAATTTCAGAGACGGAAAGAGTGATCAGCTGCATCAAACTCCAATTCAAACTCCTCTAGTATCCTTAAAAAAAGTAGTTTCAGTGAACTTCCGGGAGTGGAATCCAGGTAGAAGTGGGCTGATAAGTGGGTGGTAAATGAAGAACTGGAGGAAATACAATTCTTTTTTTAAAAATATACATTAGTGAGGGAAGAAATTATCTCTTATTTTTTAAACATTTTGACAGCAAAGGGAAGCTCCCAAGAAGAGCTGAAAAATGAGGTAGGATATAAAATAGAATGTAAGTAAGGGGAGGATTTTTGTTGTTGCTTTAGAATAAGAATTCTACAACATATTTGCCTATTGATGGAAATAATACAGCTGGAGGGAAAGGGGCTCACTGAGCGGGTAAACCTTGAGCAGATGTGAGTTCTCAGACCAGGGTACAAGTGGGGAGATTAGCTTTTGAGATGGGGACGGATGCATCCTCCTTTCTAAGAGGAGGGAAGAAGGAAAAGATGGTGCAAGCACAGGAGGGCTTACACCTTGAGAGGGGAGTACAGGCCTGGTCACCTCAGTATGGGTTTTTCTTCATTCACCTTGCTTGGCACTTTGGGCTTTTTCAAATTGAAGTTTTGTGGGTTGGTTTGTTTTTCAGAGCAGTTTGGGTTTACAATAAAATTAAGAGGAAGGTACAGAGATTATCCTGCCCACCCATATGTACAGCCTCACCCATTATCAACATCATTCACCAGAATTGTATAGTTTTACAGAGAATGATCTACATGGACACATCTTAATCACCCAATGTATTCAGTTTACCTTAGGGTTCACTATTAGTGCTATATATTCTATGGGTTTGGACATATATCCATCATTTATTTCCATTTCCCTAGGACGTGGATCAAAAAGGATCTTGCTGTGATTTATGTCAAAGAGTGTTCTGCCTATGTTTTCCTCTAAGAGTTTTATAGTGTCTGGCCTTACATTTAGGTCTTTAATCCATTTGGGAGTGTCCCTCCCTCTGCTATATTTTGGAAGGGTTTGAGAAGGATAGGTGTTAGCTCTTCTCTAAATGTTTGAGAGAATTCACCTGTGAAGCCGTCTGGTCCTGGGCTTTTGTTTGTTGGAAGATTTTAAATCACAGTTTCAATTTCAGTGCTTGTGATTGGTCTGTTCATATTTTCTATTTCTTCCTGGTTCAATCTCAGAAGGCTGTGCATTTCTAAGAATTTGTCCATTTCTTCCAGGTTGTCCATTTTATTGGCATAGAGTTGCTTGTAGTAGTCTTAGGATGCTTTATTTTACAGTGTATTTTGCCTGATTTGAAAATTGCTACTCCAGCTTTCTTTTGATTTCCATTTGCATGGAATATCTTTTTCCATCCCCTCACTTTCAGTCTGTTTGTGTCCCTAGGTCTGAAGTGAGTATCTTGTAGACAGCATATATACGGGTCTTGTTTCTGTATCCATTCAGCCAACCTATGTCTTTTGGTTGGAGCATTTAGTCCATTTATATTTAAGGTAATTATTGATATGTATATTCCTTTTACCATTTTCTTAATTGTTTTGGGTTTATTATTGTAGGTCTTTTCCTTCTCTTGTGTTTCCTGCCTAGAGAAGTTCCTTTAGCATTTGTTGTAGAGCTGGTTTGGTGGTGCTGAATTCTCTTAGTTTTTGCTTGTCTGTAAAGGTTTTAATTTCTCCATCATATCTGAATGAGATCCTTGCTGTGTAATCTTTTTCTCCCTCATTATGTTAAATATGTCCTGCCACTCCCTTCTGACTTGCAGAGTTTCTGCTGAAAGATCAGCTGTTATCCTTATGGGGATTCACTTATGTGTTATTTGTTGTTTTTCCCTTGCTTCTTTTAATATTTGTTCTTTGTATTTAATTTTTGATAGTTTGATTACTATGTGTTGCCATGTTTCTCCTTGGATTTATTCTGTATGGGAATCTCTGTGCTTCCTGGACTCGATTATTTCCTTTCCCATATTAGGGAAGTTTTCAACTATAATCTGTTCACATATTTTCTCAGTCCCTTTCTTTTTCTCTTCTTCTTCTGGGACCCCTATAATTCGAATATTGGTGCATTTAATGTTGTCCCACATGTCTCTGAGACTGTCCTCAATTCTTTTCATTCTTTTTTCTTTATTCTGCTCTGCGGTAGTTATTTCCACTATTTTATCTTCCAGGTCACTTATCCGTTCTTCTGCCTCAGTTATTCTGCCACTGATCCCTTCTAGAGAATTTTTAATTTCATTTATTGTGTTGTTCATCACTGTTTGCTCTTTAGTTCTTCTAGGTCTTTGTTGAACCTTTCTTGTATTTTCTTCATTCTATTTCCAAGACTTTGGATCATATTTACTATCATTATTCTGAGTTCTTTTTCAGGTAGACTGCCTATTTCTTCTTCATTTGTTAGGTCTGGTGGGTTTTTGCATTGCTCCTTCATCTGCTGTGTGTCTTTCTGTCTTCTCATTTTGCTTAACTTACTGTGTTTGGGGTCTCCTTTTCACAGGCTGCAGATTCGTAGTTCCCGTTGTTTTTGGTGTCTGTTCCCAGTGGCTAAGGTTGGTTTAGTGGGTTGTGTAGGCTTCCTGGTGGAGGGGACTGTTGTCTGTGTTCTGGTGGATGAGGCTGGATCTTGTCTTTCTGGTGGGCAGGTCCATGTCTGGTGGTGTGTTTTGGGGTATCTGTGGCCTTACTATGATTTTGGGCAGCCTCTGTGCTAATGGATGGGGTTGTGTTCCTGTCTTGCTAGTTGTTTGGCATAGGCTGTCCAGCACTGTGCCTTGCTGGTCGTTGAGTGGAGCTGGGTGCTGGTGTTGAGATAGAGATCTCTGGGAGATTTTTGCCGTTTGATATTATGTGGAGCTGAGAGGTCTCTTGTGGACCAGTGTCCTGAAGTTGGCTCTCCCACCTCAGTGGCACAGCCCTGACGCCTGGCTGGAGCACCAAGAGCCTGTCCTCCACACAGCTAAGAACAAAAGGGAGGAAAGAAAGAAAGAAGATAAAATAAAGTAAAATAAAATTATTAAAATAAAAAATAATTATTAAGAAAAAAGATTTTTAAGTAATTAAAAAAAAATAAAAACAGAGAGAACCCTAGGACAAATGGTAAAAGCAAAGCTATACAGACAAAATCACACATAGAAGCATACAGATACACACTCACAGAAAGAGAAAAAGGGGAAAAAAAATATCGTTGCTCCCGAAGTCCACCTCCTCAATTTGGGATGACTCGTCTATTCATGTATTCCACAGATGCAGGGTACATCAAGTTGATTGTGAAGCTTTAATCCGCTGCTCGTGAGGCTGTTGGGAGAGATTTCCCTTTCTCTTCTTTGCTCTCACAGCTCCCAGGGCTCAGCTTTGGATTTGGCCCCGCCTCTGTGTGTGGGTTGCCTGAGGGCGTCTGTTCTTGCTCAGACAGGACGGGGTTAAAGGAGCCGCTGATTCGGGGGCTCTGGCTCACTCAGGCCAGCGGGGTGGGAGGGGTACGGAGTGCGGGGCGAGCCTGCAGCGGCAGAGGCCGGCAGGACGTTGCACCAGCCTGAGGCGCGCTGTGTGTTCTCCCGGGGAAGTTGTCCGTGGATCACGGGACCCTGGCATTGGCGGGCTGCACAGGCTCCCGGGAAGGGAGGTGTGACAGTGACCTGTGCTCGCACACAGGCTTCTTGGTGGCGGCAGCAGCAGCCTTAGCGTCCCAGGCCCGTCTCTGGAGTCTGCACTGATAGCCGCGGCTCGCGCCCATCTCTGGAGCTCCTTTAGGTGGCGCTGTTAATCCTCTCTCCTCGCGCACCGGGAAACAAACAGGCAAGAAGTCTCTTGCCTCTTCGGCAGCTCCAGGCTTTTTCCCGGATTCCCTCCTGGCTAGCTGTGGCGCACCAGCCCCCTTCAGGCTGTGTTCACGCCGCCAACCCCAGTCCTCTCCCGGCGCTCCGACCAAAGCCCGAGCCTCCACTCCCAGCCCCGCCCGCCCCGGTGGGTGAGCAGACAAGCCTCTGGGGCAGGTGAGTGCTGGTCCGCACGAATCCTCTGTGTGGGAATCTCCCCGCTTTGCCCTCCGCATCCCTGTTGCTGCGCTCTCCTCCGCGGCTCCGAAGCTTCCCCCCCTCCGCCACCCGCAGTTCCCGCCCGCGAAGGGGCTTCTAGTGTGTGGAAAGCTTTCCTCTTTCACAGCTCCCTCCCTGTTATTTCTTTTGCCCTACCCAGGTACGTGGGGAGTTTCTTGCCTTTTGAGAAGTCTGAGGTCTTCTGCCAGCGTTCAGTAGGTGTTCTGTAGGAGTTGTTCCACGTGTAGATGTATTTCTGGTGTATCTGTGGGGAGGAAAGTGATCTCTGCGTCTTACTCTTCCGCCATCTTGAAGCTCCTCCTAGTGTAGCTTTAAACTAAGTCTTGAAGTCAAGCAGCGTCAGTCTTCCAAATTTGCTCTTCTTCAATATTGTCGGCTATTCTGGGTCTTTTGTCTCTTCATATAAACTGTAGAATCAGTTTGTCAATATATGTATAAAATGTCTTGCTGAGATTTTTATTTGGATTGCACTGAATCTAAAGCACACTTGGGAAGTACTCACATCTCGACACTATTGAATATTGAGTCTTCCTATCCATAACTTTGGAATATTTCTCCACTTATTTAGTTCTCTGATTTCATTCATAAGAGTTTTTTGGTTTCCCTAATATAGACCTTGTACATTTTCGTTAGACATACTTAAGCATTACATTTGGGGGGATGCTACTGTAAATGGTATTGTATTTTTTAGTCTCATATTCTACTTGTTCATTGTTGGTATATAGGAAAGCAATTGACTTTTGTATATTAACCTGTATCCTGCAACCTTGGAGATGAATTGGGCCTTTTATGTTTATCCTGTTTCTTAACTGTCCCACTATTTTCTTCATTATTTTGCTCTATATTCTGGAATATTTCCTTATCTTCCCAGTTAATAATTCGGTTTTTACACCTATTAATTCTCTTAATTTGCCTTTCTGTTTAATTTTTAGTCAATATTTCAGTGTCTAAAATCTGTTTATTTTTCTGATTGCTCCTTTAGTGTAATACTGTTTTTATTTCATGAATGCAATATTCTCTAATTTCTCTGAGTACAATGATTAAACATTCAACACTTTCCTTCTTTTATTTCCTACATGATCTTTTCCTTTTGAATTCACTGTTCTCTTAGTTTATCTTATCTTTCTCTTCATTTTGTTTTCTTCAAATGTCTAATGATCAGATTTATGAATAAAAGTCTACGTTGAGTGGAATTGCTGGATCATACAGCAGTTCTATTTTTAATTTTTTGAGAACATTCCATACTATTTTCCTTAGTGGCTGTACCAATTTACATCCCCATCAACGGTGCACAAGAGTCCCCTTTTCTCCACACCCTCGTCAGCACTTATTATTTCTTTTCTTTTTGATGATAGCCATTCTGACTGTGTGAGGTGATAGCTCATTGTGGTTTTTATTTGCATTTCCCTGATGATTAGTATGCTGAGTATCTTTTCATGTGTCTGTTGGTCAGCTGTATGTGTTCTTTGGGAAAATGCCTATTCATATCCTCTGTCCATTTTGTAACTGGGTGATTTGCCTTTTTGATATTGAGTTGTGTGAATTCTTTATATATTTTGGATATTAGCTCCTTATTGAACATGTCATTTGCAAATATTTTCTCCCATTCAGTAGGCTGCCATTTCATTACATTGATGGTTTCTGTTGCTGTGCAAGAGCTTTTACATTTGAGTCGGTCCCACTTGTTTATTTTTGCCTTTGTTTTCCTTGCCTGAGGAGATAAATCCAAAAAAATATTGCTAAGACCAATGTCAAAGAGCATACTGCCTATGTTTTCCTCTAGGAGTTTTATGGTTTCAGGTCTTATATTTAGGACTTTAAACTATTTTGAGTTTACTTTTGTATATGGTGTGAGGGAATGTTCTAGTTTCATTCTTTTTCCTGTAGGTGTCCAGTTTTGTCAAAACCACTTATTGAAAAGACTGTCTTTTCCCCACTGTATATTCTTGACTCATTCACTTATATGTGGAATCTAAAAAATAAAATAAATGAGCAAATATAACAACACAGAAACAGACTCAGAGATACAGAGAACAAACTAGTGACTACCAGAGGAGAGAGGGGTGGGAGAGGGGCAAAATAGGTGAAGGAGATTAAGAGGTAGAACTTCTATGTATAGCATAAATAAGTTATGAGGATGTAACGCATAATAAATAAGTTATGAGGGAATATAGTCAATATTTTATAACTTTGTATAGAATATAAGCTATAAGAACAGCAAATTATTATATTGTATCTGAAACTAATATAATATTATAAGTCAACTATACTTCAATTTTTAAAAAGGTCTGTGTTTATTAATACAAGTAACTGGCTTGGGTAAGTTTTTCTGCAGTTGTGTAGCACTGTTAGAATGAAAAGCCTCTTTTCAAGCATAAGTCAGATTGTGGCCCTGAGTAAGTAGTCAGGTCCTATAGAGAGGAAGCTTTCTCTTTATGGCATGTAACTATCTTAACAGCCTAATTCTGACAAATTCTTACTAGGATATACTCAGTCTTATTCTCTCTTCCTTTCTCTCTCTCTCTCTCAGTCTGATTATCACAGGCAGGACTGTTGCATAATGTGAAGGAGAGGGAATTACCAGATCAAACTCAGGTTCTGGCATGAGCAATGGTCTCATTTTCATACTGTTTGTTGTATAAATGAGAAAAGATAAGGCAATTTTTTCCTTCACTAGTGATTTTCAAGAAATGATGGTAAAACTTCCTAATATAATTTTTATGATAACTGTATCTTCTTATAACCTTTTTTTGTTTATATTCCATTTTACCTAGAGGAAACAGAATTTTGTTAATGCTTGTTTTTTTTTTCATCTTTCCTTGTATATAACTGTATTTTCACCTACTACCCTTACCCAGACTAAACTATGTGACATTGCTAAGTTTGTACATGTGTGAGGGATTTAGTTCATCTATTTCCAATAAAATCTGCCTGTCACTTAGTCTAAAATTTACTAAAGGCATGGATAAGAACAGCAAACCCAGATTAGACACATGGTTTTCTTTTCTCTTCATTCTTTTTCTTTTTTTTCTGGCTATGTGGGATCTTAGTTCCCCAACCAGGGATTGAACCCATGTTCCCTGCATTGGAAGGGCAGAGGCTTAACCACTGGACCACCAGGGAAGTCTCTAGACTTCCAAGTCCCATGGTTTTACTCATTGGTTCTATCACTCCCCAGCTGAAAGGATATTACATTGTAATTTTGTATAGAAAATGTCTTTTAATTTGAATTGGATATGATCCTTATTGCTAATAAATCCGGTATTACATTATAATAAGTTTCTGCAGCATTCTATTTCTAATTCTGTCCTTTCTGGCTCAATGAAAATAAGATCTAATATCTCTTTTAACTGTTGTTTCTGTTTAGAAAATGGTCCTCATTATCTGGGGATTATAGGAGCTAGGTAAGATTTCAAAAATTAAGGAAATGATTATCAAAAGCATTACTGTGCTGGTAGTTCTTGCAAATATTGTTGGTTATTTTTATATAATAACACCCTTTTTGTAGAGCATTTTATCTGTTTTTGTACCAGAAACATCTATATATCTTTCCTCAGAAATTCTATTAATAAACATGTTCTTGAGCATCGGTCTAGCACTTTGGAAGAAATTTTTTATAATTTTTAAGTGAATTTTCTGCTTTACTCTAACCTAATTTACATGGAATGTAAATGGGGCATCACTGTTTTACAGCTATGAAAACAGTCAGAGAGTTACCCTGAAAGAAATTGATGTTCTTAGAAGAGAACCAGGTAAGTCCTCTGGATCCAAGCGACATTCATCTAGAACAGAAAGCCAGGGAGACCAGGGCTGAGTCTTCACTCCATTTCTCACTGTGTGATCTTGCATAGCTCATTTAAACTCGCTGAACCTAAATTACTATATTGTCTGTAAAGCAAAAATCATAATATGTGTCTTTGACAGTAATTGTAAGTATTTGCAATAAATCACTAACCTGGTAACTTCAAAATAAAATAGTAACTATTACAACTACTACTACTATAACTACTACCACCACCACTACTACAATGCTGCTGCTATTACTATTACTGTTATTATTACTACTACTACTAACACTACTACTACTATGACTACTACTACTACTACTACTACTACTAATCCTAATTCTCCTTCTATTTATTGGCAGTTTCAGATACTTTGGTTAAAATGTATACCAAAGGACTTTTAATGTTGATGATAATCATAAACATATTTCTGGACACACTTATCCATGACAAAGACTTGCAATTTGGCTTCTTTCTTTCTTTTTATTGAAGTATAGTTGATTTATATATATTTTTTCTTTTCCATTATAGATTATTACAAGATATTGAATATAGTTCCTTGTGTGATACAGTAGGACCTTGCTGTTTATCTATTTTATGTATAGCAGTTTGTATCTACTAATTCCAAACTCCTAATCTCCCCTCTTCCTGGCCCTCCCCACCCCACTATCCCCTTTGGTAACCATAAGTTTGCCTTCTATGTCTGTGAGTCTGTTTATATTTTGTAAATAATTTGTGTCATATTTTAGATTCCACACGTAAGTGATATCACACAGTATTTATCTTTCTCTGTCTGACTTACTTCACTTAGTACGATAATCTGTTGGTTCATCCATGTTGCTGCAGATGGCATTATTTCATTCTTTTTTATGGCTGAGTAATATTCCATTCTATAAATATATCACATCTTCTTTACCCATTCATCTGTTGAGGACATTTAGGTTGCTTCCTTGTCTTGACTATTGTAAGTAGTGCTGCAATGAACATTGGGGTTCATGTATCTTTTCAAATTAGAGTTTTCTCCAGATATATGCCCAGGAGTGGGATTGCTGGATCATATGGTAACTCTATTTTCAGTTTTTTTCCCTGAAAATAGAATTAAAAAAAAAATTTTTTTTTTTATACTTAAAAAAAAGCCCTTGTGTCGAGGGCTGACTTTCAATAGATCGCAGCTAGGGAGCTTCCCTGCTACATACGAAACCCTGACCCAGAAGCAAGTCATCTACAAATGGTTTAGCACCAGGTTCCCCAAGAACACGTGATGCATGACGGGTAAGGAGGTGGCCTTACCTAACCTGGTTTAGCACCAGGTTCCCCAAGAACACGTGATGCATGACGGGTAAGGAGGTGGCCGCCTTCCCAGCCACGCCCCTCAGTTTTTTAAGGAAGCTAAACACTCCGTAACTGTTTATTCGTATGATTACTTGATTGATACCTGTCTCACCACTAGAACGAAGGCTCCATCAGGGGAGAGATCACTTTTCTTGGCAAATAGTACATGATAAATAATATTTATTAAATATATAAATGGCATTTGACCTTTAGACTAAAGCCAGATAACTCTAATAAAAACTCCAGCATTATTTTTTTTCTCTCCAGAAAGATCTTTTTACTTATGGCAGTTATTTATTTTTAAAATGTGTCCCATTACATTAGGGTACATGGGACCAATCCTTGGCAAGCAGAAATATAGGACTTCTCTGTTGGCTGGGAATTGCACTTTGAATTCAGAATCAATCAATAACTTTTGGTATTATTACCAAAAATATAATGTTAAGTGAAAATAATTGGGTTGAAAAACTTCATATCCTATAAAATTTCAGTTTTGTCAAATATACATCACAATGATTAAGAAAGACTGGAAAGTAATGGTATTATGGTGATTATTATTTTCTTCTTTGTACCTTTCTGTAATTGCCAAATTCACTAAAATTAGCATCTAGTGAACTTTTAATCAGATATAAAATAATAAATACGATTACCCTCTAGTTCAGAAAGCCTTCCTTAGTTCATCTCAAAACAATAAAAATGAATTAACTTCTTAAAACTTCTTACCTCTTTACGCCATAACCACTTCCTCCACCTAGATTGTTCTTTATTCATGATCCATAAAATTAATCATTTCGAAAGGTAAACCCTTAATTTTCCAAATGATATCCTTTAAAATAATAGCTATATTTAACTTAATAACAAAGATCTACTCATGTCTTCAGCAATGACCTAGAATATAGAAGACAAATGTTAGATTTTGTGATTGGAAAAAAATCTTTCACAAGATAATTCATAATCTCATAATCTAAGTGTTAATTGATGTCTTGAAGTACTCATGATTTTGTTTTATGATGTTATTCACTGAGTCTAACCAAGAAACTTCAATGGTTTGCCACTGCATTTACAATAAAATACAAACTCCTTGCAATAACCTGTGCTCTACATTCATCATCAGACTCATTTCACACCAGTCACCTTGCTCCTGATGCTGCAGTTACCCTGGAATCTCTTCTTTTCCTAGAATAAATTCAAACTCTTGCTTCTTGAGGTCTTAGCATTTGCTGTTTTTTATAAATGAAACCCTTTCACCCAGGCTTTTTCAAGTGGCTGGAGCTGTGTCTTAATTCAAACATCACGTCTCAGAGATATTGTATGCTACTATATTATCCTATTTGTCTCTTCTTTAGGTCTTATCACAGTTTAGTTATCTTGCCTAAATTTGTTACTTGTTTAACTGCTTGGTCTCCCTAATAGAAAGTGAGCTCTGTGAGAAAAAGGGACTTGTCCCTCTTGTCACCTCCATTTCCACAGTGCCAAGAATATTGACTGATAGAGAGTAATTGACTGGTAGAGACCTAACAAATATTTGTTTTGTTTGAATGTAAAAATAAATGGAAATTGCTTTCCCATCCATTCTCCTACTCTCCGACACCCAGATTATAAAGAACCTGAATATAAAAAGTTGCTAGATTCAGACGCAGATGAAGTTTAAATAATTTCTGAAGTTTAGCCAAATTTTCACTTTCAAAAAGAATACAGCTTAATTAAAGTTCTCATAAAATAAATACAGGAGACAGATAAAATCTAGCCATTTCAGTGTATTTCTAAATGCATTAGGAAGGAAGTCATAGGATTCCATAGGAATCCTTATACTTATTCTGAAATAGTTTTTGTAATTAATTCTATACTTTCTTATTCTAGAGCCATATGTATAGATTACAGCAAAAAATTGCCTTTTTTTCTTATTGATTGCAAATATATTTGTATTTAGAAAGACTTCCCTGCCTCCTACCCATGGGTTTCTCTGTTTTACAGTATTTACATGGGCATGATTTACACCTATGCTGATAATTTACTTGTGACTTCTGTTTGGATACATCCTTCATTTATTTGTTCATGGGATTTTTCCATCACAATGGAAGCATTTGGGATTTTCCGAGTTTTAATCTTCAAATATTTCCCTTTAAATTTCTCATAATTACATAATTACATTGTGGGATGGCCCCATGACCCTTTTTTAAATGGCACAGAAAACTCCTGGCAGGGCGTGTTTTCAGGGTCACTAAGATCCTTCTCTGTGTTCGGTGACTCACAAGTAACATTTTAGACCCAAACACCAGTAAAGCAAAAACTACTCAGCCTAACTATAAAATTGTCTTGCAGCTGTAGCTGCCTTGGAAAAATTCCATCTTCCTCCTTATGCAAAATACATTAATTCTTAGTTTCCTATGACACTATAGGCTTTGTGTCAACATGCTTTACAATATGATGACTTAATATATGTTGAAATACAATGTATGCCTAACTCTTTAACAGATGTCACCTTCCAGGGTAACTAATTTTTAAAAAAAGTTTTTACAAATAAAGCTTTATGGGGAGGGTGAAGGGTTGGAAAGTCCAATCAAAATTAGGAGTTTAATGAGAAATTCAGAACTTAGTGGATGATTCTGTTGCCCCTGACTTTCCCTATAAAAATAATTTATGCCATAGTTTTTTCTATATCTTAGAAGAATTACACATAATAATGGTTAAATAAACTTCCAAAGTTTGGACAATAAATTCTTTGTCCAAAACAAAAGTAAACTTAACAATCTTACAAACAATACACCTAGATACATTTTTAACCCTTAAGCCTGAAAACTGACTTAATATTCTTTTGCTAAATTGGACCAGTTTTCTCCAAAATCCTAGTTTCTTTATAATAAAACAAGGATAATAAATTATGCAGAACTTTATATGACGTAGGATTTGTAGAGTCTGACAAAGGGTTGATTAAAGGTGATGACAATGACCTTGCCCCTGAGTGAACACACTCAGCTTCTCTTAGCTTCCCTGGCTTGCTCTAGACTCTTGGAAATTGTCTAAGGAAACCAAGCCCTTACCCATCCTGAGTTTGGGGAATATCCAGGGACTTAAGAGCATAAAAGGGCTTGCAGCTCAACTGAAATAATCATAATGATAACATAAAATGGTAGCTAGAAAAACAATAATTTCAAAAATCATTAAAAAGGAATAAGTTTAGAATGTGAACAATTTCCTGGAGTTTATAGAGAATTATTTTTCCAGAGTCCTTAGAACATAAATATGTATTGTGACTGTCCAGTAGAGGGCTGTAGTACACTGATTTTTCAAAATGTCATTGATGATGGAACAATTTTGCCCTGGGACATTTGATTGGATTAGTGTTTCAAAGAATTCCCTTCAGTGAATTCTGCTCTGCTGTCAATTTTTGCTTATTCAGGTACTGATTGGCTAACTTTTAAGATATCCTATCTCTTTTACCATCATCTATTTTATATTGCTAATCATGACAAGTCATTTCAACTAAATCATAGGTGAAAAGATAAAACCTAAAGCAGTTTATTTTGCTAATTACTTGTAGCCCTAGCTTTTGATTTGTTTGATTTTCTTTTGGTTTTGGCCACGGTTGTCAGATTTTAGGTAGCCACCTGACCCAAGTTGGGTCAAAAAGAATATGGTATTAGACTGTCAGAAAAAGGGAAAACAGTTACTCACTAAATGACTAAACTTCAACCTTAGACTCTGTTGGCAGTTTTGTTTTCTGTCACATGCGCTTGGAAACAAGAAAAGTAAAGGGGGAAAACAGGGAGTAAAGGTGAGAAAGAGAGAGAGAAAAGAAGGGGGGGAGGAGGGAGGAGAGGAGAAGAGAAGGAGACCAGTGAAGTTTCACAGAGATAAGCAAAGACGAAAGTTGAGAGAGACCCTGACTGAGTTAAATTCCCATTTCAGTTGTGCCTGAGTCAGCCATAGCCTGTCCCTATGTTCAGTAAGAAAACTAATTCCTTATAATACAGTCCCCTTTTTGCTTAATCAGTCAGAGTCAGTTTCCGTCACTTATAACCAAAAGAATTGTCATTACTTCATCTAAGCATAAACAATTCAATTATTGAGTATTACATCTAATTTATGCCAATCTAACATTACAATCATGGTATCCTTAGATTTTATTTTTTAAACTGTCACTTAATATTTAAATCCAGATCCTTTTAATAGGCACAGTTTATAGAAAACCCTAAATAAGCTATTATTTTGAGAAAACCAATATGTTTAATCAATTAACAAAAATATTGAGTATATACTTTTATTTTAAAATTTCATCTTCAGTTTAGTCTGCTTTTGCCATCTTGTTTTCATCCTTTCCCAGGTGTGTGCCAGACAATAAGAACAAGATGCTGTTACATTCTAGACAAAGATAATGAAATAATGTGTAGGCCTGATTTGCTGCAAAATGTAGTATAAATCATGGACAGCATGGACTTGTGAAGCACATTGGCAGAGACTATAAAATGGAATTTGAATAGAAAGTTGAATAAGGATATGTAATAGAAAAAAGGAAGAAGGCATTCCAGGATAGTTACCAACATGAAGAAAGGTGAATAGTATATTCAGGAAATGGTGGATGGACTCTTTTGACTAGAATGTAAGAAACTTGAATGATATGAAGGTGGAAATACTGGTTGGAAACACTGTAAACGATCATGAGCAACTGAAATTAGTGAAGGTTTTTAACCAATAGAGGGACCCAAATTGATATGTGTTTAGAAAGACAACTTCAGGGTTACTGTGAAGGATGTCTGTGAATGGGAGATGCTGGCCAAAAAGTATTATTGTTGATTATTTAAGACATGATGAGTGACCAAACTAAGGCAATAACAGTGGAATTCACAAGAAGGATTGTATTTCAGAGGCATTTTGGGGGTATAATCACCATTGTGTAATAACTGATGAGAGTCTGATGTTGGGAGCAAAAGAAAGAAAAGTTGAAGCTGTCTGAGGTCTTTAAACAGGGAAGTACGTGGATGGCAATATTATCAGAAACAAAATACAGAACTGAATGAATAAGGAAACAGAAGCTGGTTTTGAAAATGTAAGACAGAAGCTTTGGAACAACCCAGTTTTACATATACAATAAGCAGTTAGAGATATAGTAATAAATGTCCTTCTTGTTATAAATATGATCAGGACCAGAACTAGAGACATGGAAATCATCACTTTCATCCGAGGAACAAAACAGAAAGAAAACCAGGAGAGAATGGCTTTGGCAAAGACAAGGGAAAACAAAGTTTCAGTGAGATGGTGCCAAGTATACAACACTGAGGTCAAACAAGATGAAAACTGAAAAGACCCAGTGAATCAGACAATAAGGGCTCTTCAGTATGGTCTGCAAGAGTGTAATCAGAAAGTAGACACCCTATGCTGGCATTTGGGCATCCTGTAGGGAATTTTCCCTTTTCTGTGAAGCAAAAAATATCTTTGTTAGTGGAACCTTTCTTCTGGGCTCCCCATAGGTTTCAGACATATTTGGGTTGTCTGTAGGACTGGGTTGGAAAAACCCAAAAGAGTCTATTTGCATAAGTGACTGAGGGACCACCAGGAACAGAACTCATTCTAAGAGAATGTGAGTCAGTCCCAAGTCAAAGGATCAGTGTCATAATGGAAGGGCAATTCTGAGTAAAGCTGAGGATGTGCTGCTGAGCTTGCCCCTTTATTTTACCCTTGTCCCCAGACACTTGTGCCAGAGCCCCAAAAGAGGAGATGATAAAAATCAACGTTTCTAAGAACTTGAGGGGACAAGGAAACACTTCCTTGTATCCTTCTGTTCCTATGCAACAGAGTGGAGGAAAGCTGTGGAATAAGGGACATTTCTCAACTTGCGGTTGATTTTGGAGCACATTGAGTTATGGACCAGACACAATACCTGGAAAAGAAGCAGGAGAGGATGTCACTCTCAGAGATGACACAACAGAAACCAAGGACTAGAAGAGGGAAAAGTCTTGTGTGTGTGCTAATTGTGAAGCACAAATATGATGAACTCAGATGCTTCCAAGCACAAATTGGGAGAAAATAGAGCCCCTCCACTTGTGGCTGAGAGACAGAGGCAGAGACGTGCTATTTCATTACTATTTTTATGGCCTTTTATCTTCTTTTAATCTGGAGAAATGTTCCATTTGCTCTATTTTAAAAATCTAGATATATAATTATCTTCACAGAACCAAGTTAAATAGAGAAAGAGAATCATGCCACTTCTCCTTCACCCAAATCAAGAGAGAATCATGATAGACAATTGATGCATTCTCTAGAAGATCTAAAGAAATTACACTCTGGTTTAAAAAAAATTACTTTCTCATTGATGTACTTTATTTCAGTGTTGTACAGCTGGAAGTTTTATCTTCTCATGTAGGAAGTTCTTCAGTCCTTAGTGTTAAATCACGTTGTCCATTGGACATCTCTGTGGATAATGTTCTGGAAACAAATGTTCACTTCATGTTATTATGAAGTTCTTATGCGTCAGTAACTTGACAAGAGCGTTACACATATTGTCTTACTAATTCCTTCAACAACTCTGAAAAGAGAGCATTATTACCTCCATGTTAGGGATTGAGGATTAAAAAGTGAAACCTTATAACTAATAAGAACCTGCTGTATAAAATAAAATAAAATTCAAAAAAAAAGAAGTGAAACCTTACCCAGGGCCATGCAGTTAATAAATAGTAGAGCAGGAATTTAACCCAAGTTTGTATAACCATTGCTATACTGTAGTCAGACAAGTCATTAATAGTGTCTCAGGTATATCAGAATGTCAGTATTGCTACATTTTTCTTTTCCACTGTTCTGAGATACAATACTTGATCATTCTGATTTGTTGGAAGTATCAAATTCTCCACATCATTCAAGGATACTACTTGGGGGACACTTCCACCATTAAACTCTAACTGTGTCCCTTTCACTCTGCCCTGTTTCTTCATAGCCTGAAAGTCAGCCTGTAATAACTACTTCTAAGAATTATTCACTGGGAGCTTTTTCTGAAAAAATCCTGAACTGTGAATATCATTATGAGTTTTCTCATTTCCTCTCATGTTGCTTTTCAACAAGGTAGAGATGACATTATAATAATCAGTAGTTGCCGGGCTTTGGATAAAACTCATGGCTATCATACCGACACCACACACATGATACATTAAAATAATAGAACACATTTTTATTTCTGTAAAAAGGGAATTTTACTCTTCATAATATTCGATCACATCCCATATTATGTGGATCTAGCAAAGGTCAAAGATTTCAGAATAGCAAATTGTTAAACTTGATAGTAAAAACTACCCTTATTTACATGACTCAGTTGAGAAAATGTTTAGTATTACACCGTATCTTGAAGGTTAATAAACTGGGGCTGGGTTAGAGCAGGGGGAGGAGATAAATTCCAGAGTGAAGCAAGTAAACAGAGAAAGAAAGAATGACATGAGAAAGATTATCATCAGATTAGAAAATAATCTCTTTCCTTGCTTTCCAAGGAGGAAGGAGAATAGGGAATAAAGAGTGTATGAACAGCTGCAAAGAGTAATAACAAAGTAAGGCATGTAGGTAGTATCTCAGAAGTCCCATTGCCTTAATTTTGCACTAAATAGGAAAGGAAATCAAAAAATAAGGAAACAGAGAAATTTGGGGGGGGGATCATGGTTTTATACCCCAACTTTATTGATAAAGATAATTTAATCTCACCAATTTCCTTATATTTTTTTAATGCTACTGGATTTCCTAGCATTAGTTACAGGATTTCCTGACTACTCTGAATATAATGAAAGCTGTGTGTTCTTAGCAGTTTTTAGATATGGCGAATATTTATTGGTTTGTGGCTGCCCAATATCTTGTTGGGATTTGCTTTTAGGGAATTAACATTTTCCCCCTTGGATATAATCTGATTGGACAGTCATCAGCTTTGCCCTCCCTAACCAAAGGTCGAGCACGTTTTGAACATTGAACTGTTTGTTGAGACTTCACTCTGTCTAGGCTGCATCCTAGGTGTCCAGATTTTTAGATTTTTAGCCTTAATTATGGTTAGGCATTTCACACAAATTCTGCCAATTAGATGCTATTACCTTGTAATTTGATCTTGAACAAGGTGACAAAGTATTGAACTTTATTCATTCCGTTAATGATGCTTTAATGCTCTAACCCAGAAAGTTTGTATATTTCCTACATTTTAGACCTCAAAGATTTGCTTTGGTTCCTGAGTTTGCCTTAGCCTTTCTTTAGGTTTCGTAACCTCCCACTGGCCTTCCAGTATTTTCCTACTGCTTAGTTTAAAAAACCTGCTAGGGACTTTCCTGGTTGTCCAGTGGCTAGACCTCTGCTCTCCCCATGTAGGGGGCCCGGGTTTGATCCCTGGTCGGGGAACTAGATCCCACAAGCCACAACTAAGAGTTCGCATGTCACAGCTAAAGATTCCACATGCTGCAACTAAAGATTCCACATGCTGCAACGAAGATCCTGCACACAGCAACAAAGGTCCTGCATGTTGAAAATAAGACCCGGCGCAGCCAAGTAAATAAATATTAAAAAGAAAAAAACCCATTAATCAAGCATGGGACTTTTACCTTTTTCCTTATTATTACCCCAGAGTCTTGCATCCTCACTGTCCCTTCAGAGATGGTTTCTGTACTTAGCAACAAAGAACTTCAGCTGATACATACAGTAGACTTTCCAAATGTCATCAAAGGGAAGCTATCTATTTACTTATTCAACAAAAATATAATGAGTGCTTACTATGTACTAGAGACTATTAACAGATGTTTGGATGACGAACAAGCAAAACTTGGCTCTTCTCCTCAAAGAGTGTATAGTATTCCTGTATCATGGTAGCTAAGTAGTGTATTAACATTCTGGGAAGAATTAGAAACCAGGAATGTCAAAAAAGAACGATTGAAGAGTGGCAGAGAGGAAGCAAGACTCTAGGGGTATAATAAGAAAAGAGGATAAAGGTTGTATAGCTAATTAGCAGTTTTTTTTTTAAATAAAAGGAATTATGTATGTAGATTCTAACAAGAAATACGTATTTATATATCTAATTATTTCCCAGATATGCTCCAGCCTTGTTTCTGATAGCAATTCCTTAATTCAGGTTCTCATTACTAAATACCTTATTTATTAGCTTCGTCTACTCTAGTGATACCATTAATCTAGAACCACCCTTCTCTCCACTACTCCTAATCAACTTCCACACCATATTGCTTTCATCATTTTCTTTCTACTTTTTCTACTTTGCAAACTGTAATCAGTCCCCTGCCCAAGATTTTTCAACACTGTAATTCTTCATTGCTTTTCCTTTTTTTTTAACATCTTTATTGGAGTATAATTGCTTTAAAATGGTGTATTAGTTTCTGCTTTATAACAAATTGAATCAGCTATATATATACATATATCCCCATATCTCCTCCCTCTTGTGTCTCCCGGTCTTGTTTTTATATCCATTCAGCCAATCTATGTCTTTTGGTTGGAGCATTTAATCCATTTACATTTAAGGTAATTATCGATATGTATGTTCCTATTACCATTTTCTTAATTGTTTTGGGTTTATTATTGTAGGTCTTTTCCTTCTCTTGTGTTTCCTGCCTAGAGAAGTTCCTTTAGCATTTGTTGTAGAGCTGGTTTGGTGGTGCTGAAATCTCCTAACGTTTGCTTGTCTGTAAAGGTTTTAATTTCTCGGTCAAGTCTGAAGGAGATCCTTCCTGGGTAGAGTAATCTTGGTTGTAGGTTTTCCCTTTCATCAGTTTAGATACGTCCTGCCACTCCCTTCTGACTTGCAGAGTTTCTGCTGAAAGATCAGCTGTTAACCTTATGGGGATTCCCTTGTATGTTATTTGTTGTTTTTCCCTTGCTGCTTTCAATATTTGTTCTTTGTGTTTCATTTTTGATAGCTTGATTAATGTATGTCTTGGTGTGTTTCTCCTTGGATTTATTCTGTATGGGACTCTCTGCACTTCCTGAACTTGATTCTCTATTTCCTTTCCCATATTAGGGAAGTTTTCAATTATAATCTCTTCAAATATTTTCTCAGTTCCTTTCTTTTTCTTTTCTTCTTCTGGGACCCCTATAATCGAATGCTGGTGCGTTTAATGTTCCAGAAGTCTTTGAGACTGTCCTCAATTATTTTCATTCTGTTTTCTTTATTCTGCTCTGCAGTAGTTATTTCCTCTATTTTATCTTCCAGGTCACTTATCTGTTCTTCTGCCTCAGTTATTCTGCTATTGATTTCTTCTGGAGAATTTTTAATTTCATTTATTGTGTTTTTCATCATTGTTTGTTTGCTGTTTAGTTCTTCTAGGTCCTTGTTAAACATTTCTTGTATTTTCTCTGTTGTATTTCCAAGACTTTGGATCATCTTTACTATCATTACTCTGAATTCTTTTTCAGGTAGACTGCCTATTTCCTCTTCATTTGTTTGGTCTGGTGGGTTTTTACCTTGCTCCTTCATCTGCTGTGTTTTTCTCTGTCTTCTCATTTTGCTTAACTTACTGTGTTTGGGGTCTCCTTTTTGCAGGTTGCGTGTTCATAGTTCCTGTTGTTTTTGGTGTCTGCCCCCAGTGGCTAAGGTTGGTTCAGTGGGTTGTGTAGGCTTCTTGGTGGAGGGGACTAATGCCTGTGTTCTGGTGGATGAGGCTGGATCTTTTCTTTCTGGTGGGCAGGACCACGTCCAGTAGTGTGTTTTGGGGTGTCTGTGACCTTATTATGATTTTAGGCAGCCTCTCTACTAATGGGTGGGGTTGTGTTCCTGTCTTGCTAGTTGCTTGGCATAGGGTGTCCAGCACTGTAGCTTGCTGGTCATTGAGTGGACCTGGGTCTTAGCGTTGAGATGGAGATCTCTGGGAGAGCTTTCCCCATTTGATATTATGTGGAGCCGGGAGGTCTCTGGTGGACCAGTGTCCTGAACTAGGCTCTCCCTCCTCAGAGGCACAGGCCTGACACCCGACCGGGTCACCAAGACCCTGTCAGCCACACGGCTCAGAATAAAAGGGAGAAAAAAAGAAAGAAAAATGTGAAATAAAATAAAGTTATTAAAATAAAAATTAATTGTTATTAAAAGTAAAAAAAATTAAAAAGAAAGAAAGAGCAACCATACCAAAAAACAAATCCACCAATGATAACAAGCGCTAAAACCTATACTACCAAAAAAAAAAAAATGAACAGACAGAACCCTTGGACAAATGGTAAAAGCAAAGCTATACAGACCAAATCACACAAAGAAGCATACACATATACACTCACAAAAAAAGAAAAAGAAAAAATATATGTATCATTGCTCCCAAAGTCTAACGCAATTTTGGGATGATTTGTTGTCTATACAAGTATTCCACAGATGCAGGGTACATCAAGTTGATTGTGGACATTTAATCCACTGCTCCTGAGGCTGCTGGGAGAAATTTCTATTTCTCTTTCTTCCCACAGCTCCCGGGGTTCAGCTTTGGATTTGGACCCGCCTCTGCGTGTAGGTTGCCTAAGGGTGTCTGTTCCTGCTCAGACAGGACGGGGTTAAAGGAGCAGCTGCTTCGGGGGCTCTGCCTCACTCAGGCTGGCGGGAGGGAGGGGTACAGATGCGGGGCGAGCCTGCAGTGGCAGAGGCCGTCATGACGTTGCACCAGCCTGAGGTGCGCCATGTGTTCTCCCCGGGAAGTCGTTCCCGGATCACAGGTCCCTGGCAGTTGCGGGCTGCACAGGCTCCCGGGATGGGAGGTGTGGATAGTCACCTGTGCTTGCACACAGGCTTCTTTGTGGCTGCAGTAGCAGCTTTAGCGTCTCATGCCTGTCTCTGGTGTCTGTGCTGATAGCCGCGGCTCGCGCCTGTCTCTGGAGCTCGCGTAGGTAGTCACCGGAATCCTCTCTCCTCGCGCACCCGGAAACAATGGTCTCTTGCCTCTTCGGCAGCTCCAGACCTTTTCCCGGACTCCCTCCTGGGTAGCCGTGGTGCACTAGTCCCCTTAAGGCTGTGATCACGCAGCCAACCCCAGTCCTCTCCCTGGGATCCGACCTCCGAAGCCCGAGCCTCCGCTCCCAGCCCCCACCCACCCTGGCGGTTGAGCAGACAAGCCTCTCGGGCTGGTGAGTGCTTGTCGGCACCGATCCTCTGTGTGCGAATCTCTCCACTTTGCCCTCTGCACCCGTGTTGCTGCGCTCTCCTCAGTGCTTCTCCTCCGAAGCTTCCACCCCCCGCCCACCCCACCCCACCCCACCCCACCCCACCCCACCCCAGTCTCCGTCAGTGAAGGGGCTTCCTAGTGTGTGGAAACTTTTCTTCCTTCACAGCTCCCTCCCCGAGGTGCAGGTCCCATTCCTATTGTTTTGTCTGTTTTTTCTTTTGCCCTACCCAGGTATGTGGGGAGTTTCTTGCCATTTGGGAGGTCAGAGGTCTTCTGACAGCGTTCAGCAGTAGGTGTTCTGTAGGAGTTGTTCCACATGTAGATGTATTTCTGATGTATTTGTGGAGAGGAAGGTCATCTCCACGTCTTACTCCTCCACCATCTTGAGGGTTTCTCGAACTTCATTGGTTTTCTAATATATATATGGCATGCAAAGGACTTTAATAATATGACATCCACCTGCTTATTCCAATTTCATACTTTGACACTTTCCCCAACACACTAGAGTTTAATCCCTTAGAAATTAATTGATTTTTTTTGGCCGCACCAAATGCCGTGCGGCATGTGGGATCTTAGTTCCTGGACCAGAGATCGAAACCCAGACCTCCTGCATTGGGAGCACGGAATCTTAACCACTGGACTGCCAGGGAAGTCCCTGTATTTTTTTTAAAAAGGATATAAATTCTATTACATTCAAGAGTTAGCGTTCCAAAGCAATATTTGTAGACATTGATTTTTGCCTTAATCTATGTTCAACATTCAATTCTAAAATTAACCATTGCTATATTTATTACATGGAGTTACAAACCTATAAACTAGATATTGCATGAAACAGGCATCACTCGGTACAATCATATATATCATGACTTCAAATTCTGTAATAAACTTCGTCAGCACTTATTAAATATATGGAATATGTATCCAGTATAAAATTTTATTGACTGCCATTTCGTTTTCAGGTTACCAGACTTCAAATAAACTTAATAAGAATCTTTCTCCAAGACTTCCCTGGCAGTCCAGTGGTTTGTAATACCAGTCAGGGCTTAGGAGCAAAGCAGCCCTGGGACAAACACCAGCTTTCCCTTTCTTAGCCTTTTCTAATGAAGTGAGTAATTTAACATTTATAAATTCAGGATTTAATAAATGTTAAATGTTATGTTGAAGTCAAGATTCTTTATTGTGGTTTGAGAGTATTTCTGCCATAAGCACCATGTATTTTTATTTATACCTTAATTGAGATAAAAAGGAAAACAGTTTTGCCAAACTCCAAAAGAACTTGGACAGATTTTATGCTTTTCAAGTTAATTATAGTAAGATCAGAGAAATCATAGCTGGGAGGGTAAATATCAGAAAGCTCAATACCATGAGTAAACATAATTTTCTTCAAGAAATTAAACAAGGGAATTCCTTGGCAGTCCAGTGGTTAGGACTCCGAACTCTCACTGCCGAGGGCCCGGATTCAATCCCTGGTTGGGGAACTAAGATCCCACAAGCTGCGCAGTGTGGCCAAACAAACAAACAAACAAACAATCAAAAAAAGAGGCAAGAAATTAAACAAGTATTTATGGTCTCAGTGTTAGTTAATAACTAACACTTTCAAAAGAATTTCATATGAATAAACAACTCATTTTTATGATAATAAAGATAAGTATAATCTCATAAGAAAGAACTTCCATCTCTAAACTGGCTAAAATGTTTATATTCTTAGGTTTTCAAAGTATCAGTCATATAAATATCTTCTAGCTTTTACCTGTATTTATACAAGAAGATTATCACAGCTAGTTCAGTGCATTATAATTTTAATTTTTAAGTTTCATAGTCTAGTTTCTCAGTCTGACACAATTCATATTATTAAAATTCGTGCTCTTTGGTGAATTTTAATTAAGACCAAATAAAAAATTGTGGGCTTATGATAATTCTACCCATTTCAAAGAATTTCTGTGAAAAGTCAATAATAATAATATGAGGCTTGGCACAAATGCTGATACGTAATAAGTGTTCAGTAAATGTTATTTAATGTTATTTTAATTATTCTTATTTTCATAACCTTGCAGAGGATGGCCCAAGTATAAGTTAAATGGTTTCTCCTTCCATGTAAATAATTTTCTGGTCTAGACTAAAAGAAGAGAAAATTTTACATTCACAGTAAATACACATAATGTTAGATGCAAGCTTTTTACTTTTGCTTGATCATTTGCACAAAGAATAAGTCTCGGTGTCAACTAGTTTTCTGTTTGTCCCATCCATCCATGGTGTCAGACACATATCTTGTTAATTTCCAAGATCTTCTGATGTGACTCAAAAGACTATTTACAGAAGCAAACAAATAGAAAGAATTAATAGTCTCTCCTTTTCTTTGACAAGTTTGACCACACAAAGAATATGCTGTGTTTATGTTGAAATTATAGAACTCTGTCCTTTATATTTACCATAAGGGCTTAAATGATGAATCAGCTTTGATGCATTATACAATAAATAATGCTCTCAGCTAAATGAATTTATTAGAAGGGAGCCTTTCTCACATTTCAAAAATTTATATAGATTTTGATTAATTATATAGACACAGCCTCGTATTTAATAAAATTCTCAATAACAGGATGGATTGTTATATGTGAAAATTTCCCTTTGGGGACATTAAGAGGCAGATGTGTTTTTGAACATTACTTCCTCAGAAGTTTTAGAGAAAGTAACACATTCCTGTTTGTCCCGGGTTTCCTTTGTGTACTTTTCTTGAGATTCACATAGATTAGGTATAGTAATGTGTGTGTTTAGCATTAATTTCCGTTTTAAGTGCAGCCCTATAAAAATTGACTATTGACTCTCAGGTGCTATACAAACAGCTTAGGGAGCTATCAGCTTACCGTTGACTTCCTTGGGCCAAAGGGTTCATCTTTTCTTCCAAGATAGATATTTAAGAAATTGCTTCAACTATGTGTTTAGCTTGTTAAAAATAAGTTTTTAATTAAAATAATGGTCAAATAGGCTTGTCTTCTTCTTTCACTACTTGCTTCATTAGAGGGTATGATCCTTTCAAAGTAACATACAGAATTTATATGTTCCTCTGAATGTTTAATGAGTTACTTATACCTTTCCTTTTCAGTTTTTCATACCAGTGCTAAGTTATAAACTTTTTCACTCATCCTGAATCTCTGTGTTCTAAACTCAACTTTAGCACTTAAGCAAGTTTCTTATGGCTTCTCAAACTGAAGACATCAGTTATCTTCTTATATCTCTATATGACCAGTCCTTTTATTCCTCTTTCATATACAGTGAAACCTCTTTCTTTTATCCTTGATATGAAACACAAGGTTAATCTCCACATTATAGGCTCACATAGCATCCTTAACTTTTTCAAAGTGATTATTAAAATTATAATTCATACATTTCTTTCAACAAATATTCATTAAATGTCCATTGTGTGTCAAGTACTAATCTTGATGGACTCAACAGGGAATAAAACAGATATTCTAGTGGGGAAGACAGACAATAAACTAGGTAAGTAGGCCAAGTATATTGTATGTTACTCAGTGAGAAGAATTAAGGAGAAAAAATAAGAAATAGGGATAATTATAATTAATTATTTGCATAATTATTTGGTGGATGCTTGTCTTCCTCATGGATGCTTGTCTTCCTCATGAGCTGTATTGGACATGTTCAAAGCCATCTCTTCGGGACCTGGCAGCACCTGGCATGTAGTAGATGCTCAGTAAATATTCACTGGGGAAAGAGATGCTGCTACAAAACTCCTGCTTTTAAAAACATAGAGAAAAACATTTCAAAAAAGTTTAGATTCATTAATAGCATGGTTATGTTTAGTATTTTGTTCTAGTCAATCAAGAATAGTTTATTCCAAGGATTATCCTTACAAAGGAGCTTCAGAAAGAAGGAAAGGAAAGGTATTAACATTAGTCAAGTCCCAGGATGTGCCAGAACTGCACTGGGTGCTCTATATCCAATATCTCACTTAGTCCTTTAACAGCTGGAGCTGGAAGGTATTGCTTCTCTCATTTTAAATAGGAAGAACTGAAATTATTTTTCAAAGGTTTATTAAAGATTATCCTTTAATGAGACTAGCAATTTCATGTCACTTCCATCTTTAGTGTAATTTCTTGCTAGATAAGTTTTTATCTCTAAACTTTTCAATTAAAGCTATGAAGCTGTTTCCTTATATTTGGACTCCCCTCTTGTTTTCAACTTGACAAAAGTTACTGTAGCATCTGCTTTAATTAAAGTAGAAAAGGTAGTAGTTGCAAATATGATCACAAAGATAATCCCTGCTCTCCAGTATCAGGCAGTTTCTCTTCTGAATATTAATGTTTGATCCATATTTTCATGACTAAATTTTAAGGATTATAGCCTGAAACCAACTTTTCTGTTTTTCTGATTAAGCTATTCATCTTCATATCCAGATTAGGAAGCTGTACTGTAGTTTAACATTGTAATTATATCATACTGTTGACTAAGGTAAGAAAAAAAAAATTGGCACGACTAAAGAAGTCATCAACTACAGAAAGTATATGGGATTTCCCCTAATCTCACATCATCTGGCTTCATTAATGTAAACAGAGTTCAAGGAGTTGACGTGAAGTCACTTTATGAAGTAATAATTTGTTGTGAATTTGTATCTGGAAGAATAAAGAATGTTCAGGGTGATACAGGAGATTCTGCAGTTTTTGGAAAGCAAGATGTTGACATCTGGCTTTAACATGTGAAGAGGTTAGAGTTAGTAATCTATATGGGTATTTTATCATGATGGTGGAAGTGACAAAGCAATACAGGAAGTATGTGTATAAACATGTTTTACTGCCTTACATTTACCTGCATCCCTGAGAAAGTGCCAGGGTTTTTGTTGTTATTTTTGTTGTTGTTTTTGTTATTTTTTTGTAGAGTAAGTACTCCCTAGTATCGTTTGGAATTGAAATTTTTGGCTTACAAAATACCGTTTGGGAAAGAAACTGTCCCCCAGTTGGTATCGTCATAGGGCCTAGAGCCCTCAAAGATAATGTGCTCAAAACTATGTAAGAAGGAAAGGGTCATGTTAAATCATTTCTTTGTATCTCTTGTTTACAGAACAGTGGCTGATCTATGGTAACAACTCAATACATATGTGTTAAATTAATGAATACTGTTATGTTACCCCGTTGTTCTCAAAGTGTGTTCTGGGGATTTCTGGGCATTCATGAAGTCAAAATCATGTATAGATAAAAGATTCATTCAAAGTACAAATAGACCAGTAGATTTTAACATAACAGCATGAAAAGTTCTTTGATATGGTTTCAGAGTCCACATTGCAGATCATCTTTAAGAAATACTTCTTAAGGTTTAGTGTAAGGTCAAAGAAGAATATTTGTAATTATCTGAAAAGGCTATTAAAACAACCGTCACCTTTCTAACTACATATCTATGTGAGGTGGGGGTTTTTTCATGTGGTGTAACTAAAACAATATATCACAGCAGATTGAATAAGAAAGCAGATTTAAGAATAAAATTTTTTTTTCTTTGGCCGCACAGTGCAGCATGTGGGATCTTAGTTCCCCAATGAGGGATTGAACCCTTGCCCCCTGCATTGGAAGTGCGGAGTCTTAACCACTGAACCGCCAGGGAAGTCCTCACAATTGCCTTTTATTAAGCCAGACACTGAGAGTTGAAAAATATAAAACTATGCCTCTTTTCTCACTAAACAGTTTCTGTTATGTAGAATAGTTTACTTAAAATACAGTATTTTTCATAAGGAATGCTATTTATGCCAACATGCCATGGATTTATTATTTTTGTTTTAAAAGAATTAATAAATACGTATTTTAAATATTTTTGTTTTAATTTTAATATAATAAATATATATGTATTCCCTATAAATGAAAACATTTTTAAAATTACTCAATTTTTAAAAGTAAAAAAGGATCCTGAGACCAAAAATGTTGAGAACTGCTGATGTAAACCCCACAGATTTTCACATACATTAACCGTTTACTCAGCCCCCAACCTGGAAGTTATCTCTGATTTTTCACTTCTTCTCATTCTCCACAAATAGTCAATCAGCAACATCGGTAGGCTCTATCTTACATTTGTTCTCCTCCATTTTAGCCCAAGTCAACAATATCTCTCTGTGGATGACTGTTATAGCCTCCTAATTTGTATACCTACCTCTATTCTTGACTCCAGTGAGTTTATTCTTTATACAGCAGCCAAAGTGGCATTTTTTAAAACATAAAGTAGATTGTTTTATTCTTCTGCGCTTAAGGCATTCCAATGGCTTCCCATCATACATAGAATAACATTTAAACTTTTCATTACCTAATTGGTTCTACATTATCTGCTGGCTTCTGACCACATACACTACCACTCTACTCTTTTTACACCATGCTCCAGCCGCAATGGATGTTTGCTGTCCCTCAAACTGTCAGCTTCTTCCCATGATTCAGATCTCTGCTCAAATGTCACCTCCTCAGAGAATTCCTTCTTGATCATGCTTACCCTCACGGTCTCCTATCCCCTGATTTATTTTTACTTTCTAGTCTCATAAACAGTCATATTCTCTTTATAGTATTGATCACTATCTTGAGTTTTATATTTATTTAATTTTATCACCTGAATCTCTGCACTAGACTGTAAACTCCATGAATTAAGGATTTTGTCTTGTTCACCACGTTATTCCTAGTATTTAAACTAATATGTTCAAACTAATACTAAACTAATATGCACATAGTAGATTCTCAATAAATATTTGCTAAATAATGAATTTTAAAATAAGACACTCAAACAAAACCATAAATGTTGAGTGAACTGGGACAGAATCCAGTCAAAAGAAACCACAATGGTAATTTGAACAGAGAAAATTTTTTTTTTTTTTTTAACATCTTTATTGGGGTATAATTGCTTTACAATGGTGTGTTAGTTTCTGCTTTATAACAAAGTGAATCAGTCATACATAAACATATGTTCCCATATGTCTTCCCTCTTGCGTCTCCCTCCCTCCCACCCTCCCCAACCCACCCCTCCAGGCTGTCACAAAGCACCGAGCCAATATCCCTGTGCCATGCAGCTGCTTCCCACTAGCTATCTACCTTACTGCGTTTGTTACTGTGTATATGCCCATGACTCTCTCTCGCCCTGTCACAGTTCACCCTTCCCCCTCCCCATAACCTCAAGTCCGTTCTCTAAGAGGTCTGCGTCTTTATTCCTGCTTTACCCCTAGGTTCTTCATGACATTTTTTTCTTAAATTCCATATATATGTGTTAGCATACGGTATTTGTCTTTTTCTTTCTGACTTACTTCACTCTGTATGACAGACTCTAGGTCTATCCACCTCATTACAAATAGCTCAATTTCGTTTCTTTTTATGGCTGAGTAATATTCCATTGTATATATGTGCCACATCTTCTTTATCCATTCATCCGATGACGGGCACTTAGGTTGTTTCCATCTCCGGGCTATTGTAAATAGAGCTGCAATGAACATTTTGGTACATGACTCTTTTTGAATTTTGGTTTTCTCAGGGTATATGCCCAGTAGTGGGATTGCTGGGTCATATGGTAGTTCTATTTGTAGTTTTTTAAGGAACCTCCATACTGTTCTCCATAGTGG
Organism: Stenella coeruleoalba; assembly: GCF_951394435.1. Taxonomy (NCBI): domain Eukaryota; kingdom Metazoa; phylum Chordata; class Mammalia; order Artiodactyla; family Delphinidae; genus Stenella; species Stenella coeruleoalba. Next base: position 171,014,088 of record NC_137169.1, on the reverse strand, counting down.
CTGAACCAATTCACATTCCCACCAGCAGTGCAAGAGTGTTCCCTTTTCTCCACACCCTCTCCAGCATTTATTGTTTCTAGATTTTTTGATGATGGCCATTCTGACTGGTGTGAGATGATATCTCATTGTAGTTTTGATTTGCATTTCTCTAATGATTAATGATGTTGAGCATTCTTTCATGTGTTTGTTGGCAGTCTGTATATCTTCTTTGGAGAAATGTCTATTTAGGTCTTCTGCCCATTTTTGGATTGGGTTGTTTGTTTTCTTGTTATTGAGCTGCATGAGCTGCTTGTAAATTTTGGAGATTAATCCTTTGTCGGTTGCTTCATTTGCAAATATTTTCTCCCATTCTGAGGGTTGTCTTTTGATCTTGTTCATGGTTTCCTTTGCTGTGCAAAAGCTTTGAAGTTTCATTAGGTCCCATTTGTTTATTGAACAGAGAAAATTTGATATGAAAAATTGTTAACCAGTAAAAGGTGGTTAACTAGTAAAAGGGGGAAATAAAAGTCTAAGTACAGAAGTAGCAAATACAGAAAGAATTTACTATTCCTTGGGCTAAAGAATCTCGAAGAAGGAAGGAAGTAAGAATCTAGAAGACCTCTCCTCCCTTTGCCCAAGACTGAGATTCAGACCTCTGGAGAGGGTGTGGCTACCAAAGGAACATGCAGCCTGCTGGTGGCAAGAAACTTGCCTGAGGGTGTAGCTACAGCTGGTCCACAGGACTGACCTGCAGAGTGGCAGAAAAACTTCTCAGAGTGTCTATGAGCAGAGCTGATAATGCAAGAACTACTAGGCCTCTCCCAGGCCCATCGACTGGCTGCCATGCCAAAAATACCACTCTGGATGCAGGAAGGGAAGCCCCTCCTCCTGCTGGCCTTGTGGTGCCCCTCCAGCACCCTCTATTGACAAAGTCTAAAACTGAGCCAGGTGTCAAAGGAGAAATGTTTAAAAAAATAGCTCCGGAATCACAAAACAGGGCAAAGAAGGGTGGATTTGGAATTAAAAGACAATAAGTCAATAGCTGACACACTATACTATGGAAAGAATGTGCATGAATTAGAAAGAAAATGCCATAGAATATATATAGCATGTTTCAATTTGGGGGAGCCAACTCACCAATATGCTCTTATTTTTGTAGGAGCAAATGAAAATAAGAATCATACCCAGTCCCCCAAACTGTGAACTGTATGTATACCAAGGGATAAAATCAGGGGACAAAAGGGGAGAATAGTAATTTTACTGTAGACACTGTTGATGTATTGAATTGCAACAGTGAGCACATATTACTTTGGAAATGCTACAACATGTGGCAGACTTCATTTTTTGCCAACACTATAGCTGTATCCCCACCCCCCTCCATATAGGCAGGGTCCCAACAGTGTTAGAAAGCACATCCTCCTCCTTTGAAAAAGCCTTGCTTGATCTATGAGAATCAAAGTGATCTCACTCTGACCCCATTCTGACCAAAGATATATAGTAGTAATTGGCTGGGGACAGGGAGGGTTCTGAGAAAACTCTTTGTTCTTAAAAAGAGAACCATGGGAAGAGGTATTCCTTTTTTCTGCCTTTGGTCCACTTGTATGTGGGGATGTACTGGTAGGAGCTTCAACAATCTCTTGTCACCACGAAGAGAATTAGCTTACCCTCTGAGCATGACAAAACTGAAAGATGTAAATATTCTGGATTTTTGATTATTTCTTTTAGCCACAGATTTAACCATCTCTTTATAGCCATGTGGTTTCTAGACTCCCTGATATGTGAGATAATAAATCTCTTAAGTTTAATTCACTTGTAGATGGCTCTTCTGTTATTTGAAGGTGAAACTGTTTTCTCTTATGACAGTCATGCATATGATGGGAATTCCATGGCCGTCCAGTGGTTAGGACTCTGAGCTTGCACTGCTGTGGGCCCAGATTCAATCCCTGGTCAGGGAACTAAGACCCTGCAAGCCACGAGGTGCGGCCAAAAAAGAAACAAAAAAATCGTGCATATGAGCCTTTTCAGTATATTGACTGTACAAATAAAGCTTATTTCATACTACCTTCTTCACTCTGTATATGAAATCATACCAATAATGATAGCTAATGTTTATTATTATATATCTGACTTTGTGATAAATGCTTTATTGAGATATAATTGGTATACAACTATATATACGATTCAGGTGTACAAAATAATGATTGGATATTTGTATATACTGCAAAATGATCACCACGATAAGTCTGGTCAATATCTATTACCATATATAGTTACAATTTTTTTTCTTGTGATGAGGACTTTTAATATTTATTCTCTTAGTGGGACTTCCCTGGTGGTCCAGTGGTTAAGAATCCACCTTCCATTGCAGGGGAGGCAGGTTTGATCCCTGGTTGGGGAACTAAGATCCCACATACCGCAGGGCAACTAAGCCTGCGAGCTAGATCTAGAGCCCTTGTGCCACAACTAGAGAGCCCAAGGCACTGCAACTACTGAGCCCATGCACTCTGGAGCCTGCGTTCCACAACTAGAGAGAAGCCCAGGTGTTGCAACAAAGAGCCTGTGTGCTGCAATGAAAGATCCCGCATGACGCAACAAAGATCCCGAGTGCCACAGCTAAGACCCGATGCAGCCAAATAAATAAATTAATTAATTTGAAAAAAAGATACATGCACCCCTATGTTCATAGCAGCACTATTCACAATAGCCAAGACATGGAATGTCCATTGGCAGATGAATGGATAAAAGAAGATATGGTACATATATACAATGGAATACTACTCAGCCATAAAAAAACACAAAATAATGCCATTTGCAGCAGCATGGATACAACTAGAGATTATCATACTAACTGAAATAAGTCAGAAAGAGAAAGACAAATACCGTGATATCACTTATATGTGGAATCTAAAATATGACACAAATGAACCTATCTATGAAACAGAAAGAGTCTCATGGAGAACAGGCTTGTGGTTGCCAAGGGGGAGGGCAGGTAGGGGAGGGAAGGGTTGGGAGTTGGGATTAGCAGATGCAAACTAGTATATATCTAGGATGGATAGACAACGAGGTCCTACACACAGGGAACTATATTCAATATCCTATGATAAACCATAATGGAAAAGAATTTAAAAAAGTATAAAAAAATATTTATTCTCTTAGCAACTTTCAAGTATATAAAATACAATATTGTTAACCATAGTCACTGTGCTGTACATTACATTCTGGTGTCTTATTTATTTTATAACTGGAAGTTTGTAGCTTTTGACCCCCTTCACCCATTTTGTCCACTCCCCCACCTCTGACATCTACCAGTTTGCTCTCTGTACATAGCTATGAGCTTGGCTTTTATTTTGTTTTGTTTTGTTATTTGTTGTTGTTTATTTTATAGATTCTATGTATAAGTGAGGTCTATGGTATTTATCTTTCTCTCTTACTTGTTTCACTTAGCATAATGCCCTAAACTTCCATCCATGTTGTCGCAAATGACAAGATTTCATTCTTTTTTATGGCTGAATACTTTAAAGGCTTTAAATACATTATTTCATGAAGTTCTCACAAGAACACTGATATGTGGTATACTTTGTGTTTGGGTTACATATGTGAAAATATAATCTATACCTACCCTGAAAGGGCTCACAAATCGGTGAGTAGGCAGACAAACACACTGTATTATTATAGTATGAGAAGGGTTGCAGTAGACATATGTACCCTTCTATGTCCAGCATCTATTTGGAGGAATCATTTCTCCCATTCACAGTTTATGACCCTACCCACTACCCCAGCACCTACAGTGGGCCTGTGGCCTAGGCCTGGCCCGTCAAGTTATCTCATTGTCCTAACCAAAGCAATTATTCAGTAAAACAGACATGTGGCCACAGTTAGGTCAATGAGAAACCATCCTAGGATTTCTTTTTTTTTTTCATCCTAGGATTTTTGACAGAAATTTCAAGAAAGAAGCTGACAGCCTTCTTTGCTACCATGTAGTGACAGCCTGTCTGAGAATAAGGCCAATATAGAGAAAAATAAAGAGAAAGATGGAAAAAATACACAGACTCCTGAGGACATTGGTTAAGCCACTGTATTCAGCTATTCTTTAAAATTCGCTTCGTGGGCTTTCCACTAGCTTTTACTTAATACATTCACTTTGGTAATCCCTTACCTATTTGTAAATCTGATTTGGGTTTAGTTTCAGAACAGGTGAGCAAGAGTCCTGGTATTATAAATGTAATAAGAGAGACAAAGATCTACAGATCCCCAAGGGAAGCTCACTTATTTCAATTCTCGGCAAATTTATTAAAAGTTCAGATAAGATAAATCTTTTTTTTTTTTTTTTGGCTGCGCCACACAGCATGTGGGATCTTAGTTCCCCACCAGGCATCCAACCTGCGCCCCCTGCACTGGAAGCACAGAGTCTTAACCACTGGACCGCCAGGGAAGCCCTGATAAACCTTGATAGAAGTGAAACTGAGAAGTTTTCCAAGAAGAAGTAATAATTAGCAATGCTGAGAAGAAAAGAGGGAGAGGGAAAATAATGGGAAGGTGTGGGAAAAGAGCATTATGACATGTTTACAAAACTGCAGTTGTTGAGTGTGGCCAGATCTCAGGATATGCCTGTGGAGTTCAGAGAAGGTAAGACTGGGAAGGCAGGCAGGAGCCAGATTACCTAAAGCCTTAGGTTTGGGTTTTATCTGGAGTTACTGATTTGTGTATTAGACCTTTATTTTGATGGCATTGGGGAGGTTGTACCGGAAGAGATGAAACTAAAGGGAGAAGTGCAGTGAGTCTATGATAGGAATCTAGATAAGAAGTGGAAAAGCCCGAAATGAATACTTGAAGACGCATTTAATAAATAGAGTTGGCGGGGCTTGAAGATCAATGAATGTGGGAAATAAGGAAGAGAGAAACGTCCTAGGAGGACTCCATGTTTTTTATTTGTGCAACTGGGTGGTGCCATTTGCCAAAAAGGGAGCACAGAGGATAAGAGAGTTTGTGGAGCCACGTGATGAGTTCAGACTGACACTTGTGGACAAAGCTCAGTTTAGGCTCAAAGGTTAGGATGGCAGCAGGCAGAAGTACTATTTGAGGCCTTGAACAAAGAAGAGATGATAAGGATAAGTGTACAGATGGAGAAGAGAGAGGGACCCGTGATGGAATTCTGGGGAGCATCAAGTTTTAAATGAGTCTCCAAAATACACAAAAAAAGGAACAGGAGGTAGAAAGAGAACAGGAAGAGTGTGATTTCACAGAAGGCAAACTAAACGTTTCAAGGAAGAAGTGATGAAGAGTGGCGAAATGTACAATGCCAAGGAATTCAAGTACAATGCCTGAAAATTCTCCCTTGGGTTTGGACAATGGATGGTCATTAGTGACCATCACTAATACTTTCATTGGAGTGATTGGGAAAAAACCCTAACTGCTATGGCTTGAGAAGAATGTGAGAGTGAATAATTTAACAGAGTACTAAGGTTGGTTTAAAGAAGGAGTCCAATGATTGTTCAGAAGACAGAAGGAGACCTAGAGATCAGTGTTCTCTCTCTCTCTCTCCATGTTTGTCTCTTTGTCTCTCTTTCTGTCTCCTTCTCTCTCTCAAGTCTCTGTGGGAGAGACTTGACTTGTTTAAATGCTGAGGGGCAAAATCTGGGTGAAAAGAGGGGCTGATGAGAAAGATGAATTAATGTAAATGGTGGAGCAAGTTTCTGAGAGTGGGCTGAGGCATTTATCTTGGGCAGGAGAAGTTCCCCTCTTTTACTGAATAAAAGAGATGTAGACAAGCCACAGTGCAGAGCCAGTTACTTGTTGGAGGTGGAGCAGGAAGTTGCTGCATTGGATTTCAGCTTGAAGGAACAGCATTTTTAAGATTTGCTACTCACTGTGATGGTAGTAATTACAGGCAAAACTCAAAGAGTTTTTTTCATTTCAAATCAAGAATAAGTTGTAAAGTATGTAAGTGAGATATTTTACATTCAAAAGTTACCTATAGGTCGGGGAGATCAGCTCGGTGCTTTGTGACCACCTAGAGGGGTGAGATAGGGAGGCTGGGAAGGAGGGAGATGCAAGAGGGAAGAGATATGGGGATATATGTATTTGTATAGCTGATTCACTTTGTTATAAAGCAGAAACTAACATACCACTGTAAAGCAATTATACTCCAATAAAGATGTTAAAAAAAAAGTTATCTATAGGGACTTCCCTGGTGGCACAGTGGTTAAGAATCTGCCTGCCAATGCAGGGGACACGGGTTCAAGCCCTGGTCCGGGAAGATTCCACATGCCATGGAGCAACTAAGCCTGTGCGCCACGGCTGCTGGGTCCGCGTGCCACAACTACTGAAGCCTGTGCGCCTAGAGCCCATGATCTGCAACAAGAGAAGCCACCGCAGTGAGAAGCCCGTGCAAGCCCATGTGAAGCAACAAAGACTCAACACAGCCAAAAATAATAAAATAAACAAATTTATTAAAAAAATTTCTTATAGAGATGAAGTAATGACAGAAGTGTATTATACAAAGAAGATTAAAAAAATTCTAACATGATTAATAAGGCATTTATCTAGTAACTTCTAGGACTGATGAAATTATTGAAAAGTTTTAGAGATTGGTTCCAATTGGCAGCTAACTAAAAGAATGGAACCTGAGCAGCATAATTTTGATGTGTGCAGATTTCTTCCTACAAAACATAATTAAGCTTCTTATTTTGAAATAGATTCTGGAAACATTTTGGGGGCTCCACATCCTGTCAAAGGAGTGAACTGTTGCCCCTATGACATCTTTTAAAAATGACAGGGCTTGGAATGAGAGAAGTCTGGGATAGTTTGGACTAAAATCAACATTACCCACCCTGATTAGCAACTTTATTCATCAGGCATGATGGCAAATAATCATTTTCTGTTAAAAAATATCAAACATCCCCAAATTAGAAATCTATACTCTCACTGGGGATATTCAGAAAACCACAATCCTGTTTAGTTGGCAGTTCTTCAAGGTATATATCAAAATATTTAAAAAATTGTGATTGGAATAGGAATAATACATAGCAGTTTCTACTTTCATGAGTGGTAACATTAATATACTTAAATTGCCAGTTCCAGTATATTTGTTAAAATCATATTTTATTTTTAGTCAAGTTTTTCTATTTCTTTTGTTTTTAAAATGTTCATTGAAAAATTTAAACTATACAGATGTATAAACACATGTTTTTAAAAATTCAAACCATATATGTGTCTGAATATATTTTTAAAGTGTGAGAGACAAATATTTTCCACTTAATATTATATCATTGACATAGTTTAATGTTATTATACCTCATTATTTTTAATGGCTACCTAATACTCTATGGTATGGATTTGCTAAAAATGATTTAATCATGCTTCTGCATTATTAAAAAATTAATGTATGTTCACTCTTAAAAGAGTTCCTGGCACATAGGAAGCACTGTATATGCTAGATCTTATTAAAACTATTGTTATATTTTATCATGATTATTATTAACCCATTGCAGATGAGAAAACTGAGTACCAGAAAGATCAGGTGACTTGAACAATGTCACATGGTTAGAGGAGGAGGTAGAACTGGAATCCACAGCTTTGATCTTTTACAAGAGGCCATAGGGCTTCCCTGGTGGCGCAGTGGTTAAGAATCTGCCTGCCAATGCAGGGGACACAGGTTCGAGCCCTAGTCTGGGAAGTTCCCACATGCCACGGAGCAACTAATCCTGTGCACCACAACTACTGAGCCTGCGTTCTAGAGCCCACGAGCCACAACTACTGAAGCCCGCGCACCTAGAACCCGTGCTCCACAACAATAGAAGCCACCACAATGAGAGGCCACACACCACAATGAAGAGTAGCCCCCACTCGCCACAACTACAGAAAGCGTGTGCACAGCAACAAAGACCCGACATAGCCAAAAATAAAAAAAACAAAAACAAAAACAAAACCCCAAGAGGCCATAGTAGTACCTAGTGTCATTAAAAAATAAGAAATAAAAGCAGAACATGAAAGAAAAAGAAGTCTAGGGGACTCCCCTGGTGGTCCAGTGGTTAAGACTCCATGCCCCTAATTCAGGGGGCCTAGGTTCGATCCCTAGTTAGGGAACTAGATCCTGCATGCGCAACTGAAGAGCCCGTGTGCTGCAACTAAGACCCCGCGCAGCCAAATAAATAAGTAAATAAATGAATATTAAAAAAGAAAAAAAAATCTAAACCACATTGTGGAAGCATTGAGGGAAAAATAATTAACTCCCTGGTGGAGTCAGGAAAGGATTGCATTTGAGCTGCTCACTAGTTCCTTGAGACTAAAATAAAGGCTGAAAAAGTACGGGTACATCCAAAGTGTTTGAAATAAGATAGAGGACAGCGGATGGGACTTGTCAGGGTTTGGTGAGAAGGAGAGAAAGCTGATTTAATTTAGGGGAATTTAAAAAGTTTGGGAGAGTTTTGTGGGGAATCGATAGGGACTCAGAGGACTCAGTAGAGGTTGAGAGAAGATTCCTAGACTTGGTGGCACCCGTGGTTGTGTGGCCGTCAGAGTCCAACACAGACCAGGAGATGCTCTGGGTCCGGGGCCAGCAGACGATCTGCAGACAAGGCTTTTCATGAACCATTTTTGGGAAAATACACTTTATGTGAAGTAGAGAGTTGTAGTTTCAGGATTTCACACAAATTAGCTTTTCGGGAGAGAGCCGCTGAACATCTGTGAGGAGTGGTCTCGGTGCCAAGTGTGGTTCTGCTGTGTTTGGCAGGTGAGACATGTGTTATAGACAAGATGCCTTTCCCAGAGCATAGCGTGCCCTAAAGGAAATGCCTGCCGTCCATGCAAGGGGGAAGTGGTTGAGTGATTGAAAGCAGTACGGGACTTGTGCAATACAAAGCCATTGTCACAGAAAACTCCAAATGCGTTTCAATTTTTACATGCTGAATTACACACAGAATTGTGCAAGGGCAGTCTCAGAAAGCTTCCAGCCAGACAGCCATAATCATCCTGACGTACCTTGATTCCCACTGCCTTTCCCTCCAAGAACATATGTGGGACATTGAAAAAAATCTTCCTCCAGGGACAAAGAGGAAGCATTTTACTGTGAAAATCTGCCGTTTTGCAAATGGATGAGGAAAACTGCATGTACATTTAATTCAAGAACTTAATATATCTGGCAAAAGCATCTCTCATTTAGTAGGGATTGAGGGTTTTTAAAAAACATTTCTCTATGGCCTTAACTAATGCTTCATTCATTTATAGTTAATGCACTTGTTTATTCTTTAATTAATTAATTAATTATAGATGTTGGGGGTAGGAGTTTATTAATTCATTTATTTATTTTTGCTGTGTTGGGTCTTCGTTTCTGTGCGAGGGCTTTCTCTAGTTGCGGTGAGCGGGGGCCACTCTTCATCGCGGTGCGCGGGCCTCTCACTATCGCGGCCTCTCTTGTTGCGGAGCACAGGCTCCAGACAGGCAGGCTCAGTAGTTGTGGCTCACGGACCTAGTTGCTCCGCGGCATGTGGGATCCTCTCAGACCAGGGCTCGAACCCGTGTCCCCTGCATTGGCAGGCAGATTCTCAATCACTGCGCCACCAGGGAAGCCCCTCATTAATAATGATGTTCTAAGAGTTGTTGGTTCCTCATACATCCCCTTTCCCTATCAGAAACAGTTCAGCTGGTCCCCAGATGAGTTAAGCTGTTCACTATTTAAGAGCTGTATTGCTATTAATTACTTGCAGCAAAACAAAAAAAATTATACATGCAGATAGAAATCTGTAAAAAGCAAATTCAAGCAAAATTTTAATCATCAATTTAATCAGGTGAACAGTGTTGTGCTGCTCACAGCAGGAAATCCCTGCTGACTGCTATGGCCCAAGTCCTTTTGCACTTATCAGGCTTAGACTACATTGTGTCCCCTTTTGACTCAATTCTGCCAGAGCTTTCCTACATTGTCTCTTGGAAGGTGCAGAGGGGTAGCAGGTAAGGGCAGAGGCTATACAGCTAGACTGTCTGGGTGGTTTAAATCCTGCTTTTATTGGCTCTATGGCCTTACATGAGTTACTTAACTATTTTTGATTCAGTTTCCACGTCTGGAAAATGGGGAAAAAATAGCCCCTACAGCATTGAGTTGTGATAATTCAATGACTTAATGCCCAAAGAATAGAACACAGAAAATATTTAATAAGTTGTGTTTCTATTTATAAACCAGGCTGTGATGTCATTTGGCATACACACATCATTTATAATTTAATTTGCGTAGGCTTGTGTGAGACTTTGCAATGTGTCAAGCTGGCTAGCCTGAAATCTGTTTCTCAGAATGACCTTCCTTGTATGTTTCTGGTTAGAGTAAGCCACAAGAGATATTCTTGTGCAAGATTTGGAGGGCAGAATTGAAGCAGCAGGGACTTCCCTGGTGGCTCAGTTGTTAAGAATCTGCCTGCCAATGCAGGGGACACGGGTTTGAGCCCTGGTCTGGGAGGATCCCACATGCCGTGCAGCATCTAAATCCATGCACCACAATGCAGCCAAAAATTAGTTAATTAATTAATTAATTTTTAAAAAAAAAGAAGTGAAGCAGAAATTTTTTTTTTTTTTGCGGTATGTGGGCCTCTCACTGTTGTGGCCTCTCCCGTTGTGGAGCACAGGCTCCGGACGCGCAGGCTCAGCGGCCATGGCTCACGGGTCCAGCCGCTCCGCAGCACGTGGGATCTTCCCAGACCGGGGCACGAACCCGTGTCCCCTGCAGCGGCAGGCGAACTCTCAACCACTGCGCCACCAGGGAAACCCAGCAATTATTTTGTAGCTCCCACACATTATCATTTATCAGCTGGCTCACCTCACTCAGTGGCTGAGGCTGCAACTCCTCCACCTTCCCCTGGATCCTCCAACAGCTTCTCTGACTCCTGGGAGAGGTGTTTTTGTTTAGCTCCATGGAGAAGCCCCGACTACTGCAGGACACCCACACCTCTAAGGACAGAGGCAACAAGAACTGACACCAGTTTCAGTCCATCCTTGCAGGTTCCACCTTGTGCTTATGGGTTCTAGCTTATTCTTGGTCTCCCTGACTTTACATCCGTTTTCTCTTCCTGCCTGCCTGTCTCATGGATTTTAAGCTCCAGCATCACACAGAAAGATAACAGACTTAATTGAGACTGCTTCTTTACCAGCTTCCACAGTTATGTAAGTTCAAATCACTGTAGAAAATCCCATAGGTAGGTAGATAGATAGATACCCAGACAGACAAATGGATAGATCCCTGGTGGTCCTGACTCTCTGAACCTTCTATCTGATAAAGCCAGTGATAAGTAAAATAGTTCCACATTGTAACAACATGATCATAAGCACAAATGAAAACATGGACAATAAAATCATGTGGGATATTTTGTTTTAAATTTATAGTACTCAGAATAATTCATAACTGGGTTTTTTATAGTCAGTGTTACCCAAAAACTGGGTTTGCCTCTTGGCGGGTATTGAGCCGGAAGACACAACCTACTCAAAGAGTTGGAGAAGGAAGGCTTTATTACTTGCAGCAAGTAAGGAGAACACTGGGGCTCTTTCCCAAAGCAGTGTCTCCCCAAACAGCAAAATCGGGGACGTTTTAAGCTAAGGGTACATTCATCTTCATGAAGGGGTTTAAGCAAAGGAGAATTCAGCATAGAATTGCCGCAGGTCTAGCAGAGGGCTGGCATACATATTAAGAATTTAACACTGGGGACTTCCCTGGTGGCGCAGTGGTTAAGAATCCGCCTGCTAATGCAGGGGACCCGGGTTTGAGCCCTGGGCCGGGAAGATCCCACATGCCACGGAGCAACTAAGCCCGTGCACCACAACTACGGAGCCTGCGCTCTGGAGGCCACGAGCCACAACTATTGAGCCCGCGTGCCACAACTGAAGGCCGCGCGCCTAGAGCCTGTGCTCCACAACAAGAGAAGTCACTGCAATGAGAAGCCCGCGTACCACAATGAAGAGTAGCCCCGGCTCCACAGCTAGAGAAAGCCCACTCGCAGCAACGAAGACCCAACGCAGCCAAAATAAATAAATAAATTTATTTTAAAAAAACCAGTGCTTCAGGCTAATTTTTGCCATTGAGACAGAACTGGGAGTCTTTACAAGTGGTTTATTATCTTTGCTATTGTTACTCTTCTTGCCCAATAACAGTCCTTTGTTCCTGCATTCTTTTGTTCCCTTAAGATCATTAATTACTGAGACCTGTTCAAGGGCAAGCATTGTGGTCAGGCTTAGATCACAAAATGGCTTAGGCCAAAAATGGGTTCTCTTATGTCAAGACAGCCACCCCTTGTTCTCTTTCTCTGGAGCTCCCCCTACCCTATCAGCTTACAAAATTTTAAGCAATAAGTTCAAGGAATAGTCCAAGCAAATTATATTAGATTTTTTTTTCAGTATCATACCATTTAAGAGTCACAGATTTGGAAAGGTCTTAATTACCATTCTTCCCTAGAACAGACTGAAGCCCCAATCTCTCAAAGCCTGCACCATCAAACCCCTCACCCTTCTTTCCTTCCTTTCCTCTGTAGCCATTCCAAGGATAAAACTCTAAGCAAGCTTCTTTTGAGTCAATGTCTTTTTTTCAACCGAGCTTCTACAGTTCTTTTATCCGCTTGCCCAGTTTGGTTTTATGGTTCAGCAAAACTTTCTTCCATACTTTCTCTATTTCTTAGCAACATAGAGGTATTAAAATCGTGGCACAATCTAAATATAGTCTAGGCCAATGAACAATAGTCATACCTACTACTTCCCAGAGCTGTGATTCCAGGTCTCTGAACTTGGCTGCAGTTATTTTCAATAATTTTTCTGATTGTGAACTCATATTGAAACAGGAGGGAAGGGGGCAGGGCACAACCTTTAAAAGAATGACATAGCCATTGAGGACACAACAAAAACTGGTTAAAACCAACTAGATCCAAGACAGCAGAAGATCTGACTTCCAGTAGACCTTGAGCCTCATTATACGCTCAATGTAATGCATTAGCATGCTAAATGAAACACCCATCAGCACCATCACAGTTCCAAGGCCAACCATAAAAGGCCAAAAAGTGATCAGTGGCCCAATTCCTGGAAATCTCTGACCCCTCTCCAAAATAGTTGGAATAATCCTCCCACTCATTAGCCTATGAAATTACCCAGCCCATAAAAACTAACCGCACCGTATTTCAGGGCCTCTTGCCCTCTGAGATGACCCACACTCTGTGGATGTGTTTCTCCTAAAGCCATTCTTGCCTTTTGAGATGGACCACATTCTGGAATGTGTATCTCTCTGAATAAATCCACTTCTTACCTATCACTTTGTTTCTCACTGATTCTTTCAGCGATGAGACATAAAGAACCTGAACTTCATTAAGTCCTGAGACCAGGTGTGTGATCTCAAAAGACAGTGGGTTCAAATCCCAGTCTGGGTTGTGCGTTTTCAATATACCCTTCTGCCACTGCTTATAAAATCATTTTGGAATCACTTTATAGATGCCTTGTTTGAGTGGTACCTCTCAGAATAAAATAACTTTTTTTCTAATTGTAATATTAACCCTCGCTAATTAGAGGCATTTAATGTTGTCTGTCCTTTTTGGGATATTCAGTAAAACTGGTATGCTATTTCTAGTTTAGGGCAACCCCCCTTTCAGTTGCTCAGCATGTTTATACAACCTACTTCATTTGTGCTTTCATTGACAGAAGCCAGAACTGTTCATATGTTCCCACAGGAGATGCCAGGGCCCTTCTAGCTCTGGTCCTAAATTTATACTCAAGCCGGAAATTTTTCTGAGTAGACCGTAATGACTCTTTCAGATTTTAAATCCTTTCCTGAAATTCCTTATCTACATGATACCAAAACAAACACTGATACAATGAATCAGGTACTGGTTTAATCAGGAAAATCCATTTGATGGCAGTTTTTACTTTCAAAATAATGAACAAATTTCAACAAATGAAGACTCATCTTGGGTTCTTCCGCAGTTCTGTCACGGGCTTGCGGTTACTTCCGCCCTCAACTACCGGGGTTTTTCCAGTCCGCCCGGGCGGGAGTCCTTATGCTTTTGTGTTGCTACCCTCCTGCAAGGTGACTTGGCCGGGCCGAAGCCTCACTCCTGGGCAGAAGCTTCTCCGGGTTACTTTCGCCAATAGCTGGAACCCCGGTCTCGTGGCCGGGCGTTCAAGGCCCTCCAGGCCCCGGATCCTGCCGCCTCCCCCAGATACGCACAGTCCTTAGGAGTGCACCAACAGTCCGCTCCCTCTCCCGTGGCCATGCTTTATACGGGAAAGCGCTGCATGAATGACTCCCTCCCCCGCCCACACATACACCCACCACTAAGTCTCAGACAATTAGTCGTCCCCTACCCATTCGCCCCTTAGAACACTGGAAAGAAACCTCGATTACAGCCATTTGCTCGCTTTAGGAGTTTCTCTTTCCTTCTCGCCTGTGGGCTTGGCAATGGTAGGGACCTGGTTTGATTCCTGCATCCGGCACAAGGCACGGCTCTGGTGAAGGAATGAATTGGCGCAAAGGGTGGAGGGAAGCAGCCGAGATTTAGGAACTTAATAAAACTGGAGAGCAGCCTTTGTGGGCTAAGAAAAAAAAAAAAAGACTCATCTTGTGTATTTTGCACAGTTTTGGATCAAAATTAATGAAAAACTTCTGCCTAATTTGCATTTTATATATATTCACTATAGTTGTTTGCGGAAACAGGAATTTTTCACTTTGATGCAATGTGACTCTTAACGAACATATTAGCTTTTCTTTCAAACCATTTATTTAATTTTTTCTCCTAGAAAGACTTGGAGTTTTTTCTTCATTATGATTTTACTTGCCAAACAAACTTCTTTTTCTGATACAAAACAGGTTATTTGCTTAAACAACATTTTTATAGAAGCCAGTAAGAAAATATATAGACCTCAAAGTACTTTCTATTAGTTTTAACATAGTGATTGAAGAGCCTAAATTCAGTGTAAAATATAATTGAGAATAAAGCTGAGAGTGGAAACAGGTTTTTTCCCCCCCATCAATCTAAGGGGAATAAATGAATGTGCTCATAATGCAATTTAATAATTTAGTAGTCCGTTTTTCCCTTCAGATTTTTTATCATATTATTTCTAAAGCAAATATGTTCAAAAAATAAACAAAGAGAGTATGAAACAAAAGCAAAGTGCTAAACAGTTTTCCTAAATTTCTCCCACTTTTTAAAAACTTCCTAGAAGTGTGACATTTCTCAGATCTCCTCTTCATCTTGCTGGCCTCAGAGAGAAACTCTGTGACCTGTGTAAGAGAGAACACTGGTTTCTATCAGGTAATGATGTTACTATAATCATTGATGACTTACCCAAGACTAGTAGGTGATAGCACTGAGATGCACCCCCAGGTCTTCTGAAGGTCCTTAGGCTTTTTCCTAAACACCATGTTCTTATCTCTGCATTCATTGAGTTGTTTCTTTTTCGAAAAATAAGTGATTATCATGGCCTGCATACAAAACTAAGGTTCAGCTATAGACTTACCTAATACACCCTATATACCTTCTAATCCTGTTATACTGCAATGCTTCAGGTCAATGCAGTAGAAACATTTTACGAGTGAAGCAGTGTCTAAGGAAAGCCATCTGAGAAATGTAGATTAGGTCCAAAAATGGGCTTTTTCTTCCTTTTAACATCTATGTATTCAGTGCTTACTACATGCCTGGCAGTAATCACTAGCAACCCATGATAAAAAAGAGATAGTCCCTACTGCCTCAAGGAGTTATACTGTAGTGAGGAAGATAGCTAAGAAAGCAAAAAAAAAAAAAAAAAAAAAAAAAAAAAAATTGATACAGTGAATTGAATATTATTATATGGAATTACACAAGAGGAGTAACAGAATAAAACCTTAGGTGGTGGTGGGCATTGGTGGAAGGGAGTCACATCTAAACCAGTATGAAAGGAAGGGAAATTTTAAAAACGTTAGCAGGATCTGTGAGTAGAATGGAACAGAGCGGTGGGAAGAGGAATTACTAGGAGAAGGCACTGGGTGATATAAGATTGCTTCTAATGCTGTAACAAAGGCTAAGGTAACAGTGACTTAATCAGGTTCAATTCATTTTGTAAGCAGATAGGGTACCCCCACCCCTGGGCCCGCCCTTGAGGAAGAGAAACAGCATGGTTTTCTTGACATAAGAGAAGCCATTTTCGGCTTAAGCAATCTTGTGATCTAAGCCTGACCATAATGCTTGCCCTTGAACAGGTCTCAGTAATTAATGATCTTAAGGGAACAAAAGAATGCAGAAACAAAGGACTGTTATTATGCAAGAGAAGTAACAAGAGCAAAGATAACAACCACTTGTAAAGACTCCCAGTTCTGTCTCAATGGCAAAGATTAACCTGAAGCACTTTCTTGACCTGTTTTGCAGAGTTTAAGCCCCCTTGAGTACTCAACCACCAGATCAAGCAGAACCTAAGGGATGATGATGTTGACCTTTTCTGACCCTCGTGACTTCAGTCAACTAAAGCATGGACTCTGTTGACCTTTGTCTCAATTCTAGGCTGAATTTTCCTCTGCTCAGGACCCTTCATGAAGATGCATGTACCCTTAGCTTAAAACGTCCCTGATTTTGCTGTTTGGGGAGATAGATGCTTCTTTGGGAAAGATCCCTGGTGTTCTCCTTACTTGCTGCAAGTAATAAATCCTCCTTTCTCCAGCTTTTTGAGTAGGTTGTGTCTTTCGGCTCAACAACAACCAGGAGGGGAATCCAGTTTTCACGTAACAATTTCTCTCTCATCTAAAGTTCTTTAATAGGTGGTTCCTGGCAAAGAGTGCAGCTTGCACATGAAGTTCACCCAAGGACGCAGGTTCCTCAGGTGTGGCTGCAGTTCCAAGGTGACTGTTTCACGTTTGACCAGCAGGAAATGGAGGAGAAGGGTGAGTATACTCTGTTTCTAAACCCATGAATAACAGTGACACGCATTAATTCTGCTCACATCCCTTAGACAGAACCTAGTTACGTGGTCACGCCTAGCTACAAAGGAAGCTAAAAAAGAGAATCTTAAGCTCAGCAGCCTAATAGAAGTTTCCTACCTGAAACTTTTATTACTACAGATAAAGTGGAAAACAGATATCGAGGGCACAACTAACAACCTCTGCCAAAACCACTTTGGTGAGCCAAAAATCTGAGCGTACCAATTTTTCATACATAGAACACATTCACCCCTATGACAGGGAGACAGTCCCTGAGTATTATCTGTTTGCCGCATTCGCTTCAAGTCCAAGATTGCTGGGTGATGTCCAATATCTCTGCGTGACGTATGTCCTTTAATTAGGATGGGATGTATGTCTTATGATCCAATGACCTGTAAACTAAAAGAAACGCTTTCTCCACAAACGTCTGCCCCCACCAGTATACAAAGGAAGGATGGGAACCAAATAAGTTCAGTACAAACTGAAGCATTTTGAAAGTGAAAGAACTGGAAATGCATAAAAATCACTGATCTCTAGCAATTTTTAAATCCCACTAGCAGAAATTATAAAAACTCCCTACCCTGAGTAATATTCCATTGTATATGTATACCAAATCTTTATCAGTTCATCTGTCGATGGGTATTTAGGGTGTTTCCATATCTTGGCTGTTGAAAATAATGCTTCTATGAACATTGGGTGCATGTATATATTTGAATTAGTGTTCTTTGGATAAATACCCCAGAAGTGGAATTGCTGGATCATATGGTAGTTCTATTTTTAATTTTTTAAGAAACCCCCATACAGTTTGCCATACTGGCTGCACCAATTTACATTTCCACTAACAGTGCACAGTGTTCCCCTTTCTCCACATCCTCACCAGCACTTATTATTTCTTGCCTTTTTTACAATAGCCATCTGACTGCTGTGAGGTGATATCTCTTTGTGGTTCTGATTTGAATTTCCTTGATGATTAGTGATGCTGAGCATCTTTTCATGTGCCTGTTGGCCATCTGTATGTTTTCTTAGAAAAATATCTCTCCAGGTCTTCTGCCTATTTTTTATTTTTATTTTTATTTTATTTTATTTTATTTTATTTTATTTTATTTTATTTTTTTGCGGTACGCGGGCCCCTCACTGTTGTGGCCTCTCCCGTTGCGGAGCACAGGCTCCGGACGTGCAGGCTCAGCGGCCATGGCTCACGGGCCCAGCCGCTTCGCGGCATATGGGATCTTCCCGGACCAGGGCACGAACCCGTGTCCCCTGCATCGGCAGGCGGACTCTCAACCACTGTGCCACCAGGGAAGCCCTTCTGCCTGTTTTTTAAATGGGTTATTTGAGTTTTGTTCTCTCTTTTTTTTTTGATATTGAATTGTATGAGTTATTTATATACTTTGGATATTAACCCCTTATCAGACGTATCAGTTGCAAATGTCTTCTCTTATTCAGTAGGTTGCCTTTTCATTTTGTTGATGGTTTCCTTTGATATACAAAAGATTTTAAGTTTGGTTAGGCTCCATTTGTTTGTTTTTGCTTTTGTTTCCCTTGCTGAGGAGATAGATCCAAAAAATATTGCTAAGAGTATTGCCTACGTTTTCTTCTTGGAATTTTATGGTTTCAGGTCTTAGGTGTCTTTAATCCATTTTGAGTTTATAAAGTAGGTTTGGTTACTCTATCTTTCAACCCCTGATTCTGCTCTCTGGAAGGGATTTCTGTTTTCTGTGATTGTATTTAAAGTGGGTAGTGGGATTATGCCCTCCTTAGGAGGCTAAACATCTTTCACCCTGCTTCTTGTTGGTGCAGATTTGGGAACTGGAGGTTGCTTTAGAGATCAAAAAATCACAGGCTTTTGTGAGCCAGCCTGTAAGTTCTTTTTAGCAGTTAATTTCCCTTAGTAGGTTTCTTGTGTTTCCAGGTCAAAGCCTATCATCTAGGCATAGGGGGGTGATTGAAACCTCTGGTCTTTAATTTCCTGCCCTTGGTGCTCTATCCACACCTGTCACTCACCCCTAAATTGAAGCTGTCTGGAAGAAAAGCCTTGAGTAGGAAGGTAGCAACCAGAATCTTCTTGCCAGTGATAAATTTCACCATGAGCAAGTTCCAGTTATCTGTCTGGGATGTCTTTTTTTTAAAAATATTTTATTTATTTATTTTTGGCTGGGTTGGGTCTTTGTTGCTGCGCACAGACTTTCTCTAGTTGCGGTGAGTGAGGGCTGCTCTTCGTTGAAGAGGTGCGCGGGCTTCTCATCGCGGTGGCTTCTCTTGCTGTGGAGCACGGGCTCTAGGCGCACAGGCTTCAATAGTTCCAGCATGTGGGCTCAGTACTTGTGGCTCGCAGGCTCTAATGCGCAGGCTCAGTAGTTGTGGCTCACGGGCTTAGTTGCTCTGCAGCATGTGGGATCTTCCCGGACCAGGTCTCGAACCCATGTCCCCTGCATTGGCAGGCGGATTCTTAACCACTGCACCACCAGGGAGGTCCTGTCTGGGAAGTCTTAATGGGGATCCTTGAGAAAGGCTGGGCTACAGCTTTTTTTTTTTTTTTTTTCCTGTGCCACCTCTCTAGAACCAGAACCACCTCTTAGAGCTAGCATGCATTCATGACTCTCTTACAACTTTGGTAAGAGGCAAGAAGCAGCTGACTCACACTGATTATAAGTTTTTCCAATTATTTCCACTTGGATTGTAGGCTCTGTTAGCATATAGTTTGTGTGCAAGCTGTTACAAGTTAGTTCTACCAAAGCTTTTTTCAGTATAAAACAAGTATCCCTAGGGCATTCCTTGGCCCGGGTTCAGTCCCTGAAAGATCCTGCAAGCTGCGTGGCATTGCCAAAAACAAGAGCAAAGCCACAAGTATCCCTAAATTTTCACTCTGCAGTATCTGTCCCTTTGTCACCAATTCCCCAGTCTTCACACAGCATTCACCCTGTTTGTGTGTCTGTGTCAAAATTTCCTGCTTTTAGAAGGGCACCTGTCAGACTAGGGGTCTACATACACTCGTGTAACTTTATCTGGTTTAACTGATTACATCTGCAATAACCTTATTTCCAAGTAAGGTCACATTCTGAGGTTCTCAGGAGTTAAAATTTCAACCTATCAGTTTAGGAGGGGGCACAATTCAACTCATTATAGAGTGACATTCCTAGATGTAAGGGATAGAAAGTTGCTAATAGCAAACTCCCAAACTCAGGAAGGAAGTGAAAACCAGTTAGATGCAGTTGAAAATAGAGTGGCTGAGATGGAGAATGGAGTCATCTGATAAGGATAATAATGTCTATCACCTTATTATAAGGATTAAAGAAGATAATACATGTAAAACATTTAATACAAAACCCAGAATGTATAAAAAGTACATATTTTCCTTTCAATAAACAGTAGTTGCCACTATAAAAATAGCACTATCTCTAACAATAATATTCTTACATTTATTCATTAATTCAGTTATAATTTATGAACTCCCATCTGTACTAGCCCCTGTGTTAAGAGCAGAAACGTAAAGTAGATTAAAATTAAATATTTGTTTACTGAATGAATGAGTGAGATTACAGTCAATGGAACAGAAAGGCATGTAGACAATTATGGGCCAGTGAATTGAGTGCAAAAAGGCATACAGAGTCCTATGGGGAGAATTGGAGGGCCAGGGATGGCTTCAGCAAGAGATGATAGTCGAATATTTACCTGTGCCTGCACACCATCGGAGTGGTAAAAAGTAGGTACCACAACACTGATCATTTTTACATCATTGACTCAATTACTTCATAGAAATTGACAGTGAGTGTGCATCTCTCCCCAAACTATGGTAGCATGTTTTTATATTGGGAGTTCCATAATGCTGAGGGATTAAGTTTCCAATTGTGGAAGGTTTGAGTCTGAATATAGCTCAAAAGAAGAATTTAAAGAATTCTTTGATAGAACCCATGCATAATTATAAACAATATCTGATGAGAATCCTTATGAAACATATCAATTTTAAAAGCTTAACATCTTTGATTACAAAGAAATAGGACAGGGCTTCCCTGGTGGCGCAGTGGTTGAGAGTCCGCCTGCCGATGCAGGGGATACGGGTTCGTGCCCCAGTCCGGGAAGATCCCACATGCCGCGGAGCGGCTGGGCCCGTGAGCTATGGCCGCTGAGCCTGCGCGTCCGGAGCCTGTGCTCCGCAACGGGAGAGGCCACAACAGTGAGAGGCCCGCGTACCGCAAAAAAAAAAAAAGAAATAGGACAGATCATGTTCATAGAAGTTCAGGAATAGGGCTTCCCTGGTGGCACAGTGGTTAAGAATCCACCTACCAATGCAGGGGACACGGATTCGAGCCCTGGTCGGGGAAGATCCCACATGTCGCAGAGCAACTAAGCCTGTGTGCCACAACTACTGAGCATGCACTCTAGAGCCTGTAAGTCACAACTACTGAAGCCCAAGTGCCACAACTACTGAAGCCCACATGCCTAGAGCCCATGCTCCACAACAAGAGAAGCCACCACAATGAGAAGCCCTCGCACTGCAATGAAGAGTAGCCCCCACTCGCTGCAACTAGAGAAATGCCGCGCGTAGCAACGAAGACCCAGCGCAGCCAAAAATTAAAAATTAATTAATTAAATAAAATAAATTAATTTTAAAAAAAGAAGTTCAGAAATAGTGAATAACACATGAAACCAACTCTTGAAACAAAGACAGTACTTTACTTCTCACTCTCCTTTTCTTTACCTCTTAAAGTTACATTGTATGTTTTGTATCTCTTACTTTGGCTGATGAAATTTGAGTAGATATATTACATGTCATTTCCACACAGAAACTCTGAAAGTCAGAGTGTGATAAACTGCACTGGCTTTTCCTATCTTAGTGATCAGAAAATATTGCCTAGACAGTGGTGCCCCATCAGCCTGTTTCTGAGTGCCAGTGATTACCAAAGACATGTACCAACTTACATCGCACAGGTGAGTGAGAAATATACCTTGTTTTGTACTAAACCACTGAGATTGAGGGTTGTTTGTTAATGCAGCATAACCTAGTACATTCTGCTGATGTAGTAATTGAACTTTAAACCAGCATTTAATGCATCAGTATCTTTGAGGGCACAATTAGAAGCTGTTTTCTTTCCCTCTTACCATGAAATCTTGTTCAGTTCATAGATGGACTTTCCTCACTATAGAAAGGACTTCTTAATACCTTGTAAAGGATTTCAGAGGGTTTGTCATCTCCTTAAACTATACAAAATATTTTGAGGTTTTTGGCCATGCAAGTTTCTTTTTCTTTTTTTTTTTCTTTGTAGAGAACTGTTCATAGTTTTTATCTAGTTCCCCAAGAAGCCCATAACCCATATAAGATTAAGAACAACCACTATAGAAGCCTGTATTTGTAGATTGCTTCATCAGTGAACATTTGCACAACAACTTAACATTAATCAGTAAACAGTAGCTATAGTCAGGATGTGAGTTGGAGAGAACACTGTTTTGGAAAGTTTAATGAACAGTAACTATATACAGACTTCTAAATTAAATAATACTCTGGTTTTTTGGCTTTAAATTTGTCAAGTTTTTTCATCATTAATAGCTCTTCAATGTACCATAACATTTTTTAAGGGGCCATTGGACAAAGAATTGTTTTATCATTGGACAAAGAATTGTTTTATCAACGGATTCTGTCTACCAATTTCTGATCTGGGTCTATGGAAAATACGCATGAACACATACACACATAAACACATAACACATACACATGCACATACATACACATACACTTGGTAGAAATTCAATCAAAAGGGTAAGCTGAAAGATCTTCAGATATCACTACAGGGTTCATGGTATATTCTATGGAACCTGAGGTGCATCACGGGCAAGACAGAGGTGGGTCTGAAACCACTGAGACTTGAACCCATGAGCCGGGACTTGAACCAACCAAACCCCAGATTGGGACTTGTACCTATGGTCTTTTAAGTGAGATCACATACCTGATCTCAGGACTTAGTGAAGCTCATGTTCTTGACATCTCGTCACAGAAAGAATTCAGTGAGAGAGAAAGTGATAGGTAAGAAGTGGATTTATTTAGAGAGAAACACACTCCACAGAGTGTGGGCCATCTCAGAAGGTGAGAAAGGCACCAGGGTAAGGGTATGGGGTTGTTGGTTTTTACAGGGGTGGGTAATTTCATAGGCTAATGAGTGGGAGGAGTATTCCAGCTATTTTGGGGAAGGGTGGGAATTTCCAGGAATTGGGCCACTGCCCACTGTTTGTCCTTGGAACTGTCATGGTGTCTGTGGGTGTGTCATTTAGCTTGCTGATGTGTTACAATGAGTGTATACTGAGGCTTAAAGCCTAGTGGAAGTCGACTCGTCCACCATCTTGGACCTATTTTGTTCTAATCAGTTTATGTCGTGTCCTTGGGCTATGTCATTCTTCTAAAGGTTGTGCCTTGTGCCCTTCCTTCCTGCTTCAGGTCAGGGGGTTCTTTGTCCCCAATCCTATTCCTCCCAATCCTATTACTCAACTAGAGTAACTCCTTTTATGTGTTTTACATGGTGTCTCTCTTTCTATCTTCCCCTCCCTCTCTCTCTCTCACTCTCTTTCTCCAGAACTCCTGCTTTTAAAATTTTCAAAAACCACTAGTATAAATTATACATGAGAAATAGTGAGCTGTCTCCAAGAACTTGGAAATGAAGTTGATTTCTGAGAGTTAATCTATGAAATCTAAATTAAGGAATGAAGTAAGAAATAGGCAGAATTATTTGGAAGAGGATGGTTCTCAGGTCTGAATAATATATGACTCAACAAAATCAATAAGATTTATGTTTCTAAAGAAATAACGTGCCCCTCAAAAAAGACTGAAGAAAGGATAGGGTGATTAGTAATAGACCATGGAAAAATAAAAGGCAGAAACTTCTCCATCTCCAGCTCTGAACAGGAAGACTTAAACAAATGCATCCATCAGATTACTTTTTTGGGGCCCCAAATTCTCTCCTCCTCTCCTGACATTTCTGCCTCAACCTAAAGAGAAGGAAGTTTTCTTCCCAAGGAAGAAGGAGTTGATAATCATACTGGTTAAAGCCATCTTTCATTGCCTCCCAAATTTAGCAAACTGACCTGGGAATGCACCTTTGAGACAGAGATCACTGGCTCTGTGAACACAGGAGACAATGGGGATTAAGCTCTGACAGATTAATTTGACTTGCTAGTGAGCCCTGGATCACAAAGCTATTAAATTGAACCATATGAACTGTTGATATTAAAGCCAAATCTGACCTCTGTATCCTGACACTGAATTAATTCTTGGAGACAGAGTTTTGGGTGAAGTAGAAAAGAACAGCTTTATTGCTTTGCCAGGCAGTGGGGACCATGGCGGGCTAATGCCCTCAAAACTGTGTGTCCCAACTTGGAGGGGGTAGTGAGAAGTTTTATAAGAATGGTTCAAAGAGGGCATGATCAGCTCATGGACATTCTTCTGATTGGTTGGTGGTAAGTGGGAGTCAGCATCATCAACCTTCTGTTTCCAACGGTCTGGGCTCTAAGTGTTTGGGAGCATCCTACCGTTAACTTCCCCCACCTGGTGGGGGTCTCAGTATCTGTAAAATGGCTCAAAGATACTGTTATGTATGTCTATTGTGGGGGAACCAGGACCCTACCCCAAGGCTGCACTGTTGTTTCTTTTGATTGTTCCTCCCTTGTCCCTGCATCCCCTCCCTTCCCTAATTAGCAGATGTTTGAACCTGCTCATTGGAACTCAGGAAAGGTCATGGAGGCTGAATGAAGCCTATTTCTCATAATCAAGAAATGAGGGACACAGAAAGGCTTTTGTGCCCAGGAGCCCCACAGGGTCCTGCTCAGTACCAATATTCAACCATTTTTAGCCTACAAAAATGGAGGTTGTATATGGTTCTACATAATTCTATTTATATGAACTGAGGTTTGATTTCAGATTGGTCTAGTTCCAAAGCTTGACTCTTTTCACTCTGAAGCACTGCCTTTTCTGCAAAATGTCTGAAATTTATTTATTGGCCATTTTCGAGAGGTGTGTGTATGGGAGGCGGGAGCATGATGATTGGAAGTGGTGAAGTGGTGATTATAAAGACTGATCTGGAAACAATGTGTAGGATGGATTGGAGAAGAGGCTTATGTAGAGAGACCAGGTACGAAAGGGACCAGTAGACCAGGAAGAAGCATGAAATCAAAATGGATAGAAACTATGGGAAGAGTTCCAAAAAAAAAAATAAATCAGGAAACTTAACTTCTCCACCCTTGCCAGCAGGGCACTAAAGAGATCACTCCTTGCTTTTTGGGACAATCCAACCCTGCCCGAGTCTTTTTAAAGTACAATCAGTAGACAGACCTGATATCCCATCTGATGACTCACCCCTTATGCAGTGGCAATGAGAGTGATTCACTTCTCTTCTGTCTACACTTTCTCTCTGGGTTGTCTTTTCCAGTCCCATAGCCTAGACTACCAACTTATTGTCAATGACTTGCAAATCTTTATCTCTTGGCAAAAGCTTTCTCTTGCCACAGACTCCTCTACATAATTGACAGTGGAATAACTTCTCATCATTGTCCCAGAAGCATCTCAAACTCAGTATATATAAAGTTGAACTCATAGATTTCCCCACTAATTTGGTCTTCCCTGTATTTCTATAATTCATTAATTAATATCATACTAGGGATACATCTTATATTGATTCCTTCTCCTCCATCCTCAACATCTAATCTGTTTTTCTATCCTTTTATCTCCTAGACATTTCCTTCGCTCTATTCCCGTTGTCAAAGTTCAGTTGCACATTATGTTTTATAATGGCCTCTTTTTTTGCGGGGGGGCGGGTTGGGGGGAGGCACGGCTCTCCACGTGGCTTGCGTGATCTTAGTTCCCCAACCAGGGACCAGGGATCAAAACCATGTCCCCTGCAGTGGAAGCATGGAGTCCTAACCACTGGACCACCAGGGAATTCTTTATAACGGCCTCCTTATTAGTCTTCTTTCTCTATTTAAAAAATATACTCTTCAAGTAAACTGCCAGTAATTCCCCCTTCAGAAACCATCAGAGAATTAGTTTCAAACTCTTTACTATGGCTTATTTTTACCACCTGTTTACTGCTTAATTTTCTAGCTTCATCTCCCATCATTCTCTCCCTTGCATTTTTTTTCATTTCTCTTATGATTTCTAGGCCAAAAGGATTGTCAACTCCCCCTACATACCATACTTTGTCATACTTTCATGCATGTGTACAGATTTTCCCTGCATCTAGAATGCCCTTTCCTCCACCTCTGCCACACCTCATACTCTGCCTTGTCCACCCGGTTGTCTTAGTCACACTTATAAACAGCTTTGCATCTTCTCTTTGAATCCTTCCCACACCTCCTTCCCCTTCCCCCAGGCAGAGTGAGTTGTTCCCTCTTTTCTACTCCCATAATACCTTCTTTCTACATTTACATTGCACTAATTACCTTCTTACATAACAATTCTCTGCCCCATAGACTGTGTATTCTTGAGGGTCATATCTTGAATGGATGAATGAATGAGGGAGTCTAAGCCAATTTTAGTTCCCTTCTATGATATAAAAGTAGTTTGAACTATTGAAATGTAACTGATATTTCCAGAAGTCTGTGAAACACAAACTATTATGATTCAACACTAACAAGGACCAACTCAAAAATGGACAGAAAGCTTCTCTTCTTATTTTCTTTTCTTATTCTCTGTAATTAAACAAGGAAAATCTTGGGTTATGCCTTGTAGTCTATAGGACTTCTGGAAATATATCTAATGTTCGAAATAAAAAGATTAGAATAAAATCGCCAATTATAGATACAGTTAAGAGTTGCTTATGTGCTACTAAGGTGGTTTTTTGGCCAGAAGATTTTAAGAGACCAAGTGCCTTGGAGGATATTTTTCCACTTGGTTGTTTATTATCTTCATAGTCTTTTAGCTGCTGTCAGGTATCATATGTTGATTTCACCAAAATATTCAACTTCTATTCTTTCTTTTGAATTTCATGCTGTCATGGAGGAAGTCTTTCATCTTTGTGTATATAGAAATATTAATTGATGATTAATTACTGTATTTCACTGATTAGTTGAGAGCTAAACCAATAAACAAGATCTTTAAAAATCTATTCATTTCTATTATCCAGAGCTGTTTGTCCAGGGAAAGATCATAGTTTCAGAAATGTTAGGCCCTTTCTAGCTAGTTCCTAGAAACATAATTTTCTAGAGTACTTAAAAGTCAAGAATTCAAAATTTCATTATTATTTTTCACACATTTTTGAGCAATTATCACTTCTTGATATGTTGTAGTCCGACATTTAATTTCTCTTTATTTATAGGCTCAAAGTGTTATCGAACCACTATTTGGGAAACAGAGTTGAGAAGGAGCTCTTATTCCTTCTTCCAAAGAAATACTAACCTTCCAAAGGAATATTAATCCGATTGGATCCAAGTCTCAGACATGTTGGACCACATCTACCTGTGGATGGGGTTATGGTGTATTGAAAGGTCCTGCACCTAATTGTGAATCTCTCTTCTTCCTTTTGCTCCTTGAAGCAAGAGCCACAGAAACTTTCAAAGGATCTTCTCCAAAGGTAATCCTAGCCATCCTACTCTTCTTTGCCCTTCTTAGCAACCACAAAACATTCTCATCTCTTTAATCTTTTGTACTAAGTGATCAACCTGAATCCATACCCTGAGGTATGGATTTATACTTAAACTGGTGAGAAAGGCACTTAAAGTAATCCTTTTCCCCAGGTCACATTTTCTAATCTGGCTAACCAGATAGCTCTGCATTGGAATTTAAGTACAGGACCACTTAATAATATATGGTAACTTTTTTGCCATTTCCCTTGGATCCTTGTGCATATTTCTTCTTTGTGGAAATCACGGGAGAAGGGAAGAGTGGGCAAAGACTAGACTGAAGAATTTTGGGGTTTGTTGGCAATAATACCATTTAAGGATTCTCCAAACTCTCATGATCTCTCATAACAAGGTTTTGGGGACTTTGTTTTTTGTTTTTTTTTGGTTTTTTTTGCTGTACTCGGGCCTCTCACTGTTGTGGCCTCTCCCGTTGCGGAGCACAGGCTCCGGATGCGCAGGCTCAGCGGCCATGGCTCACGGGCCCAGCCGCTCCGCGGCATGTGGGATCTTCCCGGACCGGGGCATGAACCCGTGTCCCCTGCATTGGCAGGCAGACTCTCAACCACTGCGCCACCAGGGAAGCCCAGGCATCTACTTTTATTTGGAGACTCAGTATTCTTTTATTTAGATTTATGGCCTAATTAAAATTACGTTGTTGAATTTCAACTTTGCCTCTAGCACTTCTATGGGTTTTCTTTTAATACACATCATTGAATAACTGAACTCCAAGCATTTATTAATGAGTACAAACCTCATGCTCTTTGCAACTTTGAACTTAACAGAAATCTGGTAGAAAAACATATATGGTAGAATGCCTATCTACATAGTCATTCGCTTTTGATGTTAATCAGTGTAATGATTTGCCATTAAAAAAGATTTTGTTTACATGTTTGTTTGGCTTTCAGTGTTTCTAGGCACAGTCTCATCCTATGTGGCAGGTTATAGCATCATCCAGTTCTCCAAAGGAATTTCTTAGAGTAAGAGGTGTAAGGTTCCCTCCCTGCCTTCTAGTAGAAGACACATAATTTCCCTTGGGGAGCCTTAAGACCAGCCAGTTCTTCAGCCAGGGCAATGATGTATGAGTGGCTTCAAGCCTATGAATGGCTCGAAGGGCAGGGCACTGCAACTTGATGCCTGCAGGAAAAGGGAGACAAATTTTCATGTAAGTGTAGACTTTTGCATAATATACCTGCTTCCAAGTTATGCAAGCTGTAACAAGCAGTGTTTTGGAAACAAACACACAGGTATAATCAGCTACTAAGATACATAAGCAGAATATGTGGAAAATGTTTTTCTCCTACACGGCCTTGTGAGTGGCATGGAAAGGAGCTTTTAAAAATGAGGGAGACACCAAATCCTGTTGCCGTGCAAGGCTGTAAAAAAGTGAACGGTATACACACTCCTGGGGCTCTTGTTTAAAGGATCTGGATTGGAATGAGAACAGCAGATATCACATCAAACTGTTGCCATGAAAATCAAAGGAGTTAACCCAGGACCAGAAGATTCATGTCAACAGGTTGAAAGTTATGGGAACACCATTGTAAGTGTTCATATTTATTAGGTAGATGATATTTCCTTCTAGACAGTTTTCTTAATATTTTGGTTTGAAGTAATGTGAAAAAATAACTTTTTTGCTGAATTGGAAAACTATCTTTATCCATGTGGAATATCTAGTGCTCTTATGAATCATCCTAACTGACTGTACAAATCACTGCATTTATGAAGAATAGGTTTTCAGGGTGTTATGGCCTGAATTGTATCCCAATAAATGTATATGTTGAAATTCTAATCCCCAGTACCTCAGAATGTGATTGTATTTAGAGCTAAAGCCTTTAAAGAGGTGATTAAGGCAAAATGAGGTCATTAGGGTGGACCCTAATCTAGTATGCCTGAAGTCCTTATAAGAAGAGGAGATTAGAACACAGATGCACAGAGGAAAGATCAGTTTAGGACACTGGCCGAAGGCGGCCATCTTCAAGCCAAGGAAAGTGGCCTCAGGAGAAACCAAACCTTCCGACACCTTGATCTTAGAATTCTAGCCTCCAGAATTGTGAGATAATAAATTTCTGGTATTTAAGTCACCCAGTGTGTGGTATTATGTTATGGCAACCCTAGCAAACCCTAGCAGAGTGTGTGAAATTTAAAATGACCTCATATTTTCTTATATTTTAAAAGAATAATTCCCAATATTATTTTTTTATTCCCTGTACAGAATAAAATATATGACTTTCTTCCGAAGTTGGCTGAAGTTGCAGAGCTCCTCAATTTAGATAAGAGTCTCCCTGGCTGGCCTGTAAATTCCTTCAGAAAAGAAGCTGAACCCTGTTCTTGTTTTTTGTGCATTCTCTGGGTAATAGCATCTATTAGGCACTCACTCTTTTTTTTTTTTTGGCCACACAGTGCAGGATCTTATTTCCCCAACCAGAGATCGAACCAGTGCCTCCTGCAATGGAAGCACAGTCTTTTTTTTTTTTTTCTTTAAATATCTTTATTGGAGTAAAACTGCTTTACAATGGTGTGTTAGTTTCTGCTTTATAACAGAGTGAATCAGCTATACATATACATATATCCCCATATCTCTTCCCTCTTGCATCTCCCTCCCTCCCATCCTCCCTATCCCACCCCTCTAGGTGGTCACAAAGCACCGAGCCATGTGGCTGCTTCCCACGAGCTATCGATTTTACATTTGGTAGTGTATATATGTCCATGCCACTCTCTCACTTTGTCCCAGCTTACCCTTCCCCCTCCCCATGTCCTCAAGTCCATTCTCTAGTAGGTCTGCGTCTTTATTCCCATCCTGCCCCTAGGTTCTTCATGACCTTTTTTTTTTTAGATTCCATATATATGTGTTAGCATACAGTATTTGTTTTTCTCTTTCTGACTTACTTCACTCTATATGACAGACTCTAGGTCCATCCACCTTACTGCAAATAACTCAATTTCATTTCTTTTTATGGCTGAGTAATATTCCATTGTATATATGTCGCACATCTTCTTTATCCATTCATCTGTCGATAGACACTTAGGTTGCTTCCATGTCCTGGCTATTGTAAATAGAGCTGCAATGAACATTGTGGTACATGATTCTTTTTGAATTATGGTTTCCTCAGGGTAGATGCCCAGTAGTGGGATTGCTGGGTCATACGGTAGCTCTATTTTTAGTTTTGTAAGGAACCTCCATACTGCTCTCCATAGTGGCTGTATCAATTTACATTCCCACCAACAGGGCAAGAGGGCTCCCTTTTCCCCACTCCCTCTCCAGCATTTAGTGTTGTAGATTTTTTGAGGACGACCATTCTGACTGGTGTGAGATATCTCACTGTAGTTTTGATTTGCGTTTCTCTAATGATTAATGATGTTGAGCATTCTTTCATGTATTTGTTGGCAATCTGTATATCTTTGGAGAAATGTCTATTTATGTTTTCTGTCCCTTTTTGGATTGGGTTGTTTGTTTTTTTGATATTGAGCTGCATGAGCTGCTTGTAAATTTGGGAGATTAATACTTTGTCAACTGCTTCATTTGCAAATATTTTCTCCTGTTCTAAGGGTTGTCTTTTCTTCTTGTTTATGGTTTCCTTTGCTGTGCAAAAGCTTTTAAGTTTCATTAGGTCCCATTTGTTTATTTTTGTTTTTATTTCCATTTCTTTAGGAGGTGGGTCAAAAAGGATCTTGCTGTGATTTATGTCATAGAGTGTTCTGCCTATGTTTTTCTCTAAGAGTTTGATAGTGTCTGGCCTTACATTTAGGTCTTTAATCCATTTTTAGTTTATTTTTGTGTATGGTGTTGGGAGTGTTCTAGTTTCATTGTTTTACATGTAGCTGTCCAGTTTTCCCAGCACCATTTATTGAAGAGGCTGTCTTTTCTCCATTGTATATTCTTGCCTCCTTTATCAAAGATAAGGTGACCATATGTGCATGGGTTTATCTCTGGGCTTTCTATCCTGTTCCATTGATCTATATTTCTGTTTTTGTGGCAGTACCATACTGTCTTGATTACTGTAGCTCTGTAGTATAGTCTGAAGTCAGGGAGCCTGATTCTTCCAGCTCCGTTTTTCTTTCTCAAGACTGCTTTGGCTATTAGTGGTCTTTTGTGTTTCCATACAAATTGTGAAATTTTTTGTTCTATTTCTGTGAAAAATTCCAGTGGTAATTTGATAGGGATTGCTTTGAATCTGTAGATTGTTTTGGGTAGTATAGTCATTTTCACAATGTTGATTCTTCCAACCCAAGAACATGGTATATCTCTCCATCTATTTGTATCATCTTTAATTTCTTTCATCAGTATCTTTTAGTTCTCTGCATACTGGTCTTTTGTCTCCTTAGGTAAGTTTATTCCTAGGTATTTTATTCTTTTTGTTGCAATGGTAAATGGGAATGTTTCCTTAATTTCACTTTCAGATTTTTCATCATTAGTGTATAGGAATGCAAGGTATTTCTTTGCATTAATTTTGTATCCTGCTACTTTACCAAATTCATTGATTAGCTCTAGTAGTTTTCTGGTGGCATCTTTAGGATTCTCTATGTATAGTATCATGTCATCTGCAAACAGTGACAGTTTTACTTCTTCTTTTCCAATTTGGATTCCTTTTATTTGTTTTTCTTCTCTGATTGCTGTGGCTAAAATTTCCAAAACAATGTTGAATAATAGTGGTGAGAGTGGACAACCTTGTGTTGTTCCTGATCTTAGTGGAAATGCTTTCAGTTTTTCACCATTGAGGACTATGTTGGCTGTGGGTTTGTCATATATGGCCTTTATTATGTTGAGGTAAGTTCCCTCTATGCCTACTTTGTTGGGGGGGGGTTATCATAAATGGGTGTTGAATTTTGTTGAAAGCTTTTTCTGCATCTATTGAGATGATCATATGTTTTTTCTTCTTCAATTTGTTAGTATGGTTAATCACATTGATTGATTTGCATATATTGAAGAATCCTTGCATTCCTGGGATAAACCCCACTTGATCATGGTGTATGATCCTTTTAATGTGCTGTTGGGTTCTGTTTGCTAGTGTTCTGTTGAGAATTTTTGCATCTATATTCATCAGTGATATTGGCCTGTATTTTTCTTTCTTTGTGACATCTTTGTCTGGTTTTGGTATCAGGGTGATTGTGGCCTCGTAAAATGAGTTTAGGAGTGTTCCTCCCTCTGCTATATTTTGGAAGAGTTTGAGAAGGATAGGTGTTAACTCTTCTCTAAATGTTTGAGAGAATTCACCTGTGAAGCCATCTGGCCCTGGGCTTTTGTTTGTTGGAAGATTTTTAATCACAGTTTCAATTTCAGTGCTTGTGATTGGTCTGTTCATATTTTCTGTTTATTCCTGGTTCAGTCTCGGAAGGTTGTACTTTTCTAAGAATTGTCCATTTCTTCCCGGTTGTCCATTTTATTGACCTATAGTTATGGAAGCACAGAGTCTTAACCAGTGGACCACCAGCGAAGTCATGGTACTCACCTTTTTTTTTTTGGCTAGACCACACGGCATGTAGGATCTTAGTTCCCTGACAAGGGATTGAATGCCCACCCCGCTGGACTGCCAGGCAAGTCCTGTCACTCTTTAACTTAATTCTTTGATTTTTCAAATAGGAGAAGTGAATTCTGCAAACTATAAATAAACCAAGAATATTGCCCTCAATTTGATTCAGGAATCCAGAAAGAATTTTTTAAAAGGGTTTTTTGGGGGTTTTGGGGCACTTATTAATGAATTATTGATTGCAAAATTTAGCATAAGACCAATAACTACAACTAGTGTTAGCCTAATCAAATCACTCAGTAATTCATTGGATATTGGACATTGGACATTTTTTTCCAGCTCTTGAAACTCTCTCTGCTTTTGACTTCTAAGACATTGTTTTGATCTCTCTTGCCTCCTTGACAAGAGCTTCACTGTCTCCTTTCCTGACTTTTCTTCCTCCAGTCTCCTCTTCAAAGCTGTTGAAGTAACTGTTACATTGAACAAGCCTGCTTCTTGCCATGATCAAG
Source organism: Stenella coeruleoalba (assembly GCF_951394435.1). Classification (NCBI taxonomy): domain Eukaryota; kingdom Metazoa; phylum Chordata; class Mammalia; order Artiodactyla; family Delphinidae; genus Stenella; species Stenella coeruleoalba. Next base: position 170,980,639 of record NC_137169.1, on the reverse strand, counting down.
ACATAACATTTATTATTATTATTTTTTTAACATCTTTATTGGAATATAATTGCTTCACAATGGTGTGCTAGCTTCTGCTTCATAACAAAGTGAATCAGCCACACATATTCATATATCTCCATATCTCTTCCCTCTTGTGTCTCCCTCCCTCCCACCCTCCCTATCCCACCCCCTAGGTGGTCACAAAGCACCGAGCTGATCTCCCTGTGCTGTGCAGCTGCTTCCCACTAGCTATCTATTTTACGTTTGGTAGTATATATATGTCCATGCCACTCTCTCACTTTGTCCCAGCTTACCCTTCCCCCTCTTCGTGTCCTCAAGTCCATTCTCTAGTAGGTCTGCGTCTTTATTCCCATCCTGCCCCTAGGTTCTTCATGACCATTTTTTTTTTATAGATTTCTTATATGTGTGTTAGCATACGGTATTTGTTTTTCTCTTTCTGACTTACTTCACTCTGTATGACAGACTCTAGGTGCATCCACCTCACTACAAATAACTCAATTTCATTTCTTTTTATGGCTGAGTAATATTCCATTGTATATATGGGCCACAACTTCTTTATCCATTCTTCTGTCAATGGACACTGAGATTGCTTTCATGTCCTGGCTATTGTAAATAGAGCTGCAATGAACATTGTGGTACATGACTCTTTTTGAATTATGGTTTTCTCAGTGTATATGCCCAGTAGTGGGATTGCTGGGTCATATGGTAGTTCTATTTTTAGCTTTTTAAGGAACCTTCATACTGTTCTCCATAGTGGCTGTACCAATTCACATTCCTACCAGCAGTGCAAGAGGTTTCCTTTTTCTCCACAATCTCTCCAGCACCTCACACCAGTCAGAATGGCCACCAACAAAAAATCTGCAAACATTTATTATTTAAAAGAACCTTTAAAATTTATTTATAGGGCAAACTTCCCCTACCTCTAGATGAAAATTGATGGAGATCCTATTCCTTTGCTGTTACGTCTCAGAACTTCAGGGACTTAGAAGCTGGGCAGTGATACTGCTGGAAATCACCTATTCCTGCTTGATTCATTCTGCCATTCTTTGGCAGAGTGCTGCCTGCACAGCACCAGAAGTTGAGGAGAAAAAGAGGTTCCTATTGATCTGGATTTCTAAGCCGAATCTCGCTTAGGTCATATTCCAGGTTTTTACCAACTCTAAACGTTTATATTCTTTCTTGTGATGCTGGGTCTGGGACTACATCTCTCAGACTTCTTTGTCAGCTGGTTTCTTATGAGGGTCTATCCATGGGAGGCATGAGAGGAAAATTAGAGGGCAAGAGGTGGGAAAAAAGGAATTTCTTCCCCTTTTTCTGTTCCTATCTCATCACTTCAGCAGCAGGGGAAAGTGACGCAAGATTCCAGCTCCTTTCTGAACACCCAGCACCCCCTTTTGTTGTGTTCCTTAGAGGAACCAGCAACTACCAGGACATATCCCCTTTCAGTTGGAGTAACAGTTCTGATGCACGTCACCTACTAGGCTGTAGCTTCCAGGCCATTCGGCGATCTGCCCAGACAAATATCCTCTGCAAAAGTCCACACCCCAGTGGTGGAGCGTCTTCCCCTAAAACTTGGAGCAACAGATCTACAGGACTCCTCCCATGAATTCCTACATCCTTACCCCTCATCCCTTTTTTGCTTCTGCAGATCTAGCAGTTATTAACCTCCTGTTTGCTCTTTCAACCTTCTCATACTTAAGAAAAGAGTTTCCTGGATTAATTCCTCTCTCTTTGAAATACCCAGTGTAGTTTCTGTTTACTTTCTTGGTCCCTGAGATACACAGGTCACAGGGCCAATCACTAATTGCTGAGTCCAGAGAATGACCACAGTTGGTCACTTCTGCAGCTGAGAGCTGGGTCTTTTACTAGGAAAGGGATACGTAAGGAAGATGACACTAGTGAACAGCTATGAGACAAAAACTATAGTCATCATAGTAAAAAACAATTCTCCCCCCCCCACCATGGGAAAGGAGGAAGGAGGATGGTAACTTGTAAGGAGGAAGTGAGATTAAGGGAGGAGGTTGGTTCTGAAATGGACATGCATGTTTAAGTGCTGATAGGAAGGACTAATATATGGGAAGAGGTAAAGAGACCAGAGAAAGAAAAGACAATGGTTGGTGTTGGGCTAACAAGGGGATGGGAATCCAGGTTGAGGCTAGGCCTTGAATAGGAGGAAGGGCACATTTGCTGAAATAGGAGTGAAGGAGTGTATAGTAGACCCAGGTGCAGGGACGTTTTCTAGGTATGATAGGATGAACTTGTTGGAGTTCACCTATGCTGGCCTCTGTTTTCTCTATTAAGGTGGAAGTAGGTCATCTTCAGGGAGAAAGGGGAAGAATGGGTCCAGGGCAGACGTTTGAAGAGAGAGAAGGTGTGAAAAAGCCCTCTTGGAAAGGAAGGAGAGGGTTGGTCAGGAAACTCAATGGAATCCGTAGGAATACTGAAGTCACATTTTAATTTAGTAATCATGAATTTGTAAGGATGCCAGCTTTGTCTCCTGTGAGTATGGAACAAGTGTCGAGAAAGCATGAGGAAAGTATGGAGTAAGTGTGGAGAAAATGTGGAGAAAGTGAATATTTAGTTGCTTCCAGGAATTTTACCATAAAAAAAGGAATGAAAAGAGGGACAAGAAAGCTTAATGTTTTGGCAAGAGAATTATTGAGGTGATGGACCATTTATTCCAGAAAAGCAGAGAACAAAAGACAAAAGGGAGCTGAAGAAGAGATACAGTAGAGTTGCTAAAGCACTGGAGAGCCCAAGGGGATCCAGGAGTGGTCCCATGGGAAGGGGGAGCAGATTAATCAAGCAAGTAATCTGGAAGAATAGAAGGATATGGTCACAGAGCAAGATGCTTGACTTAATAGCCTGATGACTTTATCTAGGTGATGATTATGGAAATGGACCACTAAGGAAGAGTGGAGGAAAATTTATTGAAGAAGAGAATGTCAAGGAACCATGATATATTTGTTTGTAATTGCTACAATAACTCCATGCTTTATAATTTCAATGTTTGTTTTCTCCACTGAGTTAAATTGGGAGCGCATTGAGAGCAGAGACTGCATATAAAATATATTTTTGTTCACCTAGAGCCTCACAAAACCTCTTTCCTGTGGAATATTTTGGTAGATACAGCACTATTTTAATGAAATAATAAAAATAGCAATTCAAAGAATTTTCTTTTTGACCGGTTTCATTGCCTTCAGGAAGATAAGATGCAATTATCCTGTTTTGCAGGTAGAGCAACAGAAGTTCTGAATAGGGTAAATTATCACCCCATATGAGCTAAAACTAACTTCAAATGAACAGAAACTTAGTTGACTTAAAAGAAGACACATGCTTCTGAATTTGTTGTAGCACAGAACATGGCTTTTTGCGTGGGTTTTCTTTCCATATATGGTTTTGTAAAATTGATAATGAAATGGCTATCACCAGACATAAGAGCAGGCTCAAAGGGGCATGGTAGTAAGTGGCAGTGACAGTCCAGCCACTGGGAACTTGAGGGAAATGGGAAGTGTAAATGACTTCCATGTTGTCATATTTCCTGTTTCAAAACCACAGGAAAGGTGATGCTCCACTCCTTTGCACACCATTTTCCCCGTCACCCCTCCTCCTTACTCCTGTATAACATTTCAACTGGGCCAGCCGTCTTTGCATCACGCCCACCATCTCTGGTCCCCTCCCCCTATGGTCTTCTTAGACTTGACACAGTTTAGGATTAAGCTATCAACTGCTTAATGCTTAGATACCTTTGAAAGTTACCCATGTAAAGTCATATTTATTCAGATAGACATCCCATGTGATGCTCATTACAAATAATAGCAACTTCCATGACCCACCTGCTCCTACCTCTGACTGCATTCCTCCTGTTCAGAAATTCTTAATCAGTGAATTCATCATCACTCCTGAGGCAGATTTAAGTTATTTATAAAAGTGAAAGACCCAAGGTTTGCAAATGTTTACTTCTTGAAAAATAAATTTGAGAGGAAACAACTGAAATGTCTTTCAGTGGGTGAGTGGTTAAGGAAACGTTGGTACAGTGGAATCTATAGCAATGGAATAGTGTTCAGTAATAAAAAGGAAGGAACTATTTTTTATTTATTTATTTATTTTATTTATTTATTTTTGGCTGTGTTGGGTCTTTGCTGCTGCGCACGGCTGTGTTGGGTCTTTGCTGCAACTTTCTCTAGTTGCAGTGAGCGGGGGCTACTCTTTGTTGCACTGCACGGGCTTCTCATTGCGGTGGCTTCTCATTGTGGAGCATGGGCTCTAGGCACGTGGGCTTCAGTAGCTGAGGCACGCGGGCTCTAGAGCACAGGCTAAGTAGTTGTGGTGCACGGGCTTAGTTGCTCCACAGCATGTGGGATCTTCCTGGACCAGGAATCGAACTTGTGTCCCCTGAATTGGCAGGCGGATTCTCAACCACTGTGCCACCGGGGAAGCCCCGGGAAGCCCCCAAGGAAGGAACTATTAACACATGACACATGCAACAACTTGGATGGATCTCAAGGGACTCATGCTTAGTGAAAAAAGCCAGTCTCAAAGGTTACATAGTACATGGTTTCATTGACATAGAATTCTCAAAATGACAAAACTATGAAGGTGGAGAATAGATGAGTGGACTGGGACAGGAGTGGGAAGGTATGACTATAAAAGAAGAGCATGCGAAGTTACTGTATGCTGGTGGAACATTTCTGTATCTCTTTTTGCCACCATACATGGTTACAATTTTTTTTCTTGTGATGAGAACTTTTAAGCTCTACTCTCTTAGCAACTTTTAATATACAATATAGTATTATTAATTATAGTTACCATGCTGCACATTATATCCTCAGGACGTAGTTATTTTATAACTGGAAGTTTGTACCTTTTGACCACCTTAACCCATTTTACACACCCTCCACCCCCTGCCTCTGGAATCCATCAGTCTGTTCTTTTTATGTATGAGGTCAGTGGTTTTTATTAGATTTTACATATAAGTGAGCTCATATATGGTATTTGTCTTTCTCTAACTTATTTCATTTTGTATAATGCTTTCAAGGTCCATCCACATTGTTGCAAGTAACAGGATTTCCTTTTATTATGACTGAATAACAAATATATATGTATATATATATATTTCTTTATCCATTCAGTAGTCTTGGCTACTGTAAATAATGTTTCCAAAAAATGTGCAGATATCTTTTTGAGTTACTGTTTTAATTTTTTTCAGATAAATACCCAGAAGTGGAATTTCTGGATCATATAGTATTTCTATTTTTAGTTTTTTGTTTTCCATAGTGGCTATGGAAATTTATACATTATTGGTGGGAAATTTACATTCCCACCAACAATGTATAAGCTTTTACTTTTCTCTACATCCTTGCCAACACTTGTTATTTCTTGTCTTCTTGATATTAGCCATTCTAACTGGTGTAGGATGATATCTCATTGTGATTTTGATTTGCATTTCCCTGATGATTAGTGATGCTGAGAACCTTTTCATGTACCCGTATGTACACTGGCCATCTGTACGTCTTCCTTGAGAAAATCTCTATTTAGATCCTTTGTCAGTTTTTAATCAGATTGTGTTTATTTTTGAATTTTATTTTATTTATTTTTTATACAGCAGGTTCTTATTAGTTACCTATTTTATACATATTAGTGTATACATGTCAATCCCAATCTCCCAATTCATACCACCACCACCACCCCACTTCCCCCCCTTGGTGTCCATACGTTTGTTCTCTAAATCTGTCTATATTTCTGCCCTGCAAACCAATTCATCTGTACCCTTTTCCTAGGTTCCACATATATGCGTTAACATACAATGTTTGTTTTTCTCTTTGTGACTTACTTCACTCTGTATGACAGTCTCTAGATCCATCCATGTCATATTCCATTGCATATATGTACCACATCTTCTTTATCCATTCGTCTGCCTACAGACATTTAGATTGCTTTTACAATTTATATTCCCACCAACAGTGCAAGAGGGTTCCCTTTTCTCCACACCATCTCCAGCATTTGTTGTTTGTAGATTTTCTGTTGATGCCTATTCTAACCGGTGTGAGGTGATACCTCATTATATTTTGATTTGCATTTCTCTAATAATTAGTGATGGTGAGCAGTTTTTCATGTGCTTCTTGGCCATCTGTGTCTTCTTTGGAGAAAAGTCTATTTAGGTCTTCGGCCCACTTTTGGATTGGGTTGTTTGTTTTTTTAATATTGAGCTGCATAAGCTGTTTATATATTTTGGAGATTAATCCTTTGTCCGTTGATTTGTTTGCAAATATTTTTTCCCACTCTGAGGGTTGTCTTTTCATCTTGTTTGTAGTTTCCTTTGCTTTGCAAAAGCTTTTAAGTTTCATTAGGTACCATTTGCTTATTTTTGTTTTTATTTCCATTACTCTAGGAGGTGGATCAAGAAAGATCTTGCTGTGATTTATGTCAAAGAGTGTTCTTCCTATGTTTTCCTCTAAGAGTTTTATAGTGTCCGGTCTTACATTTAGGTCTCTAATCCATTTTGAGTTTATTTTTGTATATGGTGTTAGGGAGTGTTCTAATTTCATTCTTTTACATGTAGCTGTCCAGTTTTCCCAGCACCACTTATTTAAGAGACTGTCTTTTCTCCATTGTATATCCTTGCCTCCTTTGTCATAGATTAGTTGACCTGGGTGCATGTGTTTATCTCTGGGCTTTCTATCCTGTTCCATTGATCTATATTACTGTTTTTGTGCCAGTACCATATTGTCTTGATTACTGTAGCTTTGTAGTATAGTTTGAAGTCAGGGAGTCTGAGTCTTCCAGCTCCGTTTTTTTCCCTCAAGACTGCTTTGGCTATTTGGGGTCTTTTGTGTCTCCATACAAATTTTAAGATTTTTTGTTTTAGTTCTGTAAAAAAAATGCCATTGGTAATTTGATAGGGATAGCATTGAATCTGTAGATTGCTTTGGGTAGTAGAGTCATCTTCACAATATTGATTCTTCAAATCCAAGAACATGGTATATCTCTCTATCTGTTTGTGTCATCTTTAATTTCTTTCATCAGTGTCTTATAGTTTTCTGAGTACAGGTCTTTTACCTCCTTAGGTAGGTTTATTCCTAGCTATTTTATTCTTTTGGTTGCAATGGTGAATGGGATTGTTTCCTTAATTTCTGTTTCTGATCTTTTGTTGTTAGTGTATAGGAATGCAAGAGATTTCTGTGCATTAATTTCTGTGCATTAATCTTTACCAAATTCATTGATTAGCTCTAGCAGTTTTCTGGTGGCATCTTTAGGATTCTCTATGTATAGTATCATGTCATCTGCAAACAGTGACAGTTTTACTTCTTCTTTTCCAATTTGGATTCCTTTTATTTCTTTTTCTTCTCTGATTGCCATGGCTAGGACTTCCAAAACTATGTTGAATAATAGTGGTGAGAGTGGACATCCTTGTCTTGTTCCTGATCTTAGAGGAAATACTTTCAGTTTTTCACCATTGAGAATGATGTTTGCTGTGGGTTTGTCATATATGGCCTTTATTATGTTGAGGTAGGTTCCCTTCTATGCCCACTTTCTGGAGAGTTGTTATCATAAATGAGTGATGAAATTTGTCAAAAGCTTTTTCTGCATCTACTGAGAGGATCATGTGGTTTTTCTTCTTCAATTTGTTAATATGGTGTATCACATTGATTGATTTAATCAGATTGTTCTTATGCTATCAAGTTGTATGAGTAGTTCTGTATGTAGATTTTGATGGTGGTTACATGAATTTGTATATGGTATTAAAATTACATAGAAGTATATACACACAGACAAGCAAATGGGTGTATGTAAAAATTAGTGAAAACTGAATAAGGTATATAGTCTAATTAGCAGTTGTATTAGTCAGGATTCTCTAAAGAAACCTAACCAAAATTACAATTTGTTATAAGGTATTTGTTCATGCAATTATAAAGGCTGAGAAGTCCCATGAGATGCCATCTGGAAGCTGAAGACCCAGGAAAGCCAGTGGTGTAGTTTACAGACCTGAGAAATAGGCTTTTACTCTGTGTGAGATAGAAAATCTTTGATGGGTACTTTTTACTGACCCCCTAAAATTTCACACCTGTTACCTGGAAGACCAGTGCCAAATGTTTTCTGGTATCATTTCCTTTCGTTCCATTATTTACCACATTTAACAAATTAAGAGACTAAGGCTTAGGGAGGTTACAAAAATTACCCAAGGTCATATAATCAGTAAATTGCAAATTTCTGCTGCAAATCTAGTTCTGCTAACCTCAAAGCTCACTCTCTGAACTACTCTGCTCCCCTTCTGGAACATAATCTGCTTTAGGAAGTGGAAGGAAATAAGGCTGTAGAGGTAGGCAGTCCTCAGATTGTCAAAGATTTTGTATGACATATATAGTAGATGTTTCTGTATTGTATCTGTCTGGTTTCCCCTCCGCTTCCTGCTCAGGCTACCCATTATTGTATTTGCTCCCAGGGCTGGGATGGGCACTTGATCTGTACCTGGCCTGTCAGAGTGACTCATTCATTCCTTCAGCTGCAGTGATTGAGCCAAGGATGAACATGTGATCCCAGCCAGGCCAACCAGAGGCTTTCATTTGGGAATTCTTAGTGAAATTAGAGAAGAGAATTTCTCTCTGAGTCTTGGTGATGTAAGTAAGTAATGAGGAAATACCATCAATCATCTTTCCTTCCACATGGGGAAACGAGTCCACAATGGGAAAAAAATAATTTGGGCATAGCACTCTTCATTGTCAGTCCACTCAGGAATGCTTTGCACCGTAACCCAGAGCAGGGGTGGAAAGAGGGAATAAATGTTCTTTTTGCAGATTTACATCAGGAGTGTTACTATTAGCTCCCTCAACATAAAGTCAAATATTTGTAGGTGGGCAGAATCTCTCTATCAGCAATAAGTTTCCTAAAGAAAATCAATCTTGTTGATGCTAGGCTGGACCTCCATCTGGACTAAAGACCTCCATCCACTGTTCTTTCCCTCTTCCTGAACTCGCCCCATAAACTCAGCAAACGTTAAGATCCTTCTCTTTACAAAGTCATCAGAAACTGGAGAGAAGAGATGCCTGAGGCTGTAATTTGTAAGAATTGAAATAGTAGACTGATCCCCAACGTGTAGACAGTGCTTGTCACACCGCTGTTCAAAGCTCCAAGAGAATTTTCACTACATTTAGGCTAAATCCAGTCATCACCATGGCCTGCAAGTCCCTAGATGACTGAGCACATGGCTTCTTTTCTGGTCTTGTCTTCTACTGGTTTCCTTCTTGCTCATCTGCTCCAGCCACCTGGGCTCCATGCTGTTCCTCAAATACTCCAAGCACTCCTACTTCACAAGGCTTGCAGGCTCTTTTTCCTCTTTCTGAAACACCTTTCTCTTGATACCCACATGGCTCTTTTAATTCTTTCAAGTCTCTTTTCAGATGTCAATAAATCACTGAAGCTTTTATTGCCCTCCCTAAATAAAGCAACCTACCTGAACTTATGTGCTGTTTTCTTTATAGTACTTATCACTACCTATTTATTTGTTAATTGTCTGTCTGTCTCCACTGTAATGTAAGCTCCGTGAAAGCAAGAACTCTATTGCTTTGGCCATAGCAGATTCCCTGTACCAACTGCTGAGTGCTCAAAAACTATTCTTTGGGGAATTCCCTAGTGGTTCAGTGTTCAGGGCTCCACGCTTCCACTGCAGGGGGCACGGGTTCAGTCACTGGTCGGGGAGCTAAGATCCTTCATGATGCAAGGCCCAAAAGTAAAATTTTAAAAAACCCCAAAAAATAGCTGTTCTTTGAACGAATGAATGTAATTGTGACCTTCAATGTGGCATTGTGTTAATAATTGAATTGTAATTATTGCTGAATTCTTCAAAGTTCCTTGAGTTTATTAAATTTTATGTTAACATCACTAAACATTTTCCTTTCCTAAAATTGTTCATGCACGCACACACACAAGTGTAAGAACTGCTGAGTTGGTAGAGAGGTAAATGTAGTTAAGATCACTTTGGTGATTAAGTGAAGGAAAGAATTAAGGGAGGTAAAACTGTAAACAGACTATTGTAACTCAGGCTTTGAATGATGAAAGATTGAATTAGGCAAGTGGAAATGGATAAAGGTGCATATTTTTAAAATTTATGTAGTAATATCAGCAGAACTTGGGAAATGTCTGTCAGGAGTGAGTTAAAGGAAGAGTCAAGGATGACTGTATATTTCTGGGTTGGGGTGAATGGTTGACGATAATGCTACCAACTGAGAGAGAATACAAGAGGGGGTGGTGTGGAGGCAGGGATAATCATAAAGGTAGTTTTGGCAAGACTGACTTGAGGTAAAGAAGACATGCAAGGAAATATGGCCAGCAGACATATGAGGCTGAAGGTCAAAGGCATGGTCTGCAGATTTAGATTTTAGTGTCATGTCCAAGAGTTCCAACCTGTCAACATGCCCCAAAATGAAATCATCACCATTCCTTCAAAATTGCCTCTGTTCATCCTTCTACGTTACCTCTAGGGTGACATATTCAGGTTTCACCATCTCATGAATAGAAAGATGTGCGAAGTAACATTTTTAAATTAAGTATAGGTTTTACTGAAATTATAAATGTACAAAGTTTGAATATCAAATAAGAAGTCTCATAGTGAGAAAAGCTGTCTTCCTTTCTGAACCATTACTATTCCACAGAAACAGCCCCTTTCAAAAGCTCTTGGATTTTTCTTTTAGGATTAATCTTCTTATTTCTAGATATTATCCTTATACTATTTCTTGGTTTATCAGTTTTATATATTTTCTATTAATCTCCTATAATGCAAATGAGTTTTTTACTCTCTTACTCTCTGTTCACCTCCTCTTCCATCATCCTAATGTAACTTTATCACAAGTTTTGGTCATATCCACAGTGCTTACATTATTGGGACTGTACAAAAAGCCTCCAAACCGAGCAGTGTACTGAAACCTTGATTACCTTTCCTTATTTGGCCCAAATTTAGCTTTTCTTTCCTTCAAATTTACTTAGCTTTTTCATTTGCTTAGGTTTTCCTTTTTTTTCTTAACATCTATGCTTCATTTTTGCAAATATTCCATCATGTCTGTTAAATTGTTATCAATATTATTTTCCAAAATCTTAAACATGTCAGATAATCTCTCAATTCCATATTTTTTCTAGATACCCAGACTTCAACCCCTTTGTCCTCTTATTTCAATTTAACCAGTTGCTTCTAGGCCTGCTGAGTGTCTCATCCTGGTTCTTCAAGCTTATCCAACCATGTAGAACTGAATTTTAATCATTTTATTATATTGGATACCTTGTTTAACAAGACCCATTATTTTCCCCTTTCTTGTTTTACATTCTTATTTTACTGTAGCATCTTCTAATAGCTTCCTGTGAACAAATACTCAAGAGGTCCATTTTTTTTTCATGTTCGTTCTGTTTTTAGTCCTTGAGTGGCTGAAAAAAGTCTTATTTTAGCCTCACATTTGATTGCATATGTGGTTACCTATAGAATTTCATCTTGAAAATAATCTTCCCTCAGAATTTAAAGGTATGTTTCCACTGGTTCCTGGTGTCTAGTGCTGCTCCTGAGAAGTCCAATGCTACCTAACTTTCTTTCTTTTAACTGTAACTTACTTTTCATCCTTTATCTGACTTGATTTTAGTGTCATGTTTTTGGAAAAACACACTAAATGTTCTGAAATTTCATAACATTATGGTTCAGGTCTGTTTTCATTTTCTAGGCCTGTACTCACTAACCTCTTTCCACTATAGCACCTTTTATTATAATTTAAACAAAATTCCCCTATACATTTGTTGTTTTATCTTTCTAAACCTCCTGTGTATTAGAAGTTGGCCCTCCTGTATTTCTCTAATCCCTTTATCTTTTCTTTCCCATTTCCCTCACATATCTTTTATTCTACTTTCCAGAAGATTGTCTTGAGTTTCTTTTTTTTTAATTTTTAAAAATTTATTTTATTTAATATATTTTTAGTTTTGGTTGCATTGGGTCTTTGTTGCTGCGCTTGGGCTTTTCTCTAGTTGCAGTGAGCGGGGGCTACTCTTCGTTGCGGTGCGCGGGCTTCTCAATGCCGTGGCTTCTCTTGTTGCGGAGTGTAGGCTCTAGGCACACGGGCTTCAGTAGCTGTGGCTCATGGTCTCAGTACTTGTGGCTCGTGGGCTCTAGAGTGCAAGCTCAGTAGTTGTGGTGCACGGGCTTATTTGCTCTGCAGCATGTGGGATCTTCCTGTACCAGGGCTCGAACCCATGTCCCCTGCCTTGGCAGGCGGATTCTTAACCACTGTGCCACCGGGGAAGCCCTGTCTTGAGTTTCTACACATACTGAATTCTTTACTTTTAGCATCATATGTTTAGTTATGTTTAGCTTCTTCTTTATTTGATAATTGGCTCATTTTCATAGCATTGTCTTTTGCTTTAAGAATGTCACAGTTTCTCCTCTGAACATATTAATTAAGGTAGGGGTTGTGCTAAGTGAGGGACGAGTTGAGTAGTAGCTTGGCTACAGAGGGTGGGTGCGTGTTAGCAAATCTACCTAATCTGTGCCTCTTGCCTTCCCTGCTGCCTCTCAGTTATCAGCCCCTCAAGGAGTTTTCACTTGTACTCTACTTTTACAAATGTGAATTCCTCACGTACTGAAGACCTAATTGTGAAGCACAAAACTATACAATTAGTAGAATAATATGTAGGCCTTAGAGTGAAGAAGTTTTCAACAAGGTTTAAAATCACAAATAACAAGGAATTCATAGTTTTGACTTCATAAAACAAAATTTCTGTTCAAGTTAAGATAATATTGTGATGTTCTTATATACCAAAATATTAGGAATAGTTGTCTCTGGATGGTGAGAATGTATCCTAGGGAAGAAAGAAAACTCCAAAGAAGATAGATTGACTGAAATAAAATAGAGGAATAAGGAATTAGGTCCACAAGAGGTATGAGTTAAGGTGGGAGATAGCAGTTGGTACAGAAGTGAATGGAAATAAGTTAAATGTTATGAGCTAGTACAGTGCTAAATGGTGATAAAGTTTGCCTTGGAAATGGGTGGGTGGTGGCTGAAATGGAGTAGTGCTGAAAATTACGGGCCATTGAATAGATTAGCTACACAATCCCTGTAATCTTTTAAAAGGTGGGCAGAGTTGTGGGGAAGTGCAAGAGTCTGAGCCATTATCAAAACCCTCAATGTCTGATTAAGGATTGTCCAAGGATATTACAGACTAGGGAACTGGTAGACCACACCCCTAGAATTTGCTACTTTATTCAAAGAAAGATTCCATCATACTCTCACCTGAATCTAAAACTGGTTATTCATAAATGGCAACTCTTAGGATCAACCTAGGAGGAGTCATATTTTTAACAAAGGATCATTATGTTTTGCTTAATCCAGCTATATCTCTCTTCTGTTTAGCTTCATCTGTGTAGCAGACATTTTATATAGTGTTAAAATCTCCACTCTCTTATTAAACTGACTGTTCTTTAATATTTCAACCTCTTAATTTGTGTGCATACCTAATTGTATCAGTGAATTCAGGGTAAAGGAAGATGAAAAGGTGGGGAGAGACTCTGACACATGACAAGCAACCTTTTAAGTCTAAGAAATGTTACACGTCCCCTACTGATGTACAGAGTCTTTCCATTGTTTATATACCAACTGATTGTCTTGTCTACCTTAGGTCTGCCTAACTCACTTCCTGGTTTGCTAAAGGTTACTCGGATGCCAAGAAAACACTGGCAAGATTAGTCAGGTTCATTTGGAGGAAGTTACTTAACTCTTGGAAGTTCCCTGGTGGTCCAGTGATTAGGAATCAGCACTTTCAGTGCCGTGGCCTGGGTCCCTGGTTGGGGGGCTAAGATCCTGCAAGCTGTGCAGCGCGGCCAAAAAAACCCCCCCAAAAAACAAAAATAAACCCCTCATTTTACTTATGTTCCTTTATAAACATTTCCACTCCTACCCTTTACCTAAACCATCCATACCCGCCTCCCTCAGCCCACATCCCCCGAAAAACCCCACCAAAGTAATAATGAAACAGATTTGTCTTCTAGTTCTCCATGGGAGGTGCAATGTTTGTGATTATTGTCCATAATTGGTATAGATTTTAGAACTGTTTTTTTCCTCTTATGACATGCAGTAAAAGTAATCCTGCTAGTATACACCTCCCTTCATTCAATCCTGAAGTCTGTTTCTTCTTCCGTCCCCATAGTCCTTTAATATTCACTCAGTATTAACTAGGATTCTCCCTAATGGGGTCTGGGAACACGTACAGTTTAAGTAGTAGCAGTTGCTTTAAACTAAGGAAACATCCTGGGGAGACCATCTGATACATGAATTCTTTCAATTCCACTGACTTCTAGTCCCCATCACGAAATTGCAGACTGGTTTTTATATGTAATACACACACACACGTACACATATTTTTTTTAAAAATTTTTTTTAGCTTCTGTAACTTACAAATTTAATAGTCTGCTGGTATTCCTTCCATATTGTAACTGTATTTTTCTGTGATAAAATGTGAGCTTGAGTTGCTTAATAGTTCACAGATTCAGGAACATTTACTGATATTAACGTGGTGCTATGAGAATATAATCCCCCAGTGGAACAGAGTTCTGTTTTATTATAAAGCTGTGTCAACGGTGCTGCAGGCACATTTTTTTAAATTTAAATTTGTAATTGAATTGAGGAGCACAGTCATCAAGAATTTTAACAATTAACAGCTCTGAATCATAGATAGGGTGCAGGCACATTTTTGTTTGTTGGGTCACCTCTTCCTAAACTACAAACAGAGCACACCCTTTTGGTTAACATATTCTCTTCAGTAACTTAGAAGCATCAACTAGGTCACAAGTTTCTTTCACATTTTGCCATATTTTATGAGATTTCTAGGCCCTTGTCTTCTTCCTGAAATAATTTCTGCAGGTAGTGAATATCAAACAATAAGTATGAATTTCATAACAGTATTTTATAGATTATTAGATGTACATTTTATATTTGCATTTAATATACCAGAAATTAGTATTTTATGGTTGATAGCATCTTAAAATTAACTGGCATTGTAGGAGATGTAGATAAATCTACTAGTTCTGTCTCTCTGGAGAACCCTGACTAATACAAGGGTACAAATTTGACTCACAAAACCCTGGATTACTTTATTGTTGTTACGTTACTTGCTGCTTTATAAGCGTAAAGCATTGGTAAATTTTGGCATGCATCCTAGGCATATTTATTTCTTAAAGATTTGTATGTTACAGAAAGTCCATATCTCATTACAATTCAGAATCCCATTCTGGTTTGACTCCTTGTGAAACCATGCACCTCAGGTTAGGACTTGAACCCATGTGCCGGGACTCAAACCCGGCCAAAACCCACAGTCTTCCAACTGAGATCACACACCTGGTTTCAGAACTTAATGAAGCTCAGGTTCTTGATATCTCATCACAGAAAGAATTCAGTGAGAGACAAAGTGATAGGTAAGAAGTGAATTTATTTAGAGAGAAACACACTCCCCAGACGGAGCATGGGTCATCTTAGGAGGTGAGAAAGGCACCAGGGTATGGGGTTGTTGGTTTTTACAGGGGTGGGTAATTTCATAGGCTAAAGAGTGGGAGGAGTAATCAAGCTATTTTGGGAAGGGGCGGGGATTTCTAGGAATTGGGTCATTGCCCAGTTTTTGATCCTTATGGTTGGCCTTGGAACTGTCATGGTGTCTGTGGGTGTGTCATTTAGCTTGCTGATGTGTTTTAGTGAGTGTGTACTGAGGCTCAAGGTTTAGTGGAAGTCGACTTGTCTGCCATCTTGGACCCATTTGGTTCTAATCAGTTTATGTCATGTCCTTGGGCTATGTCATTCTTTCAAAGGTTGTGCCCTGCCCCCTTCCCTCCAGTTTCACTTTCCCATTTAATTGAGAAAGACATCAACCTGCTCCTAATCTAGAAATATTTATTCTTGGAGATCTGTCTATTTACCTGCGCTGTACAACTTTAGTTCTGGATCAAATTGCTTTAAAAGAAATATATATATATATTTTTTTTTTCTTTATTTTTTTTTTTTGCGGTACGCGGGCCTCTCACTGTTGTGGCCTCTCCCGTTGCGGAGCACAGGCTCTGGACGCGCAGGCTCAGCGGCCATGGCTCACGGGCCCAGCCGCTTCGCGGCATGTGGGATCCTCCCGGACCCGGGCACGAACCCGTGTCCCCTGCATCGGCTGGCGGACTCTCAACCACTGCGCCACCAGGGAAGCCCACAGAAATATATCTTAATATTATGTGGATGATTTTCACTCAGAACTTTTCTAGGCAACAGTCATCTTTGGAGAATCTCTTTGTCTTTTGTCAATTATTTTAGAGGCCATCACAAATTAGGTTGTTCAAAACCACTTAATAGTAAATCAACTATACTTCAATAAAAATAAATAAATAATTTTAAATTAAAAAAAAACACCCCATCCCAAAACACTTAATAAAAAACACCCTGAAAAAATCCTGTCAAAGAGTAGAGTTAGCTCAATTTTTTTAAAAATTTTCTTTTGTCTTTCTTTTCTTGGTTTCTTCTTTAGGCTTGCATTATTTGGTTTTCATTTGTTAATTATTTTGGAAAAAATTGCATTATTCCTAATATAGTCAATATCAAATTATCTTTGGGAATATGTTGAGTTTAAATCAATGACTATAAAAATTCCATATAAGGTATGTGTAGATCTGTATTACACAATGTATATTAAAACTTCTATATTAGGACAAAACAAAGTCAAACAACTTTTTTAACAAAAATTAAATTATATGAATATTTATGAATAAAACTGTTAACACTTGATTCCTCCAACAAACTTAAAATTGCCTAAAGCTATGTGTCCTTTTTTCACTTTTTCTTTAATCATTTTTATGCATGGTTATAACTCTTAAGTCAGGAACATTTGACATGACTTTTATATTTATTCTTATGAATATGATTTTATAATTAGTGATTTTATAATTTTGTGTGTGAAATTGTATTCTTTTTCTCATTTTCATTGAGAAACTAGACATTATAAAATTAACAATATCTCACCCAAATAGGTAACAACAAACAAAATATTTTATTTTAGTGAATGTCTAAAGCATATGGATATCCTGTAGACTTACTGATTTATTGAGGAAGTTGGACAGTTTTTGTCTTTGGATTGGAAGTTTTTAATAAAATTTCTATACCTAAAATTTAAAAAACAATAAAGAGAGATGAAAACATATTAATTGTTGAAGCCATTTTATAACACAAAGTTGTTGGCATGGTTCAAGACTGTGTTTTTAAAAAAAATTTTTGTTTTTAGATGTATTATCTCATAATACAAAAAATAGTCATCCATAGTTGTTTCTTATAATGGTCCCCAAATTGGACTAATTAGAGATTTATAACATTATGGAAATAGAAACAATACCAGAACCTTAGTGATTATCCAGTTGTGTTAGTCTGCTTGGGCTGTCATAACAAAATTTCACAGACTAGGTGGTTTAAACAACATAAATTTATTTCTTACAGTTCTGGAGGTCGAGAAATCCAACATCAAGGTGCTGGCAAATTCGGTTTCTGATGAAAGTTCTCTTCTTGGCTTATAGAAGTCTCCCTTTCACTTAGTAATATGCTATTAAGTTTCCTCTATGTATTTTCATGGCTTGATAGCTCATTTCTTTTTAGTGCTGAATAATATTCCATTGTCTGGATGTACCATGTAGTGTCTCTTCTTACAAGGACAGTAATGTAATCAGATCAGGGCCCTGATTTTTTTATTTTAAAGTATAGTTGATTTACAGTGTTGTGTTAATTTCTACTGTACAGCAAAGTGATTCAGTTATACATATATACATTCTTTTTTTAAAATAGTCTTTTTTTTTTTTTGGCTGGGTTGGGTCTTCATTGCTGCACACAGGCTTTCTCTAGTTACAGCGAGTGGGGGCTACTCTCTACTCTTCGGTGTGGTGTGCGGGCTTCTCATTGCGGTGGCTTCTCTTGTTGCGGAGCACTGGCTCTAGGTGTGCAGGCTTCAGTAGCTGTGGTGCGTGGGCTCAGTAGTTGTGGTACGTGGGCTCAGTAGTTGTGGTGCACAGGCTTACTTGCTCCATGGCATGCGGGATATTCCCAGACCAGGGCTTGAAACCATGTCTCCTGCATTGGAAGGTGGATTCTTAACCACTGCACCACCATGGAAGTCCCTTTTCTTTTAATATTCTTTTCCATTAAGATTTATCACAGGGTATTGTATATAGTTCCCTGTGTTATACAGTAGGACCTTATTGTTATCCAGGGCCCTGACTTTATAATCTCATTTAACCTTAATTACTTCCTGAGACGTAAATACGACCACACTTGGGGTTAGAACTTCAATATATGAATTTTGGAGGGACACAAACATTTAACCCAGAACACTAACACCCTCATTTTATAAAGTGAAAACAGATCAGAGAGAATGATAGAAATTCAAAATGAAAAGAGACCTAAAGATTGTTAAGATTAACCCTTCCTCTGATGTTTTCTATCAAAACATTTTAAATAACTTGATAAAGTAAATTCTTGGTAAAACTGGATCTCTTAGTTACTTGATTCTCAGTTGAAAGTTCTTTTTGTAAAACTTTATTTATTTTATTTATTTATTTTTGGCCGCGTTGGGTCTTCGTTGCTGCACATGGGCTTTCTCTAGTTGCGGTTAGTGGGGGCTAATCTTCGTTGCGGTGTGTGGGCTTCTCATTGCAGTGGCTTCTCTTGTTGCAGAGCACGGGCTCTAGGCACACTGGCTTCAGTAGTTGTGGCACGTGGGCTCAGTAGTTATGGCTCGTGGGCTCTAGAGTGCAGGCTCAGTAGTTGTGGCTCACGGGCTTAGTTGCTCCGCAGCATGTGGGATCTTCCCCGACCAGTGCTCGTACTCATGTCCCCTGCGTTGACAGGCGGATGCTCAACCACTACGCCACCAGGGAAGCTCGAAAGTTCTTTCTATGACATTTCTGCCCTCTTTTCTTGCATAATTCTCTTGAGTCTTTTCCAAGTTGTTACTAATTCCCTTTTACTGAAGGAGGATCCACTGCCCTAGGTTTTTAACTTGGATCATGTTCAAGGGCTTGAGAACTATCTGACGTTTTATGATAATTTTTGTGTTATTCTTTGTTTTAGGTGTTTAGCTTTTATCAGATCCTCAAAATAATCTATGATAACAAAAGTGTCCATCCACTAAACAGTAATTTTCTGTATCCTATCAGAGCGACTTAGTCTTCTCACTCGTAAGTCTCTTTCGACACTAGATGAGGCATATCCACTCAATCAAAAACCAGTAAGGAGTATTTTGGATGCTCCTAGTACTGAGCTTCATGCTAAGAATGAAACAATGAATATCACAATTCTGTAATAAAGACTTAGTGAAAGAGAAAATGATAAGGAGGAGTTGTAGGGAAGTAAATTTATTGAACATACAAGTTTCTCTGACTCCAAAACCTATTATTGTTTCATTTCACCATGCCATGATTATCCCCAATTTGATTTGCTCCCTCCTTCTGGATCTTATTAAAGCTGTAGGATATCGGGCATGAAGTATCCGACCAGTTTTTTTTTTTCTCATTGTGAGCTAACATTGTGTTGGGTAAAGGAAGAAGTTTAGTGATGTCCCAATTATTTTGCAAGTTGAGGCTTTCATTTTCAATTTTAATTCCAAGAAGAAAATTACACATTCTTCTTTAAAATCTCCCTCCAATCCAATATACACACAGTATAGACTAGAGTGGATCCCAGCAAAGATAGAGCAGAGCGTGAGCGCATAGGTAAGAAAGATAATGAATCAACTCTATAGCTAGTATTTGCACAGAAAATTCAGAGAAAGGGAAAATCTCTGAAAAAATGCAGTGATGACTTTATGGATTTAAAGACTGTATTTAAAGCAAAGGCATAAGACAAGACCTAAGAGAAATAAGTAATAAGGGCCTTGAAGCAAAAAGCACACACCTGCCAGTCTATGTGGGATGCCAGAAGCAAGTCTGAAAAGGACCATGACATTAACATGCAGTAGAAAGAGAGCTCAAAATGCACTATACGGTTTGTCGTATTTATCTATGTTGAGTGATTTACGTATACTTCCCATTGCAGGAGGTGGGTCCCATCACTCCCAATCTATTCTTCTTTTATTCACGTTAGCTACTATATTTGTCTCCTACTGCTGCTGTAACAGATTACCTAAACTTAGTGGTTTTAACAATACAAATTTATTATCTTATAGCTCTGTAGTTCACAAGTCCTAAGTGGGCCATGTTGGGCTAAAATCGAGGTGTGCATTCTTTCTGGAAACTCTAGGGGAGAGCAAGTTTTCTAGCCTTTTCCACCTCTTAGAGGCTGCCCACATTCCTGCATGCCTGGCCACTTCCATCTCCAAAGCTACTAATAGCTGGTCTGGTCTTTCTCACGTTGCATCACTCTGACACTGACCCTTCTGCCATCCTCTTTCACATTTAAGAACTCATGATTACATTGGGTAATCCAGGATAAACTCTTTATTTAAAGGTCAGATGATTAGCAATCTTAATTCCCTCTGCAACCTTTATTCTACTTTGTTATATAATATATGACAAATGCCGGGGATTAGGACCTGGACAACTTTGGGTAGGAGGACATGATTCTGTCTAATACAGCTAGGAAGTTAAAAAAAAAAAACGCCTTAATTAATGTTTTGTGTCACAGCATGACAGGTAGACCTTTCCTGAGCTGTAAAGTTTCTTATTCTCTGTCTCTTATACCCGTTAAACCAACTGAGAAACAAAGAACTATATTAAGTTACCACAGGATGCATTAATATTAAGTTAATTCAGTAGTCATATATGAGAAGAGGAATTATGTAGCCCTCTGTAAAACTTCTTTTTTTTTTTTTTTTTTTTTTTTTGCGGTACGCGGACCTCTCACTGTTGTGGCCTCTCCCCTTGCGGAGCACAGGCTCCGGACGCGCAGGCTCAGCGGCCATGGCTCACGGGCCCAGCCGCTCCGCGGCATGTGGGATCTTCCCGGACCGGGGCATGAACCCGTGTCCCCTGCATCGGCAGGTGGACTCTCAACCACTGCACCACCAGGGAAGCCCTCTAAAACTTCTTATAGTATAACTGAAGCAAATGAAACTCAGAGAGATTCCTAGTTCTTGATGTCACAGAAAACCAATGTTAGAACATCTGGTTACCTCCACCGTCTCTGATTTATTTTCTCAGTGCAATATTATGATCAACACATTTATTATATGATTGGAGAAATGAAAAACTTGAAAAGTCATTTGCCTTGAGTTATAGTTTGAAATAGAAAAATAAAAATTGTTGGGAATTCCCTGGCCATCCGGTGGTTAGGACTCTGCACTTTCACTGCCAAGGGCGAGGTTCAATCCCTGGTCAGGGAATTAAGATCCTGCAAGTCGCCCAGCACAGCCAAAAAAAAAAAGAAAAATTGCTTTCTTAAATTGTACGTCAATCCTGAGCTAGGAATATAGTAGTCATTACTGTTCCCATTTTACCTTTGAAAGATGAGGCATATGGGGCTCTTATTAAACACACTGCTAGAAGGGGCAGAAGCCAGATTTGCCCAACTCCAAAGCCCATGCCATGGCTGCAAGCATCTAGCCAGTCCACCACCAGGCAACTATCATCAGGAATGTGAAAAGTCCTGTTCTTGACTTGTAGGATCTAAATTAAGAAATTTAGCTTAGAAATTCACAGTTGGGACTTCCCTGGTGGTCCAGTGGCTAAGACTCCACACTCCCAATGCAGGGGGCCTGCACTCTAGATCCCTGGTCAGGGAACTAGATCCCACATGCTGCAACTAAGAAGTTCACATGCCACAACTAAAGATCCCACATACCTCAATGAAGATCCTGTGTGCCGCAACTAAAACCCAACACAGCCAAATAAATAAATATTAAAAAAAAGAAATTCACAATTGTTTTATAATTCCCAAGGACATAACATCATTTCAAGTGATGCTGTAGATTTCTAAATGATGTTATGTTCTAAGGACATAACATCATTTCAAGTAATGCTGTAAAGTAGAAGTCATACTCTAAATGAGCCTATTTATGTGAATTCACTTTATTAAGAATATTTATAATATATGTCATCTTTTAAATGAATAAAGAGAATTAATATGAGAAAAGGGAGAGCTGCAGCAATCTATTTGGTGTTAAACTCTCCAAAGTTGGAGCTTTAATACAATTATATTGTTTCTAACATTCAAAGGCTTTCATTCTCTCTCTCTCTTTGAAGGAGGCATCTTCCAACTGAAACAGCATTTCAGATAACTCAATATTTAAAACATTTCTCAACAGCAATGTCAAGTCTAAATAAAATATACTATGATAACGTTATAGAAAACATACATTTTAAATAGTAGGTTTCAGGGCATGGGTGAAAGGAACATTCTTTTCCTTTGCATCATTTCCAACTATTTTTTGTTTGAGGATAAGATTTTTTACCCATTGGCCATTCTTCATTGCTTCTTTCAGATTACGATGTACATGTTTTCCATTCCTTCAAGAGCATGTAAAATATACTCCACCCTGTGTTTTGTGAATGTTGCCATCTTGAACAGATATTGAATAATAGCCAGGGAAAGTCACACCGTGATGTTTCCACATCACCTATTAGGAACAATCAGGAACATGAAAGGGCAAGTGGATGCTATCTGGACAGAGTCCACTTGAATGAAGACACAGAAGACCCACCCAAATCTCAAGCTTCTTCCATTTGGTTTCAATGATGAGTCATTTAGGAAGGAAATTGTTTGGGAAGTAAACTGAAGATAACTTCCTGTGTTCTTTATTTTATCAAATAATCTGTTTTCTGAAGTTCTTTCATGGGTTCCTCTCACAGGTAATTTGGCTGTTTATTTTTCTGACCAACTTTACATAGAGTGCTGAAATACATTCTACTTAATTTAAGGCATTTAAATTAATTATTATAGTGAGAGTACTGTTATCTGATCACTTTTGAATGCCGATTGCATTTAGTGAGGGTCCTTGGAAGTAATGCCTTTTGTCTGGTTTAAAAAACAGAATAATTTTCCAAACTGTTTACTATTCATCTTAAACTACTTCCTTCTACTTCAAACCCAGACTGTGGCTAAGCTCTGCAAAAGCTTGAGTCCTTAATAATACATTGGAATCGGAGGTCAAGTTGGGGGATAATTGTGATTTTTAAATTTTTTTTTAAATATCAACCTTGGAAAAAAAGCAGCACTGAATTTCCTAAGTCTGTGATATTAAGTTGTTAAAATATAGTTATTAAATAAGTTACAACACGTGCCAAAGCTATCTGTATCTATATCTATGGGACGAAGGAAAGTTAGGAAACATCAGGGGATCCAGTTTGAAAATGATAAGTAGCAGCTTCTTGATTACTAAAGTGATCATTCAAAAATGTGAAATATGTAATTGCCACATATCACTTAGATTTTAATTTTGGGATGTGTATTTATTTACTTTTCTATTTTCTCCATCTTTCTAGTTACCAGGCTATCAGCAAGTACCCTAATTAAAAAGAAATTGCCTTTTGGGAATTCCCCAGAGGTCCAGTGGTTAGGACTCCTGCACTCACTGCTGAGGGCCTGGGTTCGATTCCTGGTTGGTGAACTAAAATCCCACAAGATGTGTGGTGAAGCCAAAAAAAAAAAAAAGTTAAAAAAAAGTTAAAAAAAAATTGCCTTTCATTGAGGTCCTGAGATGCTTTCTAGTAAATAAAGTACATTAGCTTTAGCACATGAACTTTATAACAATTATTTTCATTTTGCATTGATTTGCTTTGATTTTTCATTATTCTTCATCACTGTGATTATTAAATAAGTTATTTTCACATAGTGATATGTATTTAAATCTATATACAGTAATTAGTTATGATATGCCAGGAACATTGCCATTTATGAGGAATAAGATGGCGCATTCCTAAGCTTTACTTCAGCTCTAACGTGGTAAACTCTCTATCCAAACAGAGTTCTCTTTCACATAGAAAAATAGTCTCCATAAGCTGGAAATCAACAAATCCAATCACAATCACACAATCACAGTGTGCTGTACATCCAAGAACATGAAGATTAATCCACATGAGGGACTTCCCTGGTGGCTGAGTGGTTAAGAAGCCACCTGCCAATGCAGGGGACATGGGTTCGATCCCTGCTCCAGAAAGATCCCACATGCGGAGCAACTAAACCCGTGCACCACAACTACTGAGCCTGCGCTCTAGAGCCCGTGAGCAACAACTACTGAGCTCACATGCTGCAACTACTGAAGCCCGCGAGCCTAGAGCCCGTGCTCCGCAACGAGAGAAGCCACTGCAACAAGAAGTCCGTGCATCACAATGAATAGTAGCCCCCGCTTGCCACAACTAGAGAAAGCCCTTGCACAGAAACAAAGACCCAACACAGCAAAAATAAATAAATAAACTCCTACCCCCAACGTCTAATAAAAAAAAAAAGAGAGAGAGAGAGAGAAAGATATCAGTATTCTCCTGATAAGAAGAAAACTGAAAGATGTGATAGTAACTGCATTCAAATATATGAGATTTGCATTTCATCAGCATTCCTTGTTAGCTATTTATTCATATCTCTAAAGGCAAAATAAAAGGAAGTGGTTTGAGCACTGGCAAGTCTCTTGTTAGACAAAGTTTTAAAGTGATGTATCCAGTGACTAAAGGATGTAATTGTTTTATTTGGTTATCTTTAGTAAAGTAATAAGGTTATATATTGTAATACCCCTCAAGAAGTGAAAAATGCAAGATAAAAATTTGATGTTTTTCAGCCGGGGAAATATTTGTGAAACCCTCAAAATATTCATAAAGGATTGGTTTTGTTCATTCTGCAACATTGTGATTGAAAGAGCTTTGGAGTTAGACAGATTTGGTCCTTGGGTAAGTAACTCAATAGTTCTAAGCCTCAGGACTTCCCTGGTGGTCCAGTGGTTAAGACTCTAAGCTTCCAGTGCAGGGGGCGTGGGCTGGATCCCTGGTTGGGGAAGTTCTGCATGCCACTAGGTGTGGTGAAAAAATAAATAAATAAAAGTTCTAAGCCTCAGTTTCCATATTAATAAAATAATTATATTTTCTCCATAGGACTATGATACAAACTAAATTAAATACAATTTACAGAAAAATGATTACTATAATAGATAGCAAATACGAGTGGAAAATAAATGTAGAACGAGAAAGCGTTGGTAGGATCTATCATTTAGTCCCAGTGTATTTTTATGTTTTCACTATTTATTGGGGTATAATTTACATACAGTAAAATGTACACAGTTATGTGTACAATTATAATAAATTTTTAAAATAGAATATGTCCATGTCACTTATACCATTATCAAGATATAAGATGATTCCACTGCTGTAGAGAGCTGGCTTATTTATGTACTTTTCCAGGTAATCCTTGCCACTCCCTCTTCCCCCAGCCTTGATTCTTGATTACTTTCCTTATAGATTAGTTTTATCTTTCTTGAGAATTTTATATTACTGGAATCGCACAGTATGTACTCTTTTGTGACTTTTTTTTCTCCTTATGTAATTGAGATTCACCCGCGTTGTTGAATTTATCAGTAGTTCATTACTTTATATTGGTGAGAAGTATTCCATTGTATGGAGACACACCCATTTATTTATCCATGCTCTTATTGACGGAATTTGAGTTGTTTGCATTTTTAAAATGAATTTCAGTTTATTATGAATAAATCAGCCATGGATGGATCATAGGGTATGTTTATGTTTAACGTTATATAAAACTGCCAGATTGGTTTCCAAAGTGGCTACATACTTTTATACTCCCATTAGTAATTTATGAGAGTTTCATTTATCCCAGAACAAGCCTTCCTCATGCTACCCCTTTATAGCTATAGCTACCCATCCCACCATCCCTAATGTGGTAACCACTAATCAATTCTCCATCCCTATACTTTTGTTAGTTCGAAAATGTTACATAGGGACTTCCCTGGTGGCGCAGTGGTTAAGAATCTGCCTGCCAATGCAGGGGACACGGGCTTGAGCCCTGGTCCACAAGGATCCCACATGCCGCGGAGCAACTAAGCCCGTGGGCCACAACTACTGAGCCTGTGCTCTAGAGCCTGTGAGCCACAACTACTGAGCCCGCGTGCCTAAAGCCCGTGCTCCACAACAAGAGAAGCCACCGCAATGAGAAGCCCGCGCACCACAACAAAGAGTAGCCCCCGTTCGCTGCAACTAGAGAAAGCCTGCAGCAACGAAGACCCAAAGCACCCAAAAATAAATAAATAAATTTATTAAAAAAACCAAACAACCCTCTGAATAGTAACACTCTGTGAAAGGGAAGAAAGATGAGAGTATGAAACCATGAAGCCAAGAAAAAAAATCTTTCAGTAAAGAAGCTAGACATTTGTGTTGAATGCTACTGAGAAGTCAAATAATCTGTTTATGGATGAAGTTAAGTTGTGCCAGTTAAGTACAGTGGAGAGTAGACCAAGAAATGAGGGAGTCCAAACATGGGCAATGGAATCTGAGTCAGATGCATAAGGAAGGAAATGAGGAGATAAGAGGTGAAAGATAGTGATGAGGTTTGGTGAATCAATAGGCTCAGTGAAACTGAAGTTAGATGTTAGAGTGTAAGTACTAAAATAAGTGAGCTGGAAGTGTTGGGAATAAAGGAAGATGATTGAAATGAAAATTTTGGAAATGGTGCAGTAATTAATGATGAGTTCAAGGTCTGTATGACCATAGGAACTATGGAAGAAGGCAACACTGGAGTTGAGGACAAGAGAGCCCAAGCAGGATGTTAAGTATGCAGTCCATGTGGATATTGAAATTACCAAGATGTCAAGAGTAGGGAATGACAGAAGCCAATGAGCCAGGTTTCAATTATTTACCCAACTGAACATAATCTTTCCCTCTTTGAACTTCCTGTTAAATTTTGTACCTCCTGGGCTTCCCTGGTGGCGCAGTGGTTGAGAGTCCGCCTGCCGATGCAGGGGACACGGGTTCATGCCCCGGACCGGGAAGATCCCACATGCCGGGGAGCGGCTGGGCCCGTGAGCCATGGCCGCTGAGCCTGCGCGTCCGGAGCCTGTTCTCCACAACGGGAGAGGCCACAACAGTGAGAGGCCCGCATACCGCAAAAAAAAAAAAAAATTTTGTACCTCCTTAGTAAC
Source organism: Stenella coeruleoalba (assembly GCF_951394435.1). Taxonomy (NCBI): domain Eukaryota; kingdom Metazoa; phylum Chordata; class Mammalia; order Artiodactyla; family Delphinidae; genus Stenella; species Stenella coeruleoalba. The sequence goes on along the minus strand of NC_137169.1, from coordinate 170,953,534 downwards.
TTTCTCTTATTCTTTGCCTTTGTATACTTGTTTTTTTTTTCCTCTTCTAAGACTGGGCAATGAAAACAAATCTGTGGCTATCCCCTATAGCACAGAGCACACATTTTCTAATACAGTGTTGCCGTGAATGAGAGATTATAGTGACCTTAAGAAGCCTCTGTATGACTGAGGGCAGAACCATTTCATTAAGGGCCAGTCCAGTTTGGAAGAGATAGGAGAATAATAATGCCTTACAGAAATCATCTCATGACAAAGATATACAGCAACAGTCAAAATTTATTTTAGAAGAGATTTTCAGTTCTTAAATAGTACAAAAATAAACAGACATTTGTTTCAACACTTACAGTTTACATAAATTAATTTAATCATACATTTGTCTGAGGCACCAAAACATTCAACACATATTCCAAATTCCCAGATTCAGTCATTCAGATATTAACAAATCAGTTTTTTTAAATCAAGTTAACAGTTTTTTATACAAGCCCTTCTACTATTGACTCTTTCTTAACAATAACATAAAACCTTAAAAGTTCCCCTGAGTTATTTCTCTTTAATGAAATTTTATTTTCTCCCTCTGCCTGAGGCATACTTTTTCAATTATTTACATAAATACTGATGTTGTCTGTAGTCAGTGCTTGATTTAAAAATATTAAAACCCACAGTTCTTTGCACGGAATGTCCCCCCAGAAAGTTATGGGTCAATGAATTAATGAAACGTCCACAGGTCCCTCAAAAATGTACAAAATATCAGTCTTATAGCACATCCAGGCTAATGAGACACAACATTCTCTGTGGGCTGCTGTATAGGTAAACCTTAAAGACAAATTCCAACTTTACATCTCAGTATACCAAAGTTGGATTCCTAAATAAATGTATTCACAAATCTTAAGCCACTTATTTATCTTGTATTAATAATTCAGAGGTAATCCCAAAAGATACATTGATTCTGATATAATGCAGAAAAAAAAATCAATGCAGCCTTAAACCCAGTTTATAATAACCATCCTAAGAAGACATAAATAATAGTCTTCAATAAATTAAATTAATATACAGTACCAGAAAATGTCAGCTGACAATGAGATGTGGAAAAGAAGCATTGTCTTCCTGGGAACTATTCAGCAATTAAGTTTTGTTTTTAAGTGAGAACCCCCTACAGTTCTAAGCTATTAGCCTCTATAAGGCTAATTTGGTTTTAAATTATTCACAAAGTTCTCTGCCTTTCACTTAAAATGAGTGTATACCTTCTTGTAAAGGCCTTCTGTAGTAGTCCTGAGCTGAGCTTTTCCTGAAAACCTGCATAAGTTCAGGTAAGAAAGTATAGAGTCCAAAGAAAGACAAACTCAGACCTTAAAACCAGGAAAACAAAATAGAAGTAAACTGATCAGAAAATGGCTAAAAGATCATAAAATGATCATTGAGTAGGTAGCTGCTTCTCACACATCGTGGAAGACACCTTGGAAATATCGATAGTGTAGAAAGAAATGTGCAGCATTTTGTCATCTTGTAACAGCATTTAAATGTTCAAACATCTTAGCTTTTGTTCTTATTATAAGTTGAAATTCAAGTAAAAAGATGTCACACTCATTTCTCATTGGATTGTACAAAAGGATGAAAACTCTTTTCCCCCTTTAACTTGAAGACATCTTTAAAATCAACATGAAAATCTTCACAAGTATGACCCCTTTCTCCTTAACAGAGATGTTAAGTAACACAAGGAGTTTAACATAAATATTAAATAATTAATTTAAAAGAAATAGTTCATATAAATAAATAAATATGATCAATCAGCTTCTACAGTTCAGTTGAACGTTCTTTTAGTAGTACTGTGGGGTTGATATCATCTAGTCCAGAGTGGGAAGAGCTTGCATTAATGGTGACTGTTTTGGTGAGCTGTGGGTCTTGAACACTGAATGAGGTAAAAGGACAGCCTTTCACGTTATTGCAGATGAGAGACTGAATTGAGGCAGTCTTGATGATTTTAAAACCTACTTCTCCACCAAAAGTGCTAGGCTTCCAGTACTCAGGAGAACATATAGGATTACCCATAAGTCCTTTCAAGGAGAATGGTGCTCCAACTTCTACCATGGTCTCCCCAAAGATGGCGTCTGGTCGAGGCTTTTCTACCAGCAGAGCAGGATACAGCTCCATGGCATCAATGTCACCATAGAGCGCTTCTAACTCCGCAGCCATTTCCTTCTCTCCTGTGAAGGTGACAAGGACAGAGATACAACCAATGTAAAACTTTTACAAAATAAAAAAAGTCTTACCCTTTGCTCAATTTCCTTTCAACTTCTGCCGTTTTCATTTGCCCCTTGACTCTTTGAAGAAGTTTAGAAACTGTTTCTCACCTGTAAGTTCTTCAAATGATTTATAAGGCTTCAGCAGAAAGCGCTTGCGGTACTCATTAAAAGACTGGTATTTCATCTCTCTGCTGTGGTCAATTGAAGCCTTTGATACTTTCTCTACTGCAACTGGAAGATTCCTACCTCCAGCAACCTGTTGAAAATGAATTACATTGTAGAACACAATTGAGTTTTAGGCATATTTAAGACTTTTTTTTTTTCTTTTTTTGGCCGTGCTGCACAGCTTGTAGAATTTTAGTTCCCTGACCAGAGATTGAACCTGGGCCCTCGGCAGTGAGAGTGTGAAGTCCTAACCACTGGACCACCAAGGAATTCCTGGATTTCTATTTTAAAAGCATCCCTTGGGTACCAAGTACATAAGACTGATGCCCCAGCTCCCAGCTGAGACCTAAACTGTAAGTTTGGAATATTTATAGAATATTTCTATGATCTAGATTATAATGGTAACATTATATTATAATCGAGATTATATGTTAGGCTTCTTATTTCAAGGAAAGAATATTACTAGCAAATAATTACTCTTTTAGTAAGTTTAAGAAAAATCATTTCTGCAGCAGAAATTCTAGTTACTGACAAGTCCTTTGTTTTGTTTTGTTTTTCAATAATAATGCTTACCCTGCCAGCAATTTGCCTGGTGAATGATTCAACAAACTGAGTGAGGCCGTGTTCCAGTAAGAGGGAGTTGTTATAGACAAATTGCTGATACTTGTAGTCCTGGCCATCAATCTGAAAGGTGTCAGGCAGAAGGGGATGCCAGTGGTAGAGTGTGTTAAACTCAGCAGCAATACGGTTTTGGTACTGGAATTGTTGGTTAAAAAGCAGCTCTGGGTCAAACTTCAGTTTGAAGTGATAGCCACTCAGGTGCTGTACATAGTCTTCAATCACAATCTTAATAGTTTCTCCTATTGGCACAAAAGAAACATTTAGAACATGAATTTCTTCTCACCAACGTTCAAGAAGCCAAAATGCAATTGTTAATTTGCCATTCCTTCACTTTTATATTTTCTTTTTTACCATCAAAAGCTCAGGAATTGAATGACTATGGAGCAGGTGATGTTACACATACTACATTCCCCCAGAATTACTGAAAACCTAGCCAAGTTAGTTTTCTCTGGGGAAGAGGGTTGTATTTAAATGATTTGCCCTTCTTGCTTACCTATCAGTATTAGCCTACTCGTCTGGAACAACTGTTCATCGTCCCATTCTGGATGCTCATGTTTAAGAACATCACACACTCTGTTGTGTTCCCGCAGCCAAATTGTGGCATACATCATCAGACCGGGCACCAGACCAAAGACTTCCTGCCCCACAGCAAACCGCAGGTGTTCAGGAACATGAGGGGGGTAGATCATCTCGACCTGAGTATCTTTGACTGTGGGAGGATACATTTCACCACCAATTATCTAAAAAAAACAGTAACAAAAGAGGTAAGAAACAAATTTTAATCATTAGAGATTTTGAACATAGGTGGGTAGTGAGTCATAACTAATTCTTAATATTTAAATGGAACAAACCTGATATTTCATTTTTCCATCCTTGAAAAGGCGCAGTTTATGCTGTCTCTCCAAAGATTCACCATAAACATGATTTAAGTCCACCTAGAAGATTATGGAAAATTTTTAATTTGTTGCTGTTGTTTATTCTTATGTAAAGTGTCTATGATGTATTTATCACTAAATAACTTGATGATTTAGTTTGCTTTAATTAAAATTTTTCAGTAACACATTTTTCACAGCCACAAAATAATAAATTAACTTGTTTATCCACTGAAGCTATAAAACCTACAAACCTAAATATGTCTCCTAAATAGGTCACCTATTAGTGTCTCATATGGAGCTTATATCATAAGTTTCACTATAACTATATGGTACTTCTTTTAAAAAGCAGCAGAAAATGTTTGTTATAAAATTCTTATCAATAACTTGAAGCTATGTCCCTGAAATCCAAGAGATAATAATGCTGCAAACATCTCACCTTATAATATTTAAGGCAGCATAATCAGGGTACAAATGTTTTTGAAGACAACCTTTTGCAGTGCCAATATTTTAAACTAAAAATATAAGAGCCAAACTACAAATAATAATCTGTATATATGTATGTAAGTATGTGTGTCTGTGTGTGTGTTTTTGTATTTTTACCAAACCAGTGAATTAAAATGGAAACTCCATTTAAGGTTTTTATAGATAGAACTATGATTTGCTACTAATTTTGATTTAACTCTGTCTTACCCCATGGCTCTGTCCCGTGGTGAAAGCTGGTCCTCGCTTATGATCTGTCTTGAAAAATTGATGGGTGAAGTGCTGGGCAAAGAATGCAAACATCATATTTGTGCCCTGGGGATCAGGGATGAACTTTCTTCTTAGAAGTACTTTTTCCACAACTTCTTTTGAATCAGGAAGCTCTTTCCTCCCTGAAAAATGAGAAAGCCTAAGATAAGAATCCATCTATATATTCAAGGAAGCAGAGAGTGACTGTCAATTAACCAGGGTCTTTTTCACTTATAGGAGAAGTACAACTTTGAACAGGATCATAATATAAATGGAAGTTCTAAAATACAGGGGAACAACTTCTTATTGAATATTTTAATCTATTTTGTTTAATATTAATTCAGTTTTAATGATAGAATTTGAAAACATCATGACATTATACCAAAATGCCCATTCACTTTCATGGAGTAGTTTACATGGACTCACACTTTCAAAAAATCTCCAGAGATATCCATAAGGAAAAAATGGCTTTATTAACAAATAAATCATAGTTTATGGTCAAATTTTCTAGGTAGCAATCCAATCCCAGTTACAGTTAATACATCTCTAACTGCTCCCTCTCACTCACCTTTGACACCCATGGGTGTTGGGCAGTCATCAGGCACAGGAGGAAGAACTCTGGTGTAATAGGACAGGTTAGAAAAGGCTTCCCAGCTTTTATAGCCGTAGTGCACATTATAAGTTGGCGGGCTGTCAATCAGATGTGATCTCGCTGAAATTTGAGGGGAAAAAAAAAACGTTGTTTGCTCCCATATGCAAGGCAAATCAATGTTCATTTTTATTGTAAAATATGCAAAGTGGCACTAGAGTGAATTTAATTCCAACAAAGATACTCTATTTTAAAACAGTTATACTTTAAAGCCAACGGCCACTGGTACTCAAAAAAGAGGAAACAATGATTCATTAACATGCATCTTTGATAATGTATATATACTTTACAGAAGACAGTATGGTCCAGCCATCTTGATTTTTCAAATAACCATCCACTTACTGCTGAAGAGGCCTATGAGGAATGTCTGGGCTTGACACTCACTTTAGAAATAAAGGTATTTTCTTGCTGACCCCAATCCAAATTATCCATTTATTTTAATGGGTGCAATTCTGTGGCCCATGGGCATTCAATAAACAACTAGACCACACTTCCTTCACAAACTGTCGAGAACAGTGAAGGTTAGAAGAGGTATGCAGGTATGCAGGATTTTAAGTAGAATTCTGACTGTGAGACAGAACTTTATAAACTTGAAGGGATTCAGATGTCAATATTTTTGGCCATTAAGACAGAAGGTAAACTAAAATGGCATATTTAAATGTTTTGGATTAAGTTTAAAAATCTAAAGTTTTATAAAGTACATTTTTCTTTGAGGCCGCTGAAAGCCCTAGAAAGTGATTTGTACTTACATATCAACACATATCTCATGATCATATTCTGCAGGAAGGGAATGTTATTGACAATGTTCCAGACTCCCTTGAAGTGTGTAAGTATGTAGTGCACTGTGTTTGGAGTGGGTTTCAGGAATAATTTTATTCTTGTCAGAAATTCAGCTGCAATGAGAAAAAAAAGAGAAATTAATGGGACCTCATTATAAGACACAATTCTGTAAAATGAGAACTGTATATATCCCCATTCCAAATGAGGGCACCCAAAAACAAACTTACGTGTGGTACAGTTTTCACCATAGAATCCTGTTCGGGTACAGTCACATTTATACTGGTCAAATCCTACGCTCATACATACACCTCGATTCTGGCATGGACTGGAACAGCAAGGATTTGCTACAATAAAGTAAAGACAATGAGATTAATATATATGTCATATATATGACATAATATGTATAAAATAGATAACTAATAAGAACCTGCTGTATTGCACAGGGAACTCCACTTCACTGTACAGTAAAAATTAACACAACATTGTAAAACAACTATACCCGAATTTAAAAAAAAGAAAGTAAAGACAGTGAATAAATCATTCTTCAGTGTCTTAATCTTGACTTAAACATTTAATTGTTTTACTTACTATGATTCAACTTTATGATAAAAAAGTTCAAGAAATATACAGGTAGTCATGGGAAAACAATTTTTTTTTGGCTTGCCTCACAGAATGGTTATAATGTAGAAATACCAACTTCCTATTCTAAATAAAGGTAACAGAATATTCCACCAGACATATTGGTGGAATGTTGTTAAGCTTTTCTTTGTAACTTTTTAGATGTTCAAATTAGCCTTTTTAAGAGGCTCAAAGAAGTAGGACGTTGTTTTCTTTTTGTTTTTGTCAGAACTCAAAGCTGTTGAAAGATCTGGACGAAGAACATTCCAAGTTGAGAGGAAAACTAGTGAAAAGGCCCTGAGGCGTGTTTGAGAGAGTGTGGCAGAAGCAAAGCTAGGAGGAGAGGTGGAAGGTGAGTTCAGAAAAGGCAAAGGCAGATCATGTGGGTCTTATGGGAATTCGGGTTTTATTCCATGTGTCAAGGGAGATCATTGAATGGCTTACAGTATTAAAGTGGCATGACTTAATTTACATTAAACAAAAACAAAACAGGGAATTCCCAGGCCATCCAATGGTTAAGACTGCTCTCACTGCTGAGGGCCTGGGTTCCATCCCTGGTCAAGAAACTTAAGATCCCGCAAGCTGCGCAGTGCGGCCAAAAAAAAAAAAAAGTAGAGAAAATTTCAAAGTAAAAACAGCTTCATTTTTAAACATTTTGCTCACCTGAAAAAACAATCTGGACTTCCCTGGGGCAGGAAAGCACTAACTAGGGTATTTAACACAATTATTTCCATTCAATAACAGTAGGTACTATTAAAAACAAAACATCTCGCATATATTGATCAGATTCTGTCTTATGACAACCTGCAAATTAGTATCACGATTCCTATTTAGCAGATGAGAAAAGTGAGACTCGGACGGGTTAAATAAGTGACCCATGATGATCAGAGCTGATGGCAAAGCTGAGCTGTCCGTCCAGTTTATTTGGACTCGAGTGGTCCAGCCTCTTTACAAAGCCATACAGCCTCTGTCTTCCGAGGGTATTCAGAATACCTAGAGTTCCCTGGAGAGGTCAGAGCGGAAACTCGACCCGGGTGTACGGAGCCGCGGAGTCCCAGGTGCCGGGCGCCCAGGTACTCACTCACTCACCTGCACCACAGAGCGCCAGGGCGGCGCAGAGCAGCAGCGCGCGGGCAAGCATCTCGGCTGCGGGAGGGGCGCGGGACCGGCAGAGGCGTTGCGTTGTGTGAGTCCCGCCTGTCCAGTTGGAGGAAGGCGCGGTGCGGAGTTCCTGAGCGTCCTCTGACGGTGGCTGCGAGTCGTTTGACAACTGGAAGTTAACGGAGAGGACCTTCCTTTTATGCGTGAAAACAGCCCACGTGACGGCATGACTGTTTCTTTCCGCCTTTCCTTCTCCCCCTCCAAAACTTTTCCTCCCTCTCTCCACTTAAATAATTGCGTAAGACCCGCCCGGGTCGGGGTAGGATTTTTTTTACCCACGGAAACTGGAAAATCGGAAACCTGGGAGGTTGCGCTCGGCTTCCCCAAGGTGGGTGCAAAGCGGATCGCCCCCTCCCCACTTCGATCTTCCTGAGCCCCTCCCTGGGTTTCTCCGCCCTCGGCGCCGGGCTTCGCGCCAGATTCCTTTCCTTCTTTCGGGTCTTTGACCCAGGCTTCCAAGACCCGGTGCCGAGGCAGATCTTCTTGCGGGGGAAGGGCGGCCCCCTGGTCTTCCTTTCCCGGAATCAGAGGAGCCTGGAGGTTCCGGAGCGCAGGGAATCCCCTTGCGCGCCCCCGCCCCCTGGTCTGGTCCCTAGGCTTTGGGGGGCCGAAGAAGACACAGTCTGGACAGACTGGGGAGAGTGGGTCCAAGAAAGGCTGACATGTTTTACTCATGTCGTGTATTTCAGACGTGTCATGATTTCAGTGACCACTCAGCCTCGTGTAGGTTCAGCACACACATACATACATTTAAATTTTTTTTAGATTTTTACTTGACCTAATGAAATGTGATAGTTACAGTCAGCGTACATATCTGTAGCTTCTCTTTATAGCTGAGTTGTTTTTAACATAAATGCTGTTCTCCACGCCACCACCCCGACGTTGCTTCTTGGAGAGGGGAAATAAAGGTAAATTCCTCTCCTCAATACCGATCCTGAGTTCTTATCTCGTAAATCGTCAATCTGGGATCGAAGGGTCACCGCTATAAACTTTCCTCTCCAATGAACCAGGGAAGCGGAGGTGACCAGGATCTGCAGGGATGCTAAACGTCCAAAACTTCTGCTTTAATGCATTTCTTTCTCTGCCGCTTGGTTTCCAGTGTTTGGGTCGCCAGCCCTTCACAGGAGATACAAATAGAAGGAAGTAGATTTTTAAAGTTTGCTTTTTTGTCTTTTCTGCCTACTTTTCCAGGATAATGAGTTGTGACAAAGGATTAAAATACATTACGTTTACTTTTCAATTGTCTGGGCTTATTAGGGCCAATTTTCTATTCTCATTTTGGAAGGTAATTTGATGAAGAATTTGGATGGAATGGATGTAAAAGAAGGGTGATTTTGACAATTTTGAATTTCATCATCCTTTGCTTTTGTTTAACATCTATCTTTTGGTAGTGGTTGGGAGGGTGTGTGAGGGTAAAATGCTAAGAAAAGAAAAAAAAAGTAGCAGCGTTGTAGAGCCTTTAAAAAAAGACACTGGATTTTTTAAAAAAGTATTTTGCTTAATGTACACGTTATCTGATTCTACATGAGACACAAATGACTAAAATTCCACCTCACGCAGGAAGCTTTTCTCCTCTAGACATAGTTAATCATTCCATTTGTGACACTCTCATTTATTGTACTGAGTCTTACATGAAATTTCAACTAAGAGCATAGATTTAAAATAATTTCTTTTAATAATTCCAATTTTCTGTTTCATTTTAAGTGAGTAGGATGTATCTACTCAAATTTTAAGTTGATATTTAAGACTACTAATTCGAGCTTGGTTAGATGCGAAGGAAGAATTCATACTCTGAATTCTTTTTTTTTTGTTTGTTTGTTTTGTTTTTGTTTTTTTCTTTTGTTTTTTTGTGGTACGCGGGCCTCTCACTGTTGTGGCCTCTCCCGTTGCGGAGCACAGGCTCCGGATGCGCAGGCTCAGCGGCCATGACTCACGGCACCAGCCACTCCGCGACATGTGGGATCTTCCCGGACCGGGGCACGAACCCGTGTCCCCCTGCATCGGCAGGCGGACTCTCAACCACTGCGCCACCAGGAAAGCCCTGAATTCTTAAGTATACTAAAATTTTATATTGTAATCCTGAATTCATTTTGAAATCATCATCATTGTCCTCATCAGAGCTTATGTATATAAGTATACATAAGTAAAGCTTATGTATATAAGTATATATAAGTATATATATACTATGTATATAAGTATATATACCTACTGTGTATATAAGTGTGTTCTGTTTGCAGAGAGGCTGAATTCAAAAGTAAGAACAAAACAGTGTAGAGAATAATCACATTTAGACTACTTGGAACTTAAAGAAATTGAACTCCATTTCATAGTGGAAATTCAATTAAAAAACATCTCTTTGGTTAAAGTACTTGGTTTAATCTGTAACTTCTATAGCACAATAGAGAGAGTTACATGTACCTATGCAGTCAGAAAATAGTTCAAGGAGAAAATGACATTTTAAGGATGGGTGCAGTTTAGAAAGGAAGTCCAATTATGGGCTTCAGGAAAAACAATAGTGATTTATTAATTTTGACAAGTCTGAGACAATAAAATAAAATGGAAAGTATATTTGGGGATGCTGGTCATGGGGGAATATTAAATGTCCCAAACCAAATCAAAGTGGCTAAACCTGTCTTCTGTAGAAAAGTACTATGATTATTATGCTGTATGTCACACCATAAAAAATAAGGTTATGATTATGTAAAAATTTTAACTCTCATTTGGGTATATATTTAGTGTTTCTGTGTACATTTTAGACAAATATATGTATCTGTTATATAAAATTTCTTTTATAAGTCTCTGAAATTTGTTGGGAAATTCTCTGTATAAAGCGAAAATAAGAAAGCATATTAAAAATCTTCCAGAGCATTCTGTTGAATTTTACTGCCCCCTTCTGCTGCTTCATTTTTTATCAACTTCTTTTTCTCTCTGATTGCTGTGAAGATCACTAAGTAGATTTTGTGAGTGATGTTATAATGTTCTTAAAAGTCCACATATGCAGTGTTCATTTGAAATTTAACTTTCATGAATATTCTAAAAAGGAATGAAATATGTGTTAATTGAAGTGATAAGCCATTCATATGAGCTAAAAGAAAATGAATGATAAAGGCTATTAATACCCAAGATTCTAAATGGGCTAACATTTTCAAGGGAGATATATCTTACTGCTTTGAGCAGGATTCTACCATTCAGACGTGGAAGGTTGCTCATATCCACTGTCTTAGTCATGGAGCTTCTTTCTATTTCCCTCCCTTCTCCTTTGGCTGATTTAGTGATTCACTCAGAGGGAGTGGCGATTGCCCCTTGTCTTTTTTTTTTTTTTTTAATTTATTTTTGGCTGTGTTGGGTCTTCATTGCTGCGCGTGGGCTTTTCTTTAGTTGCAGCGAATGGGAGCTTCTCTTCGTTGTGGTATGTGGGCTTCTCATTGCAGTGGCTTCTCTTGTTGTGGAGCACGGGCTCTAGGTGCACAGGCTTCAGTAGCTGTGGCACGCAGGATTAGTAGTTTTGGCTCGCAGACTCAGTAGTTGTGGCGCACGGGCTTAGTTGCTATGCAGCATGTGGGATCTTCCCGGACCAGGGCTCAAAACCATGTCCCCTGCATTGGCAGGCAGGTTCTTAACCACTGCGCCACCAGGGAAGTCCCACTTGTCTTTTTTATTCATGACAGGCTGGCTAGAAAAAGAGCTTTGCTATCTTGCATCTTGCCTTAAGAGACATTTTAGCAAGGTTATGCCACAGAGTATGTCTGTTTCCTGAAGGGCAGAAAAAATACCCATAAAAGACCCTTACTTTAGTCTTTTAGTAAATCCTTGCTATATACCCATTCCTGGCTACACTTTCAAAGCTAAAAACAAGAGCATGTGGACAAAGAATGTCACCTATCATTTCAGTAAACAAAGGATGTAAAACCCTCAGCCACTGACCCACTCCCCTCCCCCATGGTGCAGGACAGTGCACCCCGAGGGGAATTCAGGATGGAGATAAACAGGCTTCCACTGCACTGACTGTGTACCCTGAGGGGATTCAGGGTGCAGAAAAATAAGATAGTGGCCCTATCAAAGGAATAATTTCAATAAACCAGACTCTTGCATCTTCCCATGTGTGGAAAGCACTAAATTCATTAACTTGAGATGTCTGGTTTTCTTCAGTTAGCAGGAATCTTTTGACGTTCCACTACCTGGGTTTTGGGGTTTTTTTGTTTTGGTTTGGGTTTTTTTTGTTTATTTGTTTGTCTTTTGCAAAAACTCCTGTTTATCCTGGCTCCTCTCTTACCTTTGTGTCCTGGGCTTAAGTCCACCGAATAATACATAATTCTCAACTTTTAGGTTGTGCTTTTGATTTTTCAGTTGACAAGGATAAACATTTTTTTAATTAAAAATAATCCTTGTTAAAATAAACCAATGAAGAAATACCAAATAATATCTACTTCTGAGTTTTATAAAAAAAAAAATTATCATCTTTTTCTCTACTCAGTTCCCTGATAGATTTTTCTTTTAATTCACTTTTCATGGTTGTATATCATAACTACTAAGGTGAGCCAAGGTAGTTGGAACATGGTCTTTGTGTCGGAGCTAGGAATCCCAAAAGGGGATAAGGAAGTGCAAGAGAGTGTGAGCAGGGTGTGCTAGGGCCAGCGTGATGAGAGCACACTCACCAATTAAATATCAGGTTTAGCATGTCCAGTTTCTGACCCAGCTTGTAAGGAGCTTGGAAGTTGCCTCTCTATCCTAACAAATAAAAATCTGAACAAACTGAAAACTCCATGCTCTTCTTAGATCCCTCAAAGAAGTGAGGTGACAGGATAAAACTCTGCCCTCAAAATTGGAGAGACTGGCCATACAGAGAAGCACAATTTACCAGAACAGAAACCCACAGGCAGAAACCTCCATAGATACCAGTGCCTATGTAGGAAATGCCGAAGTGTAATTGAGGAATTGCTGGATGCTCAACTTGCATAAATCTGAGAGTTAAAAATTCCAGGGGGTCCATTCATTTTTGTGAGTTTTACTTCCTGAAACTCTACCAGGTTCCCACAGTCAATATCAGGAAAAAAATAAATCCCCTTGGGGGATGAGGGGGGGGGGAAGTAACCATTTTGAAACATGCCAGAGCATTATGTTCTTTTTAATTAGGCCTGCACTCAAAAGAAACTATTTCACCAGAGCCTAAACTATGGGAATTTTATCAGAGCCTAAATGACCTAGGGGAAAGGATATACTCAACTCCATCACCCTCTAGCCATGTCCCACTTAGCACTTGTGACATTCACAGCTCAGAGGCACAGACTCACTAAAAGACTGAGAACTGATCACAGGACTCTAGAAGACTTCCCCTCCCCCACACCTCCCTACCACATTACTGAAGGCCTATTTACCAGAGTTCTTTTCACCCAGTACACCTTGCCCAAAATGACAAGTCATGCTGAAAGGCAAAAGAACAGTTTGAAAAGACAGAGCAAGCATCTGAACCAGACTCAGGGATATGGCAGAGATATTGGAAATAATCAGATCATGAGTGCCAATAGAAGAGTAGTTAATATGTAAGAACAGATGGGTAATATAAGCAGAGAGATGGAAATTCTAAGAAAAAATAAAGAAGAAATGCTAGAGATCAATAACATTATAACAGGAATGAAGAACGCCTTTGATGAGCTTCTAAGTCGACTGGACATGTTTGAGGAAAGAATCTCTGAGCTTGAGGATATGTCAGTAGAAACTTCCAAAACTGAAAAGGAAAAGTATACAAAGAGAAAAAATACTGTAAAAAACATAAAAAATAGTCAAGAACTGTTGAAGAACTGCAAAAGGTCTCATATAGGTATAATGGGAATAGAGTAGGAGAAGAAAGAGAAACAGAAACAGTACTGACTGAGAATTTCCCTAAGTTAATGTCAGGCACCAAACCACATATCCAGGAAGCTCAGAGAACATCAAGTAGGAATGTGCCAATGAAACCATATCTAGGCATATCATAGGAAAACTGCAGAAAATAAAATATAAAGGAAAAAATCTTGAAAGAAGTTAGAGAAAAAAAAATACTTTACTATATATAGAGGAGCAAGGATAAGAATTACATCCTACTTCTCCTCAGAAACCATGCAAGCAGGAAGAGAATGAAATAAAATATTTAAAGTTTTGAAACCAAAAAAGAAAAATTAAAATCATCAACCTAGGAAATTATCCTTCAAAAGTGAAGGAACAAATTTTCTCAGACAAACGAAATTTGAGGGAATTTATGGCCACTAGATCTGCCTTGCAAGAAGTTCTTCAGTGAGAAGGAAAATGACATAAGTCAGAATCTCAGATCTACAGAAGAACAAAGAGCATTAGCAAAGAATAAGTGAAGGTGAAATAAAAACTTTTATTCTTATTATTTTTAATTAATCTAACAGGTTACAGTTTGTTCAAAATAATAATGGCAAAGGTGTATTTGAGGATGGTAGCTTATGTGTAGGAGGTAAATTACAGCAATGATACAAAGGATGAGAGGGAGGAATTAGGGATATTTTGTCATGAAGCACTTTCACTATCCATGAAGTGGTATAATGTTATTTGAAAATGGAGTTGGATTAGTTGTAAATGTATATGGCAACCACTATAAAAATTGTGTTATGTATAATTGATATGTTAAGGAGGAAGAGAAAATAGAATCATATAAAATCCTCAATGAAAACCACAATTAGCAGAAAAAAAAGAATGGAAGACAAAAATAGGAACAGAGTACAAGGGCAACAAGTAGAAAACAATAAAAAATATGGTAGATATTAATCCAGCTATATCAGTAATCACTTTAAACTACAATGGTACAAATATACCAATTAAAAGACAGAGATTATCAGAGTGGATTAAAAAAGAAGACCCACCTATATGGTTTCTACAAGAAACCCACCTTAACTATAAAGACATATATAAAGTAAAAGGATGGAGAAAGATATACCATGCTAACTCTAATTAAAAGAAAGCAGTAGTAGCTATATTAATTTCAGATGGAACAGACTTCAGAGCAAGGAAACTTACCATGGACAAAGAGATACATTACATAGTGTAAAGGGGTCAATTCTCTGAGAAGACATAACAATCCTTAATGTGTATGTGCCTAACAACACAGCGTCAAAATACATGAGGCAAAAACTGATAGAAATAGAACTGTAAGGAGAGATAGATGAAGCCACTATAATAGTTGGAGACTTCAACACTTCTCTATCAAAAATGGACAGATCTAGCAAGCAGAAAATGAGTAAGAACATAGCTGAACTCAACAGCACCATCAGTCAACTGGATATAATTGACATCTGTAGACCACTTTATCCAACAACAACAGAATACACATTCTTCTCAAGGTTACATGGAAAATACACAAAAATAGACCACCTTCTGTGCCATAAAAAAAAAAAAAACCACCTTAACAAATTTAGAACAATAAAAATCATACAATGTATCAGCCCACAGTGGAATTAAACTAGAAATCAATAACCAGAAAGATAACTGGAAAATCCCAAAATATTTGGAGATTACCCAACACACTTCTAAATAACACATGGGTCAAATTAGAAATAACAAGGGACATTTAAATTTTTTGAACCAAGTGAAAATAAAAACACAACTTAAAATTTGTGGAGGGCTTCCCTGGTGGCGCAGTGGTTGAGAGTCCGCCTGACGATGCAGGGGGCGCGGGTTCCTGCCCCGGCCTGGGAAGATCCCACATGCCGCGGAGCAGCTGGGCCCGTGAGCCATGGCCGCTGAGCCTGAGCGTCCGGAGCCTGTGCTCCACAATGGGAGAAGCCACAACAGTGAGAGGTCCGCGTAACAAAAAAAAAAAAAAAAAAAAAAAAAAAAATTTGTGGGATTCAGCCAAAGCAGTGCTTGAAGATAAGTTTATAGCATTAAATGCATATATTAGAAAAGAAGAAAGATCTAAAATCAGTAATCTAAGTTTCCACCTGAGGAAACAAGACCAAAAAGAGAAAGAAAAAAATAGAGAAAATAAAATCCAAAGCAAGCAGAAGAAATGAAATAACAAGTATTAAAGCAGAAATCAGTGAAATCAAAAATAAGAAATCAGTAGAGAAAGTCAATGAGCCAAAAGCTGCTTGTTTCAAAAGATCAATAAAATCAAAATTTCCAGCTAGGCTAAGAAAAAAAGAGAGAGAGAGAGAAGACACAAATTACTAATATTAAAAATGAGAAAGCGCACATTACTATAGATCCCATGGAAATTAAAAGGCTAATTAAAGGCTAAATAATAACTGACCACATATTTGATAACCTAGATGAAATGGACAAATTCTTGAAAGACACATTCACCAAAACTCAAGGAAGAAGAGTTAGAAAATAAGAATAGACCTATATCTACTAAAGAATTTGAATTAATAATTAATAACCTTCTAAAACAGAAAGCACTGGGCCCAGATGGATTCATTACCAATTTCCACCAAACATTTAAAGAAGAAATTATACTAATTCTCTACAGTCTCTTCCACAAAACAGAAGAAGAGGGAATACTTCCTAACTCAATCTATGAAGTCAGCATTACCCTAATACAAAAACCAGCTTTGTGTCCACCTAGAGGGAGGAGATATGGGGATATATGTATATGTATAGCTGATTCACTTTGTTATAAAGCAGAAACTAACACACCATTGTAAAGCAGTTATACTCCAATAAAGATGTTAAAAAAAAGACCCAAAACCACACAAAGACATTACAAGAAAAGGAAACTACAAACCAATATCTCTCATAAATATAGGTGCAAAAATTTGCAACAAATTATTAGCAAAGTCCAACAATGTATAAAAATTATACACCGTAATGAAGTGGAATTTATTCCAAGTATGCAAGCTAGGATCTACAAAATATGTACAAAATCTATATAAAGAAAACTACAAAACTCCGATGGGGGAAAAAAAATCAAAGAACTAAATAATTGGAGAAATATTCATGTTCATTGATAGAAAGACATTATTGTCAAGGTGTCAATTCTTCCCAACTTGATAGATTCAATGCAATCTCAATCAAAATCCCAGCAAGTTATCTTGTGGATATAGACAAGTTGATTCTAAAGATTATGAAATGGAAAAGACCCAGGCTATTTAGCTAAATATTGAAGAAGAGCAAGATTTTAAGGCTGATACTACTGACTTCAAGACAGTATATAACTACAATCACTAAGACAGTGCAGTATGGCAAAAGAACAAATAGCTCAATAAGACAGAATAGAGAGCCCAGAATAGAACCCATAAATAGAATCAACTGATCTTTGAGAAAGGAACAAAAGTAATATAGAGAAATATAGAAAAAATAGAGAAATGCAGTCTTTTCAACAAATGATACTGGACATGAACAAGTGAACATCCACATGCAAGAAAAAAAATCTAGACACAGACCTAATTTTCTTCACAAAAATTGACTCAAAATAGAGCTAAATGTAAAATGCAAAACTATAAAAGATATAAGAGAAGATATAAGAGATAATCTACATGACCTGTGTTATGGCAATGACTTTAGATTCAACACCATTTCATGATCCGTGAAATCAGAAATAACTGATAATATAGACTTCACTAAAATTAAAAACTTCTGCTCTGTGAAAGACACTGTCAAGAGAATGAGAAGAGGACTTCCCTGGTGGTACAGTGGTTAAGAATCCGCCTGCCAATGCAGGGGACACGGGTTTGAGCCCTGGTCCAGGAAGATCCCACATGCCATGGAGCAACTACGCCTGTGCACCACAACTCCTGAGCCTGTGCTCTATAGCCTGCAAGCCACAACTACTGAAGCCCATGCCCACATGCCACAACTACTGAAGCCCATGCGCCTAGAGCCTACGCTCCACAAGAGAAGCCACTGCAATGAGAAGCCCACGTACTGCAAAGAAGAGTAGCCCCCTCTCGCTGCAACTAGAGAAAGCCCACGTGCAGCAAAGAAGACCCAATGCAGCCAAAATTAAATAAATAAATTTATATTAAAAAAAAAAGAGAACAAGAAGAATAACCTCTTTAGATGATAATGATGTGTCAGTTTATGTTCATCACCTGTAACAAATGTACCATTCTGGTAAGGGATGCTGACAGTGGGGTAGGTTGTGCATGTGTGGGGACAGGGGGTATATGAGTACTTTGTGCGTAATTTTGCTGAGACCTTAAACTGCTCTAAGAAATAAAGTTTATCAATTAAGAAAAAAACAAAACTTCAGCCCATAAATAAGGGCTTTTGATTTTAGCTGTTTCTTTTTCACTTGTTCATGTATTAATTCTACTCTCCTGACACGTTTCACTATATTTTTAGTGGTGTATGAAAACAACCTCCACCATATGAGCCACAAGACTGTTTTGCTAAAGGCAATGCATATTTTTTTGACGACTATTCATAATCATTGGTAAAAATCTTCAAGGCTGAATGCTGCAGGCTGAAAAATGACAGATGGTCATTTCTCAACTAAAATATCACTCTACCCTAGGGACAATAATTCCCTTGTGAACATCTGAAGAATTTATTCCTTCCCTCATTCCTCTCATATCCAGAGATTGTATTCATGTAAGACCTCTTTCTCCCTTTTTTGAAATGTTGCTGTACCCAAGTTCTTGTGCCCAATGCACAGTGAGGCCAAATAAATGGAAACATTGGAGTTTGGAGTAGAGAGAGGTTTATTGCAAGGACCAAGCAAGGAACACAGGCAGTTCATGCTCAAAAACTCTGAACTCTCCAATGGTTTGGGGGAAGCGTTTTTAAAGGCAAAATTTGGGGTGTGGGCTGAAGGGCATGTGAATTTCTTCTGACTGGTTGGTGGTGAGGCAACAGTGTGGTGTCCCAGGAATTTTGTGCTCAGCCTAAAGTTGCCATCCTCCACTGAGGTGGGGGGCCTTAGTTCCTGAAGAAGTTCTCAAAGATATGCATATCCTTTGCAGAGGAACCAAGACCCTGCTTTACCAGTGCACTATTGTTTCTTGCCTACTCCTCCTTTGTTTCTGCATTTTCTCCCTTCCCTATTAGCAACTGTTTGAAACTGCCCCTTGGAATTCAGGGAAGGTCATGGAGGCTGTAGTCTATTTCCTGCAAGAAACGGAGACACTGAAAGGCTTCTGTGCCCAGGAGCCCCACAGGGTCCTGCTTGGATTCAAAATCAGCTTTAATAATTAGATGACCTTCATTTCATCTTGTAGTCCTTTCCTAAAATTTGAATTTCCAAATCAAAGGTATCTATATTTTTAAAGCTTTTATTTATTTATTTAGCTGCTTTGGGTCTTTGTTGCTGTGCGTGGGCTTTCTCTGGTTGCGGCGAGAGCGGGGGCTGCTCTTTGTTGCGGTGCGCGGGCTTTTCATTGCGGTGGCTTCTCTTGTTGTGCAGCACGGGCTCTAGGTGTGCGGGCTTCAGTGGTTGAGATGCGTGGGCTCAGTAGTTGTGGCACACGGGCTTAGTTGCTTTGAGGCATGTGGGATCTTCCCGGACCAGGGATCGAACACGTGTCCCTTGCATTGGCAGGCAGATTCTTAACCACTGCGCCACCAGGGAAGTCCGTTAAAGCTTTTTTTTAAATGCAATGGTTATGGCTGACACTGCTGGAGTCCTCTGCCACCAGGAACTGCTGGAGTCCTCTGCCACCAGGAACTGCTGTGGCCATTTTTTACAGGTCAACGGATCAATGATACAAGAAAGGAATGTTAAAAAGAACCTGGGTCCTTGATGGTGTTATTGAGATGGAGTCCTGATTGATTTCCCCCAGAGTTTCCCTTATCTATGGATTTCTTGTTAATGTGTTCCAACAGCTACACATAAGCAGCTGGATTCAACATCTGCCAATTTTTATATTCCTACGTTTTAAACATGTATACTCTTAAAAAGGATGTCAGACATCATGTTTCATCTATCAAGTTTAACTGCTTCTTGTTGCTTTTGAAATAAAATCTAAACTCTTTACGATGGCCTCTAAGGTGCTGCTTACCTCCCCATCTTTCTTATACAACTCTCTTCCTCACTGTGATCCAGTCATACAGGGCTTTGAGTGTCTTAATCACATCTAACTTTTTGCTGCCCAAAGACCTTTGCACTTGATGTTATTTTTACTCAGAGTGGTTTTCCTCTATATGGCTGGATTTTTCTTATTCTCAGTGATCAGCTCCAATATTGTTTCCCCCAGTTACTCTCTCCATTATATATTCTTGCTTTTTTATTTCATTGTACTTTTTACAATCTAATTTTTAAAATTTATTTACTTACTTGCTTATTATCTCCTTCCTTCTCTCAAATGTGCTCATCATAAGACAATCCTTGTCTCTTCAGTTCACTGCTGTATCTCTAACACCTAGTACAGTACCTAGTACATGTACCTAATTCATGGTCTGTGCTCAAAATATTTCTTGAACAATAAGAATATGTGATGCTGAAGAGGTTATATAAAAATGCGGACTATATAAGAAATGTGGACTAGATAAAATCATTTAAAATATTTATTTATTTTTTAAAATGCCCACATAATCAAAATGAAAAAGAAAAATTACACTAAGGAAATTCTTTTGGCAAATAATTATAACATTTACTAAACAAAAAACGCTTTATTGAATTTTAAAAATCAAATATACCCGTAGGTAAACAGGCAAAAGCCATGATGAATTAATTCAATACAGAATTGCTTAGTAATCATAAGAAAAAAATAGTTTGCCCTAAGAAGCAAAGAACTGCAAATAAAATCAAAAGATCATTTTGCTCAGAAATTAATAATTTAGTAATAAAATAAATAAATACTATTAATAGTGTTTGTGTATTGAATTATCACTATATGCCAGTAATTGTTAATGTTTTTACATCTTGACATACATAACTGTAATGGAATGAGAATGATCACTGTCAGAAAGGTTCAAGGAACAGCAGGAGGGACAGTATGCCTGGTAGAAAGGCAGTCAAGGAGTTCTTAGAAAATGAAATCTTAGAGATATTGGGATCTGGTAGTTAGTAGGCACTTAATATATTTTTTTTAAGTGACTATCTCTTAGTGGTGGGACTAAGGTAATCTTTATTTTTTTCTTTTCTATTTTAAAAAATTTTTTTCAGTACACGGGCCTCTCACTGCTGTGGCCTCTCCCGTTGCGAAGCACAGGCTCCAGACACTGAGGCTCAGCGGCCATGGCTCACGGGCCCAGCTGCTCCGCGGCATGTGGGATCTTCCCGGACCAGGGCACGAACCCGTGTCCCCTGCATCGGCAGGCAGACTCTCAACCACTGTGCCACCAGGGAAGCCCCTAAGGTAATCTTTATTTTCATCTTTTTGCTAATCTTTATTTCTGTATTTTCTAAATAAATGCTCATTATGTTTATAATAAGGGATAAGTATTTCAATAAAAATAAATATCCTTTTATTATGTATTCCTTATTTACATAGCCTAATTTGATGTGATCTAAACTGATTTATGTCAAGACACCATCAATATTTCCAAAATAGTTTAATGAAAGGAGTGTTTAATTTGAGAGACTGATCTTACAACCTTTGACAGGTCTTATATTTATTTTTTTGTATTAATTAATTATTTTATTTATTTATTTTTTGGCTGCATTGGGTCTTCATTGTTGTTCACAGGCTTTCTCTAGTTGCAGTGAGCGGGGGTTACTCTTTGTTGCAGTGTGCGGGCTTCTCATTATTGTGGCTTCTCTTGTTGCGGAGCACAGGCTCTAGGCATGCAGGCTTCAGTAGTTGTGGCACGTGGGCTCAGTAGTTGTGGCTTGCAGGCTCTAGAGCTCAGGCTGTAGTTGTGGCACATGGGCTTAGTTGCTCCACAGCATGTGGGATCTTCCTGGGCCAGGGCTCGAACCCATGTCCCTTGCACTGGCAGGCAGATTCTTAACCACTGTACCACCAGGGAAGCCCAGTCTTATATTTGTTATTCCTCAGTTTCTTCATCTACTCATAAGTTGGTAATGAAGATATGTAAAACATATAAACTCCTTGAACTATCAGAAGACATCTAAATCCGGGACATCTAGGCTTCCTGAAATCCGTTACTTCAAACGCAATTTGGTCATTGTTCTACTCTGCCATGAGATGTCACATGCCTTTGCATTTCCACTCTTCCATTTTCATCTTTCTAATTTTATACTTTGAACTATTCTCAGATCAATCCTTGGGCTGCTGGCTGTTGTTAAAAATTTTTATCTGCTGCAGAGATGATCACAGGGCTGATATGACGTTCAACATCAAAAATATGTCTCCCCAGAAATAACTAAATTTCCTTGTCAATTGCATTATTATGAACTTTCATCAAATCTTTAACCGTGGTCATTTTTAAGTCTTTTGTCATTTACAGACAGTTCTGGGTGTACTCTGATGCTTTTGCAAAAATGTTCCTATGAAAGGGTTTCATCTTCAAGGAATTCATGGACAAGACTCTGACAAGTACAGGTTTCTGGTGTCTGACTATACTGCTGAACTAAATGAATAAGCATTTTCAGAACTCTAATGAAAAACTGATGAATTCATAAAAGTGCTAACAAAAGGTCGAGATGAAAAAAATTAATTACATGGGACTGAGTGAACTGATGAGGATGATTATAATTTTTGTGACTTTCTGTTTGAATGAAAAAAAATCCCACAAGGACTCAGAGACAAAAAATATACAAATCAATTTTCACTGCAAAGTAAAGGAGCTGTTACAGTGGAGGATTACTGGACTGAATGTCAATATTATGACATAGTATGAGTGTGTTTCGTGTTTGGTAATTGCAATCATTGTTGCTTTTGTTGTGGTCATCCATTAAAAAAAAAAAGAATATGTCTCCTTTTTGTGGTTTAAGCTGTTTCCATTTCGGTATTATTTGAATAGTTGCAAATACTGTTTATAAATTTACATTCTTCAGTTAGCATTTAAGTAAAACCTTACTCTGTAAATCAGCTGTTTTCACTTATAAGTGATGCATGTAATTTATTTTAGAAGCAAATGGAAAAAAATCTATTTAAAGAAGGTGTCCGCCCCCAACTTCCTTACCAAAGTTTTATGTAAAACAGAATTTAGAAAAACAAAACAAAACGTAAAGTGGCTTAATGGGTGCATTAATATTTACTAGGTCATTTGTTGTTTGTTTTCAAATTTTAACTTTGAGTAATCCTAATACATTAAGCTAAATATCTATTTTATAGTCACTGAATGCAATATCTGTTCTTTTTTATTGCTGTATATATTTTCACAAAATACTTACTAGGTGTCTTCTGTGGGTAGGAGATACAAAGTTTATAACAGAGTCAAAATTCAGAGCTTGGTTTTGAAGCAAGCAAATCAATGGCCTGCTTTTATGAGTAAACATACCAATGGGGGTAGTTGTAAATCTCTGGCTCAGAGTAAGTACTCAGTAGATATTTGGCAAATGACAGATTATGCATGGCTCTCATTCTCATTTCAGTCATGAGGAAGACTACACAATTGGTTATCCTCACACAGAAACACACTTGTCCCAAGGGTGGTAAGTATATTGAACCAAGTAGGTGCTCAATACATTTTTATTGAAGAAGGTTGGAAAAACGAAAGGGGAAGAATCTCGACCACTATAGACATCTCCTATTACTGCAGAATTTCGAGAGCATGGCTGCTTCTCTCATAAAAACAGCTAACTTTTACATAGGCTTACAATCTAACTGATTCTATTGTGAGCTTCTTTATATTAACTCATTTAAGTTTCAAAACAACTCGTAGAGATTAGTATTACCATATACCTTTTACAGATGAGGACACTGAGGTGCAGAAAGACTACCTCATTTGTACAAGGAAGGTCAGACATATATTAAGTGGAAGAACTGAGATTTGAACCAGGGCAATCTGACACCAGAGTGTGTGCTCTTCACCGCTGTGATCAAATGAAAGGGCAAAAACTTCTTGTTGAGTATAAAGTAAACCTTGAGTCCTGGCAGATTTTTTAGAGAAGGCTTTATATATATTTTTTCAGCAGGGGGGGATTTTATTTTATTTATTTATTTTTTATACAGCAGGTTCTTATTAGTTATCTATTTTATACATATTAGTGTATATATGTCAATCCCAATCTCCCAATTCATCACAGCACCACCCCATACATTTTTCAAACATCCTATTTAAACAGAAATATAAATTCTTTTAAGAAAAGATGTTGAGGAACATTTAAATAAGGATTTATTTAATAAAGTCCTACTAGAAAAATTTTCTTAGTTTTCTTCAGGAGGTTTATATTATGCAGGTCCACACTGGAAAAATCACCCTAGTTAGCCCAAGTGTAAACTACATGATAAATGATTACTTTGGTTGTAAATACTATCTTTGAAAATAAATTTATACTAGATGATTTATATTTTCTTTTCACCAAGTCACAATATATTTTTAGCTGTCTCACGTGATCTGAAAACTCATGATAGATGAAATCTAACTAAAAGATTGTTTTTACTTAGAGAGAACATCTTGACAGCAGTCAGACACGTGGCATTCCGCAGCTTCTGCTACTAACTAGGGCTGAATCTTTGGTAATGTTTTTCATCTCTATGGGCCCAAATTTCCTCATATCTAAAAGGCTTCCTAAAGTTTCTTTCAGCTTTAAAAATGTCTGTGATGCTGTCTCAGGACTTCCCTGGTGGCCCAGGGGATAAGAATCCGCCTGCCAATGCAAGGGACACAGGTTCGATCCCTGGTCCCGGAAGATCCCACATGCTGCAGAGCAACTAAGCCTGTGCACCACAACTACTGAGTCCGTGTGGCACACCTACTGAAGCCCGTGTGCCTAGAGCGCGTGCTCTGCAACAAGAGAAGCCACCACAATGAGAAGCCCACTTACTGCAGCTAGAGAAAGCCCGTGTGCAGCAATGAAGACCCATTGCAGCCCAAAATAAATAAATAAATAAATTTATTAAAAATAAATAAATAAATGTAATCTGCTCAAGGAAAACTATTCCTAGGCAGTAAACGATTAAAAGAAAAAAAAGTAAATAATCAAATTAAAAATGAGTACATTTGAAAATTTATGTAAATTAAGAAAAACTCTATTGGTTATATATACTATGAAATACCAAGACATTTATTTATTAATTTGTAAAGCTGAAATTAGAAGAGTGCTGAATTTAAAGAATGCCCCCGAACCAGTGATGATTATTACAAATGTGGACTTTAAGTATGATGTAACTACTCTGATAGTGAGGGGTATCAAAGAAAAGCAGGGAGTGAAACTGAGCTGGGGCCCTGTGGTGCTCCCAGGCACGGAGGCCTTTTTGTCTTTTTGTAGGCAAGACTCCAGCCTCTATGACCTTCCCTGAGATCTGAAGGGCAGGTTCGAACAGTTGCTAATCAAGGGAGTAACAGCCAAGAAACCACGTGAGGTAAGATTAAAGGGACCAAGAAGCTCATCAAGATTAGGAGACCACCTGAGGCCCTGCACACACCCTAACCTTGTCAGCAACCCCTCCCTTGGCATCCTGGGTGGGGACACATAGTTTTTCCAGGCGCTGTGTCCCCGTTTGCCTGGCAAAGTAATAAAGCTACTCAGAAAAACTACTTTGATAGGATTTGAATACTTTTTTTTTGGCCGAGACATGCAGCCGGGCCCTCAGCAGTGAGAGCATGGAGTCCTAACCACTGGACCGCCAGGGAATTCCCTACTCTGATAAGATTTGGAAGGGAGAAAGTCATAAACCCTTTTAATAGGTGAAGTTAAAAACATGACAGGGACTTCCCTGGTGGCACAGTGGTTGGGAGTCTCCCTGCCAGTGCAGGGGACGCAGGTTCGAGCCCTGGTCTGGGAAGATCCCACATGCCATGGAGCAACTGGGCCTGTAAGCCACACTACTGAAGCCTGTGCACCTAGAGCCCGTGCTCTGCAACAAGAGAAGCCACTGCAATGAGAAGCCCGTGCAAGCCTGTGCACAGCAACAAAGACCCAACACAGCCAAAACTAATAAAATAAGTAAATAAATTTATTTTTTTAAATGACAAATACTTTTGATATTTTGCAGAGCCTTGATTTTTATTATATTCTTACTTGATTTTGATTTTTATGTATGTATATTTTTTATTTTTATCAAACATGAGAACTTTATACCCACTGTTTTCATCACGCTTTTTATCACTACAAAATATGCCTAGGAGATAATTTGTTTTCAGTGCATCCTATAACCTCCTTTTGAACAGCATGGTGTTCAACTGTAT
This sequence comes from Stenella coeruleoalba, assembly GCF_951394435.1. Taxonomy (NCBI): domain Eukaryota; kingdom Metazoa; phylum Chordata; class Mammalia; order Artiodactyla; family Delphinidae; genus Stenella; species Stenella coeruleoalba. The sequence continues at coordinate 170,927,555 of NC_137169.1, read as the reverse complement.
CCATCTGTTATTCATTCTTAGTTCCATATTTATATACTTTTGATTGTTTCCGGTCTTTTAATATTTTAAATAATGGTGCAAGTAATATTCTATCACATATATTTTATTCATCTATGTGACTATAACTACAGAAAAAATTTCTAGATATGCAATTATAAAACCAAAGGACTTATACATTTAAAATACTGATAGATGTTGGCCAACTGGTAGAAAGAATTCATTATGTTTTAAGGAAATCAAAATTTATTTATTCATTTATTCATTCATTTAATACTATTATCTGGCCATCTGTTGTATCTAAGGAATTGTTTCATATGTGTATCTATGTATGTATGGGGATATAGCAGTGAATAAAATACAAATCTGAGACCATTCGATAGACTGGAATGACAAAAGTTACATAACTGGAAAATAATTGTTCAGCATTTGTTCATCTCTGCCCTGAGACAAGGCGTTTCATAGGCACTCTTGCTCTCTGTGGTAGATGCTATAGTGCACTGCCTGGATACCCCTGCAGGACTGAGGAACTCATTTCCTCAGCTGCTGGGAGGGGTGGTGGTGAACCCCATTGCTAAGTTTCCTGAAGTTCAGTGACTCCCTTTTGCCCAGTACCACTTCCTTGGAACTGCTCTAAGGATGTTGTTCCCCAGAGCATATTTAGGTAAACTTCCTCTGTGAAAGTCTCCATCTCAGAGGCAGTTTCCTGAGGACCCTGAGCTAAAACACTGTTTATTTGTACCCAGCAGGGACACTGGAGCTGGAGGGTCAGACAGTTAAGACTGGAGCTTGAGGCTTTTGAATGGGCCTCCGCTCTCCTTGTGCTCTCACTACCTCCTTCTCATGGGCAGTGTGATAGTTCATGTTCCCCCTCGGGAAGATGCCGGGAAGAGAATGACAGAGAATGAGCTTCGTTATCTTCCTTTCTACCCCAGCCAGTGGTTAGCCACTTGAGTGGCTCAAGCTTTCTCAGGGTAAGTTCCTGCCAGACTCGCTCTCAATGTGTTTTTATCTGACATAGTTACTGGCATTTATACATGCATACATGTACACACACACACATATAAAACGTATATATACCCATATTTATATTTGTGTATACATTGTTGTCATTTTTTAGAAATGTTTCACTTCAATGCGTTCATATTTGTCAAATGCTTTTATGGCTTCTACAGTTTGAATATGAAGAAAGGCCTCCCCAGTAAAATTCTCTCATGTTTTTATATGAAATTTTCACTTTTTCATGGTATTTACACTGAATATTTGGAATTTATCTTGGTCTAAGGAATTAGATAGGAGTACAGATTGTTTTTTTCTTTTTCAAATAGCTAAACAGTTGCCAAAACAGATAGCCAAATTGTCCATATAGTGAATAGTTTGCCATTTTCCACTATTGCAAAATGCTGCCCTGTTATATATAAATCCCTCTATCTCTTTGGGTCTCTTTATGAATGCCTCTATTGTACTGATCTTTTTATTTGCTAATGTAATACTGCTTTAATCACTGTAATTACAGATTTACATACATGATAGGACTAGGCCTTCATTACTTCTTTACCTGTTATCTTTATTTTTCTACATGAATTTTATAGTAGATTTTTCTTGTTCCCTCAGAAAAACATATTTATATTTTTATTGAGATTGCATTGTGTTTATAAAATAACTTAAGGAAAATAAATGCAACTATGACAATGAAACTTCTTTTCTGAAAAAAATGTATATGTTGCTATTTACTCAACTTTATTAAATGTATCTTTGGCTAAAGTTTTCATCACATAATTCTTACACATTTAAGCTTATTCCTAGGTATTTTTATTGTTGTTGCTATTGTAAATCAAGACCTTTTCTTTCTTTAATGTATTTTCCTAACGAGTTGTAAGGAAAGTCATTGTAAGAAAGCCACTGACTTTGATATTTGTATATTAAGTTGTATCTAGCCAGCTAAATGATTTCTTAGTTTGCAATTGAATATCAGTTGATAGAATTTACAGATATACAATCGTACCATGTGAAATAAGTGACATTTTCTCTCTTGTTCTTCAGTTTTTGAGGACTCTTCCTTTTTCTAATTACTTTGTCCAGTTCTTCAAAAATTATGGCAATAATTAAGGTGGTGGGCACGCTTATCTTGTGCCTGATGTTAGTGAGACTATGAATATAGTTTCCCTATTGGGTATGCTGTAATTTGAGTTTGAAAAAATGTATACTTTGTTATGTTGAAAAAATCTATCCTTCCAGTTTTATGAAATTTAATTTTGAATCAGTAATGGATGTTTAATTTTATCACGTCTCTTTGGCATCGATAGTGATGATTAAATGGCTTATTTCCTTTGACCTTTTAATTACATTAATTATAGCAGTAGATTTCCTAATAATAAAAACCTTCGGGAAAACCCCTCTGAGTCATGGTAAATTATCCTTTTTATAAGCTGCCAGATTCTATTAAATGATTTTTACATTAACATGGATACTTACATGTGAGATGGAGCTATACTTTTAAAAGATTATCTCTCTCAGCTTCTGTTGCCAGTGTTTTATTGTGTGTCAGGCTGGGTTCCCAGCTGGAATAAATGGAAACTTATTTTAACTAACAGTAGTAAAATGGATTCATGGAAGAATTTAGGAGGCTCAGAAAACCTCTAAAGTATTGAGAACTAGACTAGGAAGTTCCATTGTCAGGATCGATGCCCCACAGGCACCCTCCAGGAACCCTCCAGGCTGGTATGGAAAAGAAGACAGCACTTCTGCTGCTGTTGAGCACCACCTATTGTGACTTGAACAGCCCCATTCAATGAACACAGGCCTCCCAATGGCATCACTGGGTCTGCCGTCACTGTTATCTCTGGAAATGAATGGCTGAACCCAATTCTGATACCCGTTGTCAGATTTTATTTGACAGGCCTCTGGTTCTTGAGCAGCCGGCTGACTCACAGGCCCTCCTGGGTACATTCCTAGGTTTTGTGCCCAGCTCTGGCTGCAAAGGAGGCTGGGAAAGTGTGTGTCTGGCTCTTTTGGTTTCTATTGCAGAAGTGGCCTGTGTGGTGAATAGAGAATCCTCAGTCACTGACGTGGGCTCCGGTGTTGACTAACAAAAACAAAGACCCCAGCCCTTGAGAAACAGGAAGCCTATTTTTTCTCTGTAAGGTCTGGAATAAGTAAAATATTATTGAAATTATTTATTTGAGTAACTGATATAATTTATCTGTGTTTATCTGTGAAACCGTGTAGATTTGATGTCATTTTAGGACGTAGGTGTTTGACCTCTTGCTCATTTTTTTTTCCATTAAAGTCAGTCTGAATTTCCTATTTTTTGATTCAAACATGGTATTTATATTTTCTGAAAACCATTTTTTAAACATCTTTATTGGAGTATAATTGATTTACAATGGTGTGTTAGTTTCTGCTTTATAACAAAGTGAATCAGTCATACATATACATATGTTCCCATATCTCTTCCCTCTTGCGTCTCCCTCCCTCCCACCCTCCCTATCCCACCCCTCTAGGTGGTCACAAAGCAAGGAGCTGATCTCCCTGTGCTATGTGGCAGCTTCCCACTAGCTATGTATTTTACGTTTGGCAGTGTATATATGTCCATGCCACTCTCTCGCTTCCTCCCAGTTTACCCTTCCCCCTCCCCTGTATTTATTTTTGTTATTTAATTATATTAGATAGTATCTATATATTCTTAGCCTATTTATTATAGCTTGGGTAAGTATTATCGGTTGAATTTGTCTCCCCTGAAAAGATGTTTAAATTCTAACCTCCAGAGGCTGTGTATGTGACCTTATTTGGATATAGGGTCTTTGCAGATGATCAAGGTAAGAAGAGGCCCTAAATCCAGCATAACTATTTCCTTACAAAAATGGTAGATTTAGACACAGAGATAGAACACAGTGAGAATGCCATTTGAAGACTGGAGTTATGCTACTTCAAACCAAGGAACACCAAAGATTTCTGGTATACCACCGGAACCTAGGAGAAAGGCGTGAAACAGATTCACACTTACAGACTTAAGGAGGAACCAACCTGCTGACATCTTGATTTCAGACTTTTAGCCTCCGGAACTGTGAGATAAATTTCTCTTGTTTATGCCACTCAGTTTGTAGTACTTGGTTACAGCAGTCCTAGGAAACTAATACAGTAAAGCAAGTTAAAATTCTTAACATTGCTTTCTGTGTATTCATCCTTGTATTAAATGTATTTAATTTTGTTCTATAATTTTCAATACTATTTTATTTCATGTATAAAGGTTCACAACAAGTGGATCTTCATTTTTACTTGGCCTTTGCTATAATAAAGTTTTTTTCTTTTTTTCTTCATTTTCTTCTGTTTTGTATTTAATTTTGTTTCATATTAATATCTTGACCAGTACTTTCTATTTCTTTGCATTTGCCTGCCATGTGATTTCCTGTTCTCTAACTTTCGGTTGTCCTTAACTTTTTAAGACATGTGTTTTACATATTGCATAGATAGGTTTTGTCTTATGATCTAACTGGCGGTATACACCTCTTGCTTAACTTCTAGACAACAAATACACTTGGTTCTGAGGAATTTTGAAATCTCTTTCCAAGATGCTTTTGCTTCCACATCACATTTTACAGTTCAGTGGTTCTAAGATTACGTGTGCATGTTATTAGTACCTAGTGACAACAATTCATTGTCTAATTTGAGAAGTATAATCTGGAAACATAGCTTTCTATTTTGGTTGTTACCTCTCAGGATCCAAAACAATTCCCTTGTTTACAAAAGTTTCACATGCCTGGTTAGCCACAGAATATTTTGGAAATTAAATGTATGTATATACATATTTAAAGTAATAAAAGACGAGGCATATATTATGGAAGATGGAGTAAAAACATAACAAGTTTGGACATTTTTCAGACCTCCTGATACTAACTCCCTCAGCACAAGTGGCCAATGATCTTTTTCTCTTTTAAACTGCCCTTTTCCCTGACTTTTGGAAATAACACTTTCATGGTTTTTCTCCATCATCTTTGATGATTCTTCATCACTCATCTTTTTATTTTATTTTATTTTTTTATTTTATTTTAACTCACTCATCTTTTTAGCTTCATCCTCACCTGTCCTATTTTGTTCTTCCTCCACACTTGATCCTAGGCCCTCTTTTCTCCCTTCTTTGCCCTCTCCCTAAGCCCTATGATATGCAGATGCCTCACATATTTATATCTCTAGCTCAGACTTCTCCTCTGAGCTCCAAACTTGAATATCTAAAAGCCTACTTTTTTTCCTTCAATGTTACAATGATACCTCAAACTTGGCATGTCCAAAATGGTACTCATGTAGCCTCCTCTACCCTCTTTCTATCCACCTCACTAAATCTGCCTGTCTTTTTTCCCATTTTGATGAAAAATAGCATGATCCATCTAGTTAGAAAAGCCTTCTTTCATGATTTTACTTCCGAAATATCTTTTTTATTTGTGTAATTTTTTTTCCATATCCACCACCACTATCCTGGCTCAAGCCATAATCTCCTCTCACTTACCTCTTCTTTCTGTTTTCTTCCTGTATGTTCCCCCCTGCAGCCAGAATGATCTTTTTCAGATAAAAATTTGACAAATTATCCTCTCACTTACAATGCTTTGGTGTTTGTAGATGTTCTTAGCATATAGAAAAATCCACACAGCCTGTGAGGCTTTACATAACCTGGTCTCACCTACTTCCAGCTCCAGCATCCTCTCTGTTACTCACACTCACATTTTTCTGGTTCTTAGAACTGAGCATTTATACAGACTCCTCCCTTTGCCTGGCATATTATTCCTACTTCTCTTTACCTAATAAATTTTACTCATCCTTCAGAGCTCGTTTAATAATGTCACTTTATCGTAAAAGTCTTCCAATTATAACCCCTTATATTAGTCAGGGTTTTCCAGAGAAACAGAACCAATAAGATATATAGAGAGATTTATTATAAGGTATTATCTCACTTGATTGTGGAGACTGAGAAGTCCTATGATCTGCCAGGGACCCAAGAAAGGTGATGGTGGGTTGAGAACCAGTAGTGGTGAGGACAGAAGAAGATCAATATTCCAGCTCAGTTAGGCAGAGGGACTGTGAATCCAACCTTCCTCCATATTTTTGTTCTTTTCAAGACCTCAGTGGATTGAATGATGCCCACTCACTTTGGGGAGGCCCATCTGCTTACTCTATCAACCAATTCAAGTGTTACTCTCTTCCAGAAACACCTTGATAGACATACCTAGCAACTATGTTTAATTGGATATCTGGTCATCTTGTGGCCCAGTCAAGTAGATGCATAAAATTAACCATCATGGGCTTCCCTGATGGTGCAGTGGTTGAGAATCTGCCTGCTAATGTAGGGGACACGGGTTCGAGCCCTGGTCTGGGAAGATCCCACATGCCGCGGAGCAACTAGGCCCGTGAGCCACAACTACTGAGCCTGCGCGTCTGCTGCCTGTGCTCCTCAACAAGAGAGGCCGCCATAGTGAGAGGTCCATGCACCACGATGAAGAGTGGCCCCCGCTTGCCACAACTAGAGAAAGCCCTCACACAGAAATGAAGACCCAGTGCAGCCATAAATAAATAAATAAATAAATAAATAAAAAGCCAAGCATTTGAAGCCCTTTAAAAAAAAAAAATTAACCATCACACTCCTCATGGCACTGTATACCTTTTCTTCATGGTGCTATGACAGTTACATTTTTTACACTTATTTGTGTGATTATTTGAGTAAGCACCCTCTCTCTAACTGGACTGTAAGCTTCATAAGAAGGACCCCAATGGTTTTATTCACCTTTGTATTCTTAACATAATTTGTATGATCCATCTAAAGATTGAATAAATAATTGAATGGATGTTAAATGACTATGAGTTCTATCCACGTATTAAAGTATCATACTGAAGCTTAACATTGCAAATGTCTCATTGTAACAGTTAAAATTCCTACAAAAATGGTGAATACCCTGCAACATGAATTGTATGTAAATTTACAACTACACTTTTTTGTGTTGGTGAGCTTTCTCTGCATAAAAGATAGGATTTTACTGGAAATGGTTGAACTGCAGAATTTTCTACTTGAAAATTACATCTATACTAAATATCATTAAAAGAGATGATTCACTTCAGTCAAGTGATCTATATTTAGAAGGCCAATCTTGAGAAATAAGTAAACAACCATGGCTCTTAAAAGGAAAATCTAACAATTTACACAATGCTGTGTATTTCCACTCTACTCCCCTCATGTGGTATTAATCAGAATCAACAACTTTATGGTTCAGAAGTACGTCATTGCCATAATCACATTAACTTTGAGAGCAGCTTCAGTGACAACATATGTCATAGTTGTAGCAAACATGAATATGTAGAAATATAATATGTGGAGTGAAAAAATTTAGACAGACAACTTCCAATTCTGGCTCACTCTTTCATAATTCTTCAAGTGTCAGATTTCTTTAACTTGAAAAAAATAATTTTTCTCTCATGTTGCTGTGATAAATTGCTATCAAGTGGCTGGCCTGGTTTCTGTTTTATAGAAGAAATTTAACAGGGTTCCCTTATGTTCCATTATCTTTTTAATGACAAATAAAAAGAAACATTTATATTTTATGAATTAATCAAAGTTTCCAAATCTGGCTGATCATCAGAATCATCTCGGAACCCTTATAAAAAGACAAATTCTCAGGCTCTATCTACAAAGATTCAGATTCTACAGTTTTGCATTGGGGCCCAAAGATGTATGTTTCTCCAAAGCTCTACAGGTGATTCTGATGGTAAGCCAAACTTTTCGACCTCTACTGGGGCATTTCACTATTTTTATAACTGCCATTTAATAAGTGCCTGTGATGAGCCAGGTACTTTACTTTTTTTTTTTTTTTAATTTATATATTATTTATTTTTGGCTGCATTGGGTCTTTGTTGTGGTGCACGGGCTTTAGGCGCGCAGGCTTCAGTAGTTGTGGCTTGCAGGCTTAGTTGCTCCGCAGCATGTGGGATCCTCCTGGATCAGGGCTCAAACCCATGTCTCCTGCATCGGCAGGTGAGTTCTTAACCACTGTGCCACCAGGGAAGCCCACTTTACTTTTATTACTCACAATAATTCCATAAAATTTCTGTGGTACAGAAAAGATGAATAAATTGTCCAAGGTTCCACAGCTAGTAAATTTAGGAGATAGGGTGTGAATCAAGTGTTAATAGGCTCCAAAGCTCATTTTCTTTATTATTCTGTGAAACATCTTCTCTCTCACTCATTTAAAAATGTACTATTGGTAACTTGCTCAAGTTCTGTACCACGGGGAGATTCTAGGATGATATCTGAGAAGTTGCCATACGTAGAAAACATGAGGCAGCCTTTATGGATTGTATCAGACTCTGGACAGAAGACCAGGAATGAGTCCCACTTCTGACACTCTAGCTTTGTGGCTTTAGGCAAATTTATTAAATGGTCTGAGTCTTAGCTTCCTCAATTGTCAAACACAGATAATACATGAGATTGCAAGACTTTTCTCATGAGGTTTATTGTGATAATGAGAGAAAGTAATATGAAATGCCACATCAGTATAAGGTGGTATTATATGGGTTTTTTAATCTTGCAAACAAAATAAATATATATATATGGTCACCTCTCATTAATTCAAGAATTAAGGACTAAAGCATTACCAGTAAGATAAATTATAAGTGCAAAGCAATATGACTCCTTACACTTTCATTTAATCAGGTATTATTCTAGTACAAAAAGAGTGTGTGTGTGCGCACGCACACGCATGTGAGGGGGTGTGTGTATGTGTGTGTTTAATGAATGATTAGGCAGTTTTACATTTTTAAATTCTCTCACCAGTAAGCATTTTGTAGGACTTCAGAAACAGGCTGGTTAAATGAGCATTTAGGTACATTTTTACAAATCATCATATCATTTATTTTCAGAGAGCTAGATACAAACTAAGGTATGTGTGTCCCAGGTTCTTCCTTAAAACTGAAATGGTAAGAAAATTCCTGTCATGCACTAAAATAATTAAACATATGGATGCTTGTTTTCTGAGAACATTAGTTGCCCTGAGATAAACAGAAGCTACATCCTTCCTAGGTAAGAATGAAGAAGGAAGTTAGCTGGGGAGGGGATGAGTACTAGACATTTCACATTAGCCAGTAACATAATTTAATACTAAATTTATAAGGAATATGAGATAAGGGAACCCTTGACTAAAGTTGCCAATTTTTGTGACATGCTGGTTAAAATACCAGAGTTTCACAATCATAGATGTTTAGATTTTTCAGAAGTTCTTGAAGTTTTGAGGACAAGAGTTACCTGATAACCTATTACTACTTAAAGTGTAGCTCTGGTCTCTATGTTAAATCAGTATTGTAATTTTTTAAAAATCGATGATTATCAGCAACAGAGCATCAAAGTTTTGAGCCCTCTGTGAAGAAAGCTGTTTTTCAGATCAGTTACCACCATCTCCAAGAATCTAACAGCTTTTTATGAACATTTTGAATAGTTGAAACTTTTGAAAAATTTCCTCTAAGTTCTACATCTATTTTCAAACAAAGTCTAGAAGACAGACTGTTTAGATAAGTCACAGTTAGAGAAATGTTTGGAAATATGATCTTTAAGATTTATCTGGGGGCTTCCCTGGTGGCACAGTGGTTGAGAGTCCGCCTGCCGATGCAGGGGACACGGGTTTGTGCCCCGGTCCGGGAGGATCCCACGTGCGCGGAGCGGCTGGGCCCGTGAGACGTGGCCGCTGGGCCTGCGCGTCTGGAGCCTGTGCTCCGCAGTGGGAGAGGCCATGGCAGTGAGAGGCCCGCGTACCGCAAAAGAAAAAGAAAAAAAAAAAAAAAAAGAAAGGTTTATCTGACTCAACTGATAGGCACCAAATTTCCTGTGACTTCGTTTATCCTCAGTAGAGAACTCAATGCAGTAAACCAGCTAGAATTTTCCCTCAAGTGTGGTTGTTCTAATGGGACCTTAATCTCAAGATAAAGTTTATGTAAAAATGTCATTCATCAGAAATGATGAAGCAGGGACTTCCCTGGTGGCGCAGTGGATAAGACTCTGTGCTCCCAATGCAGGGGGCCCAGGTTCGAGCCCTGGTCAGGGAACTAGACCCCACATGCATGCCACAACTAACAGTTTGTGTGCCACAACTAAGGAGCCTGCAAGCCACAACTAAGGAGCCCGCCTGCCACAACTAAGACCCAGTGCAACCAAATTAGTTAATTAATTAATTGAAAAAAAGAAATGATGAAGCAGAGGAAAAAGCTGGTAAGAGGAATCAAAGAAAATATCTTACATATACTAAAATGCTTAATAGGTCATTATCAAAGAATGTAATATCATACTATTGAATAGTAAAGGTGAGTATGGATATTTTTTTCCTATTGTGGCTTAATTTTACATTAAAAGAGATTATGATAGACTATAAAATATTTAGTCTCTCAACAGCTTCACTGCATAATATTTATCAGCTGTTCACTAATCTGGGTTCTAACTTCTTAGAGTCTTCAATATCTAAGAAAATATATCTTCCTTAAAATTTCTTAGATGATAGTAAGAAAACTAGTTTTAAAAATAGTAGTTTTCATTGTGTATGAAATTTGGAGTGAGTTTTATTGTGGCATGTGTTAGCAATGAGGTAGGGAGACACTGTTCTTCTCCTAGAGGCACTAATAAAAATTTCAATTTTGGGCTTCCCTGGTGGCGCAGTGGTTGGGAGTCCGCCTGCCGATGCAGGGGACACGGGTTCGTGCCCCGGTCCGGGAAGATCCCACATGCCGCGGAGCGGCTGGGCCCGTGAGCCATGGCCGCTGAGCCTGCGCATCTGGAGCCGTGCTCCGCAACGGGAGAGGCCGCAACAGTGAGAAGCCCGTGTACCGCAAAAAAAAAAAAAAAAAATTTCAATTTTTAGGCAAGGTGTGATGCTCAAAGCATAGGATATGAGAGCATAGCTTTTCACAAAAACAACACAGTTTCAAACCCCAGATCCTAATGATGGGGAGTGAATAATAAGCGGGAACTCTAAGTGATGCTGTGTTTGAAAATCCTGGCTGCCTAGCAACTTGTTAGTGCAGGAAAGTCAGAAAGGAAGAAGTAAGGCTTTAATTCACTTAGTGGGCAATCTCTCAGGATCATAACACTCTGAGAAGGGGGCATGGTTATTAAAGGTAGAGTAGAGCCTGAGGCTTGGCGGGGGGTGGTGTGTCCTTCTAATATTTCTTATTAGAAGGCAAACTCTGGTCCAAAGTAGAAGTTTAGTTATAAAACCTTGAGCACAAGGTCAGGGATAGATTACCATTAAGACTGGATTGATGCAGAATCAACCCTGTCATACTTGTTCAACATGATAAAACCTGTTTTTGAACCGTGGCTCCACCGGGTCACGAGCCAGTCACTTCAGACAAGTAGCTTATCCTTTTTTAGCTTTCCTTATATCATTTGAATTCTTCACAGTAATCTTAACTAAATAGCTATAAATTTATCATTCCCTGTTCTTTTTTTTTGCAAAATGAAGATTATACTTTACAGGAATAGATTGAGTATTAAATGTCATAATATATCAAAAATGCCTGGCACACGATAGGAAGTCAGTGAATAAAAATATTTGTCCTCTTTTCTCAAACACTGCTTGGCTTCTTCAGCTTAGTTCTGAGGAGTGGAGAATGGGATGGACCAGTGGTTTCCATATTCTGAAGCATGCATCTTTAAACCCTGGGTAGGCCAATGTGTGAAATAGAGACTTCAAAAGAAATCCTGAAGCAACAAAGTTGCTGCCCTGGTGACCTGTTACACTAACTGATGTATCATCTCCTTGACCTCAGATTTCCATGCAACCCAGATCCTTTTCCTCACTTGTACTTATATTTGTTTTGTTCTTCTACTGTCAAACCTGGGCTTCTGCATATTCTATCTTCAATCCGTAGAGTTGGTTTTGGCACTTGATCTGTCCCTTTTTCTTCTTCAAATTGAACCTATTACTCTTTTTGGAATTCCTCTCACCCATCCCCATCCCCTGGACAGAAGCTGACAGAGTGGGTAAACTTCTCCCAGATTCTCCCAAAGCCCCTGGTATGTACCTATTATCTGCACAAGAAGGTTCTCCTCCTCTACCCAACTCTTTGCTGCACCGTGAATGACTGTGTAGAGGACATTTTCTAGGACATTATTTATTGCTTCCAATAATGCCATTTGGGAAATTTATTTAGAGCTAAATTCTAGAAAAATATTGTCTAAAACACTGTTACGTGTTCTCCATTTTGATAATCAAAGATCTGAAATTTATGCTATATCCCTTTCTTCTTTGTTTGCCAGTAACTTTAAAATCAAATCTGAAAAATCAATTGTGTATAATCTCATGATCTACATATTTGGGTTCCTGATTTTGACACACTAATTTCATTCATATTTACTGGATTCTGATTTTTTAATTCATATTTACATTTTACACTTATTCTAGTTTTTTTTTTTTCCTGAAAACCCCACTTGAATCTTTTGCAGGAAGAAGTAGGAGATAATCAAGCAAATGATTCCATCCTACTATCATTCTTATCACTCTAAGAATAATTTTTTTTAATAAATTTATTCATTTATTTATTTTTTAGCTGAGTTGGGTCTTCGTTCCTGCACGCGCGCTTTCTCTAGTTGTGGCGAGTGGGGGCTACCCTTCGTTGCAGTGCGCGGGCTTCTCATTGCAGTGGCTTCTCTTGTTGTGGAGCCTGGGCTCTAGGCACGTGGGCTTCAGTGGTTGTGGCGCGTGGGCTCAGTAGTTGTGGCTTACGGGCTTAGTTGCTCCGCGGCATGTGGGATCTTCCCAGACCTGGACTCAATCCCGTGTCCCCTGCGTTGGCAGGCGGATTCTTAACCACTGAGCCACCAGGGAACCCCCAAGAATAATTTTTAATGTGTTATTTCTTCCACAAGGCTTTGAATCGATTTTTAAATTTATCTTTCTAGTTTCTGAATTACTTATTATAAGTAAATAATAAACATATGTTTGTTGTATGAAAAAAATGATAAAGTAGCCCCAACGTTGGAAGATGCAGATCCTGGACAGTTAGTGCCATTCATTCATTCATTCATCTAACCTGTTAAATAACCACGGGGTGTCAGACACTCCTCTAGATGTTGGGGATACAGTAATGTCATAATAGATTTGAAATATTATGAGGACTTCTAGAATAGGATGAATGTCCCTTAATGGTAGGTGGCAAATTCAGGACAAGAACTTTGGGGGAGAATATAAATGTAATTTGAGCATGTAAAGGTAAGAGCAGCTTAGACTAACACATAGGCAAGAGTGGATTCACTAAAGAACACAGGCAAAATCAAGCCTTCCAGCCTTTTGTGTCATACATAAGAATATAAATAATAACAAAGGGTTACTATCCATAATATACAAAGACTTCTTAAACCTCAAAAAGAAAAAAAGATCAACAATTCAATAAACACAGGGGCTTCCCTGGTGACACAGTGGTTAAGAATCTGCCTGGCAATGCAAGGGACACAGGTTTGAGCCCTGGCCCGGGAAGATCCCACATGTCGTGGAGCAACTAAGCCCATGTGCCACAACTACTGAGCCTGAGCTCTAGAGCCCACAAGCCACAACTACTGAGCCCGCGTGCCACAACTACTGAAGCCCGTGTGCCTAGAGCCCATGCTCCGCAACAAGAGAAGCCACAACAATGAGAAGCCCGCGCACCACAACGAAGAGTAGCCCCTGCTCGCGGCAACTAGAGAAAGCCCGTGCGCAGCAACGAAGACCCAACGCAGCCAAAAATAAAATAAATAAATAAATAAATTTATTAAAAAAAAATTCAGTAAACACAGGGACAAACAGACATTTCACAGAAGAAGTACAAATGGCCAATAAATATATGCAAATCTCCAGCTCTTTAGTTATCTGGTATATGCAAATTACAAACCCAATGCTATACCATTTATAGTCATCAGATTGTCAAAAATTAAAGTCAGTATTTTGAGGGCAAGGATATAATCTGTAATTAGAGAACCTGTTTCCTTAATTTCAGTAAAAACTATTGAAACATTGAAAGGCAACACAGACTTATGCTTGAAATAAATAGTTTTCAAAACATACTGTTTCTGAGACACATTATTCACAAGATGGTTTTTGCCACAAGAATAAGATATAGGTCCATTTTATGTTTGTTTTTACTGTTTTATCCTTAGCATTTGGTATAATCCTTACCCACACTGAGTGCTCAATAAATCTTTGTTGAATTATAATTTACAAAAATTACATGAAAAAGCCCAACTTTATATATTTTGAATGAGAATGCATTATTTCTGTGAAGAGATTTTTAATGAATCTGTGTTTTTCCATTCTTATTTGAACATGGGGAGAACTTGGAAAGTGGAAAATTCCAAATCTTCAGAGATAGTTTCTTAAAAAACTATTTAACTAAAATTGTGTGCTTTTAAATTTCTCAAAGATTTATTGCTGCTGACATGCTCTAGCAGTTCTTATAAGTAGTGGAGGGAAATTTTAAAGCTTAGCTTAACATAATGATTGTGGAAAGAAAATGGTATTAATGAAGCTCTGCATAATTTTTCCTTCTTGCCATATTTTGATGTTTTCAGTCTGGTATGGTAGATGAAGCATTGAATTATATCTTACTTGCCCCTGCTACCAACTCCTGTGTAACTTTGTTTACTTAATTTCTCTGGGTCTTTGTTTTCTTATGTGCAAGGTAAGACCCTTGTGATCTTTCAAATCTCTACAAATACAAGGAATTAGCTTATTTACAAGGTTGTATGGGTGGAAGAAAACTTTTTTATTGTATGAACTGAATTTGACTGGAATTTTTTTTTGAGGCCCTTAAGATACCATAGCAATAATCAAAGATGTCCCAAATCATAATTTAAATAGGAAAATTTTATTGTTAATTTTATTGTTAATGTACCCCATTCCTTCTCTGTATTCTTCCTCTGAGTTTCTATTTTGTTTCAGATCATTTGGGGCCACTGGAGAGGCATTTGAGAGATTTTTCTTTCCTAACTTTTCTCGGAAGTTAAAAAAAATTCTGTAATAAAAATCTTACTGGAGTTAAAATGTAAATTTCCAGTTTATTTATTGGTCTTTAATACATCAATGATACATTTACATGACCTTACCCAGTAACCTTTTCCCCTACTGCCAACTATTCTAAATCTATTCATCCTTTAAATTTCAATTAAATGTCACGTTCTTCTGAAATACCTATCTCCTTTTGCTTTCTGCTA
Source organism: Stenella coeruleoalba (assembly GCF_951394435.1). Taxonomy (NCBI): domain Eukaryota; kingdom Metazoa; phylum Chordata; class Mammalia; order Artiodactyla; family Delphinidae; genus Stenella; species Stenella coeruleoalba. The sequence goes on along the minus strand of NC_137169.1, from coordinate 170,912,350 downwards.
TCTTTCACGTGGTGCCCTTCTTGTCATCTGTCAGCTATCACTGGATTGTTAATCTCTTGAGGGCAGATGTCATATCTTGTTCATTGTTCAATCCTCATGTCAAATGACTTTTGAAAAAAGCACTAAAATATATTGACTGGATGAATAAATTAATGAATTAAACAGGCAACTTGAGTCCTTATTGTTTGAAGATGTTTTTCTTTGGTACACTCTCCTTTCCAGATACTTATACAATGCGCCCTTTATTTCTACTGGTCCCTATAATTTATACCTATTGGAAAGACAATTCTGCTAAAACTGAAAGGCAGTATTTATGCTCCAGCCCAAGGCATTTATTGAATGAATGATGAAACAATCAATCAAACCTTTCCCTAATTATTTAGACTTTTGGGACTTTCCTGGTGGTCCAGTGGTTAAGAATCCACCTTCTAATGCAGGGGACGCAGGTTCGATCCCTGGTTGGGGGACTAAGATCCCATATGCCGCAGGGAAACTAAGCCCACGCACCACAACTACTGAACCTGCGTGTTCTGGAGCCCGTGTGCATCAACTAGAGAGAAGTCTGCACGCCACAACAAGGAGTCCACGTGCTGCAACTAAGACCCTACACAGCCAAATAAATAAATAAATATTTTAAAAAATTTAGAAGAAGAGTTTTAAATATCTTCTGTACTCGACTTGTATTTCTGCTATTCCACTGCAAGAAATGATGCTGAGATTAACATGGTCTGCTCTCTAAGTGCGATGAGAGTTGTGAATTTGTTTTGGTAGATAACAAATGCTAATGAATGCTCTGAACTTCAGGGGGAGCTCAGGGAAACATGAGCCTCTGTTAAGTCTGGAGTTTTGGGGGGTGAGTAGTAAGGGAATTACAAAGAGAACTGAGTTGAAGGTCTTTTCCCCAAGTCTTTCTATTGCATTTCTGTCTCATGGAATTCTTATGGAATTGTAGGCAGTCAATGGGTAGGTTCCTGTTCAGAGTGATGATTCCTGTTCTTGCAAAACTAAGGAGGAAAAGAGTAGAGGCCAAGGGAAATACTGTGTGGACCTGAGTTGTCTAGGCTAAATGGAACAAAACTACATTACGGTAGGTTGAAATTGGGACTTGATCCAAGACTCAAGATAAAAATGTAGAATACATTTTGTTGGTCTGTATTATGTATTTTGCAGGTATCTAGCAAATGCTTAGTCAAAAATTAGTGGCTTTATCCTTAATTACCTCTCCCAGGAGAGAAAACTAATAGTAGGATGTCTTGGGAATTCCCTGGCAGTCCAGAGGTTAGGACTCTGTGCTCTCACTGCTGAGGGCCTGGGTTCAATCCCTGGTCAGGGAACTAAGATCTCACAAGCAGCGCAGTGCAGCCAAAAAAAAATATATATATATATAAGACACATTTTCTTAATTTACTGTGTTTCTTAATTTTAGTCCTTCTACATTTGTTTATTTCTTAATTTTCTTACCCAACTTTAAACTCTCAATGGCAAAGGAATTGGGGAGTGTTTGGGAAGCGCATTCCCTGAGAATGGGTCAACAACTCATGGGGTTTTTTTTAGGGAGTAGATGTGGAATCTGAAGTAGAAATTTTATCCTGGAATTATTTTGAAAGAGATCCCACAGAAGAAGGCTTCTTATAAGGGGCCAGGCAGCCTCAGCAGAAAAATCGTAAATTGAAAGGGTCATGCATTATTAGCTGAAGAGTGTTGCCTAAATTAAAGTCAGGTGCAATATGATAAGTCCACTAGAGTGCTCAAGAGGGAAAAAACACAATTTGTAACTCTGGCATCAGATAGAAGAAACTAATAATAGATTATATTGGTGTCAGTCAAGTAAGACTTTTCCTACCTCTTATTTCTGCTCTCTATCCATCCCTTCTTCAACCTTGGAGGAATCAGAGGCAGTCTAGTGAATGGAAGAGGGAAAACAATAACATTCTGGGAGGAGTTTCCACTTTCAGGAATAATGGGGTAGGAAAAGGAACCAACTTACTCACTGAGAACAACAAGAAAGCATGGCCAAAATACTTTAAAATTATTAATTTAATGACATGAGAAGGCTAACAAAGCATTGAAAATATGTAGGGCCAACATTTGCGAGAAGAAAACACAGAGAAATAATTCCAACCTTTGGAGCTTCTCTTCTCTTAGGAGTGCCTACCAAGAAGAGGTGGCTCAGAGGATGAGAAGATGAAAAATAGAACTGGACAATCTATCAGGAAGATCTAGATCTAGATATATAGATATATTGATATATATCCTAGCAGACTTTATACATATATATTGATATATATACCAGCAGCCTTTTTAATGGAAATTATCAAGCAGATGCTGAAATTTATATGGAAATAAAAAAAGACTTAGAACAGGCAAAATAAGCTTGAAGAAGAATAAAGTTGAGAACTAATACCACCATATTTTCAGACTTACTATGAAGTCATTGGTTTGGGTTTATACATAGAAAAATAGATCAACGGAAAAAAACAGAGAGTCCAGAAACAGATTTTCACATATACCAACACTTGACTTTTTTACAAAAGTGCCAATGTAATTCAATAAACGGTGTTAGAGCAACTGTATACCCCTATGAAACCTAACCCTAACCCTAACCCTAACACTAATCCTAACCCTATGGAACCTCACAGCATGCATCATAGACCTAAATGTGAGGGTTAAAGCTATAAAGCTCTTCATAAAAACAGAATGTCTTCTTGACATTGCCTGATATTTACTGCTCTTATAGTGCCATTTGGTAGTAAATAAACAAAACACATGACTAGCCTCATAAAAAATTTTAGCAAACACAACGCTAGATTAGACAACAGTGTAGTTAAGTGGGTGGTAGTTGAAAGGTTGGAATCTATAGAGGCAGACCGCCTGTGTTCTAATCCTGGTTCTGTCACTTACTACGGGTGTGATCCTGGGCAAATTTCTTAACCTTACTCTGCCATAGTTTCTAAATTTAAAATGAGATAACAACAGTAGGATTTGGTTGAAGATTTTAAATAAGATAATATATGGAAAATGCTGCCATATACTAAGCAGTCAGTAATTAGTTATTATTAGTATTTGTTACCATGTCACCTTGAGGAAATCCCTCTAAATCAATTTGTATAGCTCTAAATCGTTATTTTCAATGGCTACATAATAAACCATTGTATGGATGTACCATTGCATTGAATACCCTCTATTGATGAAAATTTTCATTTATTTGCAATGAAAAACACACCGATCATGAAATGAGTTGCTATGACTCTTACACTGAATCATTGAGATGAGTCCTGTCATGTAGTTATTGCAATGATTTAGAATAATTGTAGTATGAATGTACTCCGTGAAAAAAAAAGAAATGATAGCCCCTCCCAACCACACCTTCAGCAGCATCTTTTGGGTGATTAATGATGGTCCCTGTGTCGTTGTCTACTGTTTTGTAGGATTCAAAAGCAGGGGGAGGGCAATAAGAAAAACTGTGTATTTTTAAAGCCAAGACACCTATTTGCAAAGTGGAAAAATGATGTTTTTAGCCCTACTTGTTTTCCTTGATTGAACTTGGAAGAATTTTCTCTCTTCTTCAATTATAATTTATTTTCTATTGCCTAGACTCAAAATTCTAGTACTTAATATTCATATAATCAATTCTTTGGCCCACTCCTGCCTTCCAAATCTTCTTATATTATGCTCTTGCCATCCTAGAACACTTCATCTTTTCCCAACATGCTCTTTCCTCAACTTGGGATATCCTTTCATCCACCTCTGTCAACGTCAACCTCAAGGGCAGCTTCTTCAGAGCCTTCTCTCTTTCCTGCTTCTCTTTCAGTATAAATCTCCCTTCCCCTCAATTCAAGTTATACATTAAATCTCTGTCATGACTTCCTGCATTTTCTGTTTTTGGTTTGTGGCAATGTGGTTGCATGAGTTATGGCCTCTGTTAAATTATAAGCTTGTTGAAAACAAAGCATCTCTTATTTCTTAAATTTGATTAACATACTGCCTTGCATATATTTTATGCTCAATAATATTGTTTAAACAAATGAATGAGGATTATAAGCCAAAAAAGTTGTAAAATAGTTGCACTTTTAGGTAAATAAGTAAGAACAAAAATAGGAGGAACATTATCACCGTGCCTGATTGTTAATTCATAGCTAATTAGCTATGGTTACTGGTAAGCACAGAAAATATCAATGATTATTTGAATTTCAGAAGCAGAAAAAATACTCAAATTAATGAATTCACTTAAAATATGAGACATCAAACTAAATGGATTTGGTTTAGATGAATTAATTCATTGAAATACTCTTCTTTATATTTAACATATTTTAGAAAACATTTCCAGGAATAGGCTAGAGTATTAAAGCCTATGTGCAGTTGCTTTTTATCTCGAGGTCTGCCAATGCCATTCATCTAATTCTTTCTTTCTCTGCATATTTTAACTGTTCTTTAGGCATCTTATATATATGAGATTTGCCTCATACCTAAAATAATTCATGTACATCATTCACAGTGGTTTATGCATTTCTTTTCAGAAAAGGAATACAAATGTCTTTTAGTTAATTATACAATCATTGAAAGGGTAGCACCCTTCTTTTTTAAAACCCACATTCTATATTGGCTTTTTTTTTCTTTATCTGCACTTTATATAAATATGAAAAGAACAGAAATTTTGGAGAATTTTACTAATTAAACAAGCTCAGAGCAACGAATCATTTAAGAAGAAATTATTAATTAAATGGCTACTGTCCAGTTAAAATCATTCACAGCTGGACTGTGAGGTACGGGACTGGCTTGTGAATTGCTTGAAGACAAAGTTCATGACCATGTTTGTCTGAATTCCTGGTTCCTGGTGTATAATTGGTGTTCACTAAATGTCTGCTGAATCAACAACACATCAGTGAATAAGGGAATGAATGAATGTTATGCTTCCTGTCTGTTTTAGAGTTGGAAGTGGCATACTTGCCAGTAGAACAAAACAATAAGCGTCTTCTCCAATTGTTACACTAAAATTAAATTCGGAACATGACGGGGCTGGAATCAATCAATTGTCCAATGACATTTAATGAAGTATGATTAGTTTTGCATAGCGAGAAATTTTACTTGTATGTTTCATCTATCTTTCATTCCCACCTATCCTACTTGTTTAAAGATTACTGTTTCTATTTGGGCATAATTTGACTTTTGGTCGATGATGATTCAGGTGGGCACCCTTAGGTGATTCAGAGATGTGCTACACCCAGATGACCTATCATTTTTGGAATACCTTTTCCAGTTCTGACACTGCCCAATTTTGTCTGCCCATAAGTCACAGGTATTATGGCTACTGGCCAGCAGGAATTTATTTATTGCACATGGTAAAATTAATTTATAAAATTCTAACCTTTATGTGGACAACCCAGAATGGTTGTTGAAAAATATGAAGGTCAGGGTATTCTCTGGTGGTCCAGTGGTTAGGACTCCGTGCTTCCACTGTGGGGGGCACGGGTTCGATCCCTGGTTGGGGAACTAAGATCCCACATGCCATGAGGCACAGCCAAATAAATAAATAAATAAAATATGAAGGTCAGTTGGGCATTTCCTCTCCATTACTTCCTGCATGATAAAGAAGGGTTATAAAGTCTGTCATATTTTTACTCTAAAACCATCAGTATCACTGTCACTCATCAGTTGACCCTTATTGGCCATTCACTAGTTACATAGTCCAGTATTAGGAACTGACAAAAAGAAATCCTACTTTTGAGGAGATGAAAATCTAATCAGGAACACACATGACACACAATACAAAAAAGTGAAAATGACAATACAGTTATCTTTATATTAAGTTCTAAATGAATGTGTCTAAAGACTTATCTGTGATAAAGCAAGTCACTGAGATCTGAGGTGCTGCATTCTACTGGAATCAATCTTATAAGTGTTGCAGGGATTTTTTTTCTGGCCATGCAGCTTGTGGGCTCTTAGTTCCCAGTTAGGGATGGAACCCAGAGCCCCAGCAGTGAGGGCACCAAGTCCTAACCCCTGGACCACCCGGGAATTCCCCTGTGGGTGTTTTTATGAGCGGTCTTAAGAGGCTCCCACAATACTTACTTCTGGACCAAGTCTAGGAAAAGCCCTGCCACCTTAAAAACTGCCACCTGGATGCAAGTGTAGTCATTAAACAGGAGCCACCTCAAAGTCCTAACATTATGTTTACAAATTTTCTTAAAACTACATATGTTTTCTTTTTTCCTTCATATCAATGGAAGAGTAACTACCTGACGTTTACTTCTTCCACGTGTACTTTATTTATTTATTTTTTTAAATTTTTTTTGCGGTACACGGGCCTCTCACTGCTGTGGCCTCTCCCGTTGTGGAGCACAGGCTCCGGACGCACAGGCTCAGCAGCCATGGCTCATGGGCCCAGCTGCTTCGTGGCATGTGGGATCTTCCCGGACCGGGGCACGAACCCGTGTCCCCTGCATCGGCAGGCGGACTCTCAACCACTGCGCTCCCAAACTCTTTAGAAACTATTGTCAAAAAGATCACCAGTGAAGGGTTCTTGCCACTTAATCCTCTTAACACTTTTAAGGCCTTATCTAACCTCACCATAACATTTCAAATTTTTAAATGTTCCCTTCTTTTTAAAGCACAGTCCTCCCTAGATTTCCATAATATTAGTGTCTCTTCCCCAACACATACCTTTTCTTTTTCAACAGAACCTGTATTTTTTCCCAAATATCTGCTGATGCTGTATTCAAGCAAAGTTATCCCATTTTCTACTATCAGTGATTGATTTAGGAGAGTACATGTGACCTAGTTCTGGCTTATAAGGTATAAGAAGATCTGTGGTAGAGGGCTATTGGCAAGCCCTCTCAGCCCTGGAATGAGTTGTGTGAAGAAGTGATGTCTGATTGTCTTCTTATAAGTAAAAAGGAGAGGCAGTATGACACTGTGGTTGAGAGTATGAACTCTGGAGTCTGATGTTCAAATTCCAGCTCCCCAGTATGCTATTTTATAACTTGGGTAAATGACTTAATCTCTCTGCACTGACATTTTCCCACCTGTAAATTGAAAATGATGATAATATTTCTAACTGGCTAAGAGGGTTAAAGTGAGGCTTAAATAAGTTAATTTTTCTGAAACAGTGGGACTGGTATAGGGTACTTGTTAAAAAATACCTGAGGACAAAGCCAATAGAGTGAAGAGTAGACAACGGGAAAGAGTCTGGGTTCTGGAGGCATCATTAGCCACTGAAATGCCCACTTCCAGATAAGTTGTCTTGTAGATAATAAACCCCTACCTTTAAAGCTATACTTAGTAGTATATTCTGTTATTTTCCACTGAAAGCATCCTAAACTACCCTTCTCACTGTCCTAGTTTTCTTTTATTGTATTTTTGGTTTCTCCTCTTTGTCACATTTGAAGATGCTTCAAGCATTGTCTATCCCTTGGCTTGTAGGGAATCATAACTGCTAGGCCCACTCCCAGTCACCTCATCAAGTTTCATGGCCCCAATTACTGTATAATAATGACTTCAAAATATAAATGTACAACACAGATCTCTCTTCTGAGCTCAGCGCATATTTAAAATGACTATTGTATCTCCTCAGGTGTCTCAGAGGCAACTCAAATTCAACATTTTCAAAAAGTGCTCATTGAGCTTCCCTGGTGGCGCAGTGGTTGAGAGTCCACCTGCCGATGCAGGGGACATGGGTTCGTGCCCCGGTCCGGGAAGATCCCACGTGCTGCGGAGCGGCTGGGCCCGTGAGCCATGGCCTCTAAGCCTGCGCGTCCGGAGCCTGTGCTCCGCAGCGGGAGAGGCCACAACAGTGAGAGGCCCGTGTACGGCAACTCCAAAGCCAGTCTTGCAACCATGCTCCCTTCCTTAGTGAACACATCACCATACCCCTAGTGGCCCAAGCCACAAATTCAGTCTTATCCTTAATTCCTTCTCTCCCTCGTCCATCCATATCCAAATCAACCATTAGGTCTTGTCAAAAAATTCCGAGCGGCACAGAGATCCCTATAGCTGGAACTGAGTGAGCAAAAGGGAGACTAGGTAGAGGTAAGGTCAGAGAGGTAAGGAAGGGCCATATCACAAAGGTCCCTGGATGAAACGGGAAGCCATGGGAAGGTCTGCAGGTCTTGAAGACATAACGTGACCTACTTTCTTTTTAAATAATAGGCTGAAGGGGGCCAAGGACGAAAGCAGGCAGACAAATTAAGAAGCTATTAAAATAATACAGATGAGCAATGAAGGTAGCTTGGTCTAAGATTGTTGTAATGATGTTGGTAAGAAATTATTCCATTGTAGATGTATGTTTAAGGATATTATTTGTTAATAGATTTATGTGAGATTGAAGAGAAAGGGATCAAAGATTACATCAAGGTTTTTGTCCTGTGTAACAGGAAGTATAGCATTATCATTACCTAAGAGGGAAAGATTGCAGAAAGAGCAGATTTGGGGAGGGCGTGTGAGATGTCTATTTTTTTAATATGTTAAGTGTGAGATGTCTATTTGTAATCTAAGTGGAGAGTCTGAGTAGACTGTTCAGTAGACAAGTCTGGATTCACGACTGGAAATATAAATTTGGAAATCATTAGCACATAGATGAAATATAAGATCATGAAACTGGATACATAATCAAGAAATAAAAGAGTAATGTAGAAATAAAAGAGTAATAGTCTAAGGACTGAGCCTGGAAGTACACCAATATTCCTCAGAGCATCTAAGGAACAAAGGAGATTGAGATTAGATAGTAGGAAAGCCAGGAGAATGTGATGTTGTAAAAGTAAAGTGAAGAAAGCTTTGCAAAGATATGGAAGCAAACAATTATGTCAAGGTTGCTGACAGGTCAAGTAAGATGAAGACTGAGAACTGACCTTCAGGTTTAGCACCATGGAGGACAATGGCGATCCTGGCTAGTTAGATTCTACTTACTTTAAGGTCTCCGTTTAGACTTTATCTCCTTTCAGAAGTCTTCCATGATCCTACAAAACTGGATTAAGGACTCCTAACGTGTGCTATATCACACTTGTGATTTTATACTGATCCTAAGGTTTTGAAGTTGCCCTTTTACTTATCTGTCTTCTCCTCTAAACCATATATGTCTCAAAGACAGACTTGAGTGTGATCACTGCTGAACCTTGCACAGTAACTGGCAAAGAGTATTTGCCAAATTTTGGACGATATTTGCCAGCAGAATTTAATTGAATTGTCTATCATTTGTGCCAGAAGGCCAGGGGGAAAAAGAAAAAAGAGGAAGGATATAACAGGGAGTAGCCAGGTCTAGCAAGTAACAATGACGCATCCTTGGATGACAAAGACTAATGTTTTTACCTCATTTGGTTTACTTAAGATTCAGAGAAGCTTGTTAGGACAATCCAAAATGAGCTTCTAATAGAATATTTAGGTGTGCCGGTTACCTGGGGGCAGAACAGCCCAAAGTCATGTAAGCAAATTAGTGAGCAGCTGTTATTAGTCAGCCACGCCCACCGCAACAATACCTTATCAATGGATAGCTTCTAATTCTCCTAAATTTTTCATGGAAGAGTTCTTAACTAAGGGAATGAGATGTGAACAGTTCAATTCTACACATCTACTAACTGAAAAGTTGTCCAAGCCTTCACTGAAACCAAATGTTTTTATTGGAATCAAGAAGTATGAATTGGTTTCCTTAGCCTTTCTAAAGATTTATATAATATATTTTAGGGCTTCCCTGGTGGCGCACTGGTTGGGAGTCCGCCTGTCGATGCAGGGAACACAGGTTCGTGCCCCGGTCTGGGAAGATCCCACATGCTGCGGAGCTGCTGGGCCCGTGAGCCATGGCCACTGAGCCTGCGCGTCCGGAGCCTGTGCTCCGCAACGGGAGAGGCCACAACGGTGAGAGGCCCGCACACCGCAAAAAAAAAAAAAAAAAAAAAAATATATATATATATATATATATATATATATACTTTTTAAATTTTATTTTATTTTTGGCTGTGTTGGGTCTTCATTGCTGCATGTGGGCTTTCTCTAATTGTGGCGAGCGGGGCCTTCTCTTGTTGCGGAGCACAGGCTCTAGGCTCGCGGGCTTCAGTAGCTTCAGCATATAAGCTCAGTAGTTGCAGCATGCAGTCCCTAGAGCGCGCGGGCTTAAGTAGTTGCAGCACGTGGGCTCTAGGGCATGTGGGCTTTGGTAGTTGTGGTGCGCGGGCTCAGTAGTTGTGGTGCATGGGCTTAGTTGCTCTGTGGCATGTTGGATCTTCCTGGACCAGGGCTCAAACCCATGTCCCCTGCATTGCCACAGAGCAACTAAGCCCATGTGCCACAACTACTGAGTCTGCACACTAGAGCCCGTGAGCCACAACTACTGAGCCCACGTGCCGCAACTACTGAAGTCCAGGCACCTAGAGTCCATGCTCCGCAACAAGAGAAGCCACTGCAATGAGAAGCTTGCACACCACAACGAAGAGTAGCCCTCGCTCGCCACACTAGAGAAAGCCCATGCGCAGCAATGAAGACCTAATGCAGCCAAAGTAAATTAATTAATTAAAAAATAATTAAAGCTATAAAAACTCTTGCTAGGTTGAGCATAACCATACAGCATGACATAAATAACAAAATATAAAAAGCGAAAGGTCTCTAAAATGTCTTAGGAGTGGTTTATAGAAGAATATATGAAGAGTGACTTCAAAGTAAGATGACTCATTTTTAAAAAGCAAATTACCAGAAATTATTCATCTAAATGTATATTGGTCCCTCCCAAGAAGTATTTTTGGTAGCTATAGAGTTTATTCGCTGCTTGTTCAAAATTTTCTGTCCTCTTTGGGAATTTTGAGTAGTACAGTATCATTTCAATAAATGTTTAATATGCTAAGGGGATTCATGTACCACCACATATTCACTTGAATGCATTGGTACTAGTGTTAAAAATCCTTGTACCTCTTTATGGTTATGCAGACTTCTTTAAATATCTGTATAGTGGGGTCCCAGTTTCAGAGCATAATCTTTGATCATTTCATTTACATGAGATTGAGAAATCTTATGGTAGAATTCACTTTAGGATCCACTCTGCTTGTATTGCCTTTTCCTACTTCCCTCCCCTCTGTTCTAGAACTTGTGCCGCAGCACAGTGAAGTGGATGAGACAAGACTGACAACATCTGCAAACCAAAACACAAACAGACAAACCAGAACACTGGCAAAACCAACACAAACTGTGAACTTATTATCAGAATCTAAATCGCTCAACATAAAGTAACCTCTCCCCATACCCATCCCTGTTTTATTATCTATGGCAGGGATCCCCAACCCCCAACCAGTTGGAGGCCAGTTAGGAAATGGGTTGCACAGCAGCAGGTGAGCAGTGGGTGAGCAAGTGAAGTTTCATCTGTGCTCCCCACTGCTAGTATTACTGCCTGAACCATCCCCCCACCCCCATCCGTGGAAAAATTGTTTTCCACAAAATCAGTCCCTGGTACCAAAAAGGTTGGGGACTGCTGATCTATGGAGTTCTTTTTCAGACTTTTGTCCATCAAAATTAGTTCATTTATTTGCCTGCTTGTTTATTGTCTATCTCTGTGGTCCTGCTACTTTTCTTTTTCCCAAGGATTGTTGCTTCCTGAAAGCAACATTTTTTTTTAGGAAGATGTGACTTCTTGTTCTCTCCCTTATGCTTTGTGCCCAGAATAATGCTTAATATACACTGAGTGTTAAGTAAATATGAGTTGAATGAATAAGGATGTGAATAAATAAATACTCAAATTATGTACAAAATAAAATGCTACATACATTATTGCTTCTTTCATAATGCTATTGGCTTCTGAAATAATACTAGAGAACAGTAAAATTCTGTAGTCACATAGTAACCTCAAGGATTTTTTTACATCAGCCAATGCTTACTTTTCTTTATCTCCTTTCCCAAATACTTCTCCAATTCCATTTCAAACACACTCCCTAATAAAAACATCTTCAATGTACTGAGGTTTGCATTGCATAGCTGTAAAATTAGGCCAATATCTCAATTTTCTTCCCCTCTTTCTCTTTCCTCTCTCCCTTTCTTCCATGCCTATCTCCTCTTGGATCATTCCATTTCTCTTCAAAATTAGGCAGCAAATAAAGGGTTCCTCAGAGTAGGGGGAGAGAATTCCAACTTCCTAATCAGAGACAAAGATTAGTAACTTGATTTCTATTGTCTATGCTTGCTACAGGAAAACTGGACAAATATATCTGGAGAGTTTTTCAAAAAGATACTGAATCCACCCCACCCCCCATCCCTCCTTTCTCCTTGAGTGTGAGCTACACTTAGTGACTTGCTTCCAAAGAATAGAGTATGGGAAAAGGGAAGATTAACTTTAGAGTGGAAAGATTTGGCATATGCTATCTTTTGTCCATGCTCTTGAGGCTTGCAGGATCTTCGTTACCCAACCAGGGATGGAACCTGGGCCCCAGTAGTGAAAGTGCCCAGTCCTAACTGCTGGACCACTGGGGAACTCCCTGGCAGACACTATCTTAAGTTTAACATCAAGGTAAACACCTTCAGTGATGCAATGTTGATAGTATGTACTCTTGCTGTAATGTGATGAGAATGGCACTTGACTTCTGTGATAGTCTTCCCCCAAACCCATTGGCTCAGTCCAACAATGAGAAAAGCACTGGACACATCCACAGTGAGGGAAATTGTACAAAATACCTAACCAGGGAAAGTTCCAAGGTCATCAAAATCAAAATAAAACAAGTTGCCGTAGACTAGGGAGGACTAAGGGGACATGTTGACCAAATGCAATGTGGTACCCTGAATGGGATCCAGGAACAAAGGACATTAAGAAAAAGCTAGTGAAAAAAGAATAATGTCTGGAGTTTAGTTAATAGTAGCATATCAATGTTGGTTCGCTGTGACAAATGTACTGTGGTTATGTAAGATGTTAACAATAGGGGAAATTGGAAGTGTTATATATGAAAATTCTCTGCACTATCTTTGCAACTTTTATGTAATGCTAAAACTATTTTAAAAATTTTAAAAAGATTATGTTAAATAAAAACCACTGAATTCTAGTTTGATGTCTCCTACAACTTTGCAGAGATATTTGTCAAAATATTATAACCCTGTTTCTTTGGTAATCATAATTGAAATCTGTTTTCTGGTGATATAATAACTAATATTAGAGTCTGGTACACATACTTCAGCAAATGTCCTTTAATAATGAACAAATTTAAATATTCTACAAGGGTTGTCTAGCTATCATTCCAGGTTTTTTTATTTAGCTGATTGCTGCTCTTTCTCTAGGAGCTATTAGGACATCAATAAAATCGAGTTGAGGGCAGACAGCAGAAGCAAGAAGAACTACAATTCTGCAGCCTGTGGAAGGAAAACCACATTCATAGAAAGACAGACAAAATGAAAAGGCAGAGGATTTTGTACCAGATGAAAGAAAAAGATAAAACCCCAGAAAAACAATTAAATGAAGTGGAGCTAGGCAACCTTCCAGAGAAAGAATTCAGAATAATGATAGTGAAGATGATCCAGGACCTCGGAAAAAGAATGGAGGCAAAGGTCGAAAAGATGTAAGAAATGTTTAACAAAGACATAGAAGAACTAAAGAACAAACACACAGAGATGAACAATACAATAACTGAAATGAAAAATAGACTAGAAGGAATCAATAGCAGAATAACTGAGGCAGAAGAACGGATAAGTGACCTGGAAGACAGAATGGTGGAATTCACTGCCACAGAACAGAATAAAGAAAAAAGAATGAAAAGAAATGAAGACAGACTCAGGGACCTCTGTGACAAAATTAAATGCAACAACATTTGCACAATAGGGGTCCCAGAAGGAGAAGAGAGATAGAAAGGACCTGAGAATATATTTGAAGAAATTATAGTCAAAAACTTCCAAACATGGTTAGGAAATAGTCACCCAAGTCCAGGAAGCACAGAAATCCCAGGCAGGATAAACCCAAGGAGAAACAGGCCGAGACACATAGTAATCAAATTGGCAAAAATTAAAGACAAAGAAAAATTATTGAAAGCAACAAGGGGAAAATGACAAATAACATACAAGGGAACTCCCATAAGGTTAATAGCTGATTTCTCAGAAGAAACTCTACAAGCCAGAAGGGAGTGGCATGATATATTTGAGGTGATGAAACGGAAGAGACAACACTAAGATTACTCTACCCAGCAAGGATCTCATTCAGATTCAAAGGAGAAATTAAAACCTTTCAAGGGCGTCCCTGGTGGCGCAGTGGTTGAGAATCTCCCTGCTAATGCAGGGGACATGGGTTTGAGCCCTGGTCTGGCAGGATCCCACATGCCACGGAGCAACTGGGCCTGTGAGCCACAACTACTGAGCCTGCGCGTCTGGAGCCTGTGCTCCGCAACAAGAGAGGCCGCGATAGTGAGAGGCCCGCGCACTGCGATGAAGAGTGGCCCCTGCTTGCCACAACAAGAAAAAGACCTCACACAGAAACGAAGACCCAACACAGCCAAAATAGAAATAATAATAATAAATAAATAAAATAAAAAATAAAAAACCTTTAGAGACAAGCAAAAATTAAGAGAATTCAGCAACACCAAACCAACACTACAACAAATGCTAAAGGAACTTCTCTAAGTGAGAAATACAAGAGAAGAAAAGGACCTACAAAAACAAACCCATAACAATTAAGAAAATGGTAATAGGAACATACATATCTATAATTACCTTAAACGTGAATGGATTAAATGCTCCAAGCAAAAGACACAAACTCACTGAATGGATACAAAAACAAGACCCATATATATGCTTTCTACAAGAGACCCACTTCAGACCTAGGGAAACATACAGACTGTAAGTGAGGGGATGGAAAAATATATCCCATGCAAATGGAAATCAAAAGAAAGCTGGAGTAGCAATACTCATATCAGATAAAATAGACTTTAAAACAAAGAATGTTACAAGAGACAAGGAAGGACACTAAATAATGATCAAGGGATCAATCCAAGAAGAAGATATAACAATTATAAATATATATGCACCCAACGTAGGAGCACCTCAATACATAAGGCAACTGCTAACAGCTTTAAGAGAGGAAATTGACAGTAACACAATAATAGTGGGGGACATTAACACCTCACTCATACGAATGGACAGATCATCTAAACAGAAAATTAATAACAAAACACAAGCTTTAAATGACACAATAAAACAGGTAGATTTAATTGATATTTATAGAACAGTCCATCCAAAAACAGCAGATTACACTTTCTTTTCAAGTGCACACTGAACATTCTCCAGGATAGATCATATCTTGGGTCACAAATCAAGCCTCGGTAAATTTAAGAAAATTAAAATCATATCAAGCATCTTTTCCGACCACAACGCTATAAGATTTGAAATCAATTACAGGGAAAACAACGTAAAAAGCACAAACACATGGAGGCTAAACAGTACGTTACTACACAACCAAGAGATCACTGAAGAAATCAAAGAGGAAATCAAAAAACATCTAGAGACAAATAACAATGAAAACATGATGATCCAAAACCTATGGGATGCAGCAAAAGCAGTTCTAATAGGGAAGTTTATAGCAATACAAGACTACCTCAAGAAACAAGAGAAATCTCAAATAAACTATCTAACCTTACACCTGAAGGAACTAGAGAAAGAAGAGCAAACAAAACGCAAAGTTAGTAGAAAGAAAGAAATCATAAAGATCAGAGCAAAAATCAAGGAAATAGAAACAAAGAAAACAATAGCAAAGATCAATAAAACTAAAATCTGGTTCTTTGGGAAGATAAACAAAATTGATAAACCTTTAGCCAGACTCATCAAGAAAAAGAGGTAGAGGATTCAAATGAATAAAATTAGAAAGGAAAAAGTAGAAGTTACAATGGACACCACAGAAATACAAAGCATCCTAGGAGGCTACTACAAGTGACTCTATGCCAAAAAATGGACAACCTGGGAGAAATGGACAAATTCTTCAAAAGGTATAACCTTCTAAGACTGAACCAGAAGAAATAGAAAATATGAACAGACCAATCGAAAGTAATGAAATTGAAACTGGGATTAAAAAATTTTCCAACAAACAAAAGCCCAGGACCAGATGGCTTCACAGGGGAATTCTATCAAACATTTAGAGAAGAGCTAACACCCATTCTTCTCAAGCTCTTCCAAAAAATTGCAGAGGAAAAAACACTCCTAAACTCATTCTACAAGGTCACCATCACCCTGATTCCAAAACCAGACAAAGATACTACAAAGAAAGAAAATTACAGACCAATATCACTGATGAATATAGATGCAAAACTCCTTAACAAAATACTAGCAAACAGAATCCAGCAACACATTTAAAGGGTCATACACCATGATCAAGTGGGATTTATCCCAGGGATGCAAGGATTCTTCAATACATACAAATTAATCAATGTGACACACCATATTATTATATTGAAGAATAAAAACCATATGATCATCTCAATAGATGCAGAAAAAGCTTTTGACAAAATTCAACACCCATTTATGATAAAAACTCTCCAGCAAGTGGGCATAGAGGGAACCTACCTCAGCATAATAAGGTCATATATGACAAACCCACAGCAAACATCATTTTCAATGGTGAAAAACTGAAAGCATTTCCTCTAAGATTAGAAACAAGACAAGGATGTCCACTCTCACCACTATTATTCAACATAGTTTTGGAAGTCCCAGCCATGGCAATCAGAGAAGAAAAAGAAATAAAAGTAATACAAATTGGAAAAGCAGAAGTAAAACTGTCACTGTTTGCAGATGACATGATACTATACATAGAGAACTCTAAAGATGCCACCAGAAAACTACTAGAGCTAATCAATGAATTTTGTAAAGTTGCAGGATACAAAATTAATGCACAGAAATCTCTTGCATTCCTATACACTAACAACGAAAGATCAGAAACAGAAATTAAGGAAACAATCCCATTCACCATTGCAACAAAAAGAATAAAATACCTAGGAATAAACCTACCTAAGGAGGTAAAAGACCTATACTTAGAAAAGTATGACACTGATGAAAGAAATCCAAGATGACACAAACAGATGGAGCGATATACCATGTTCTTGGATTGGAAGAATCAATATTGTGAAAATGACTATACTACTCAAAGCAATCTACAGATTCAATGCAATCCCTATCAAATTACCAGTGACATTTTTTTTTATAGAACTAGAACAAAAAATCTTAAAATTTGTATGGAGACACAAAAGACCCCTAATAGCCAAAGCAGTCTTGAGGGAAAAAAAATGGAGCTGGAGGACTCAGACTCCCTGACTTCAGACTATACTACAAAGCTACAGTAATCAAGACAATATGGTACTGGCACAGAAACAGTAATATAGATCAATGGAACAGGATAGAAAGCCCAGAGATAAACACATGCACCCAGGTCAACTAATCTATGACAAAGGAGGCAAGGATATACAATGGAGAAAAGACAGTCTCTTAAATAAGTGGTGCTGGGAAAACTGGACAGCTAAATGTAAAAGAATGAAATTAGAACACTCCCTAACACCATATACAAAAATAAACTCAAAATGGATTAGAGACCTAAATGTAAGACCGGACGTTATAAAACTCTTAGAGGAAAACATAGGGAGAACACTCTTTGACATAAATCACAGCAAGATCTCTTGATCCACCTCCTAGAGTAATGGAAATAAAAACAAAAATAAGCAAATGGTACCTAATGAAACTTAAAAGCTTTTGCAAAGCAAAGGAAACTACAAACAAGATGAAAAGACAACCCTCAGAATGGGAGAAGATATTTTCAAATGAATCATTGGACAAAGAATTAATGTCCAAAATATATAAATAGCTCATGCAGCTCAATATTAAAAAACAAACAACCCAATCAAAAAATGGGCAGAAGACCTAAATAGACATTTCTGCAAAGAAGACATACAGCTGGGCAAGAAGCACATGAAAAGCTGCTCAACATCACTATTTATTAGAGAAATGCAAGTCAAAAGTACAATAAGGTATCACCCCACACCGGTTAGAATGGGCTTCATCAGAAAATCTACAAACAACAAATGCTAGAGAGGGTGTGCAGTGGAATTGTCGGTGGGAATGTAAATTGATACAGCCACTATGGAGAACAGTATGGAGGTTCCTTAAAAAACTAAAAATAGAATTACCGTATGACCCAGCAATCCCAGTACTGGGCATATACACAGAGAAAAACATAATTCAAAAAGACACATGCACCCCAATATTCACTGCAGCACTATTTACAATAGCCAGGTCATGGAAACAACCTAAATGTCCATCGACAGATGAATGGATAAAGAAGATGTGGTACGTGGGCTTCCCTGGTGGCGCAGTGGTTGAGAGTCTGCCTGCTGATGCAGGGGGCACGGGTTCGTGCCCTGGTCTGGGAAGATCCCACATGCCGCAGAGCGGCTGAGCCTGTAAGCCATGGCTGCTGAGCTTGCGCATCCGGAGCCTGTGCTCTGCAACGGGAGAGGCCACAGCAGTGAGAGGCCCACGTACCGCAAAAAAAAAAAAAAAAAGAAGATGTGGTACATATATGCAATGGAATATGACTCAGTGATAAAAAGGATCGAAATTGGGTCATTTGTAGAGACGTGGATGGATCTAGAGACTGTCATACAGAGTGAAGTAAATCAGAAAGAGAAAAACAAATATCGTATATTAACGCATATATGTGGAACCTAGAAAAATGATGAACCGGTTTACAGGGCAGAAGTTGAGACACAGATGTAGAGAAGAAACGTATGGACACCAAGGGGGAAAGCAGGGCAGGGTGGGGCGGTGGTGGGATGAATTGGGAGATTGGGATTGACATATATACACTTATATGTATAAAATGGATGACTAGTAAGAACCTGCTGTATAAAAAATAAATAAAATAAAATTCAAAAATAAATCCTGAGTTAGTGTGCTGTTTTAATATGTTTTTGATACTTTGCTATGTTAATGTAGTGTGTTAAATCAATGACTGCATTTATTGATGGAGAGTCAAGAAGTGGGAAATTGTTAGGTTTTCTTTATTTACTTCTTTGTTCGATTTGCTATATGAACCTGTATTCCATTTTTTTTGTTTTTTGGCTGCACCCAGCGGTTCATAGGATCTTGGTTTCCTGACCAGGGATTGAACCCAGGCCCATGGCAGTGAAAGTGCTGAGTCCTAAAAAATTTGACCACCAGGGAATTCCCCATGAACTTGTATTCTTAAAGGAATATTTTTAATTCAAAAATGTAATAAAGAATGATTTTAGAAATATCAATCCAGACAAATTTATTGATCATCAATGAACAGTATCCTGCTGATGGACATTTTATTATAGTCTATTTTTTAGAGACTTCCATAAAGAATAAATATTGTAGATGGGAAAGAAACTTACATTTATAAAGCTTCATCTGTGAATTAATTGAATAGATTTATAGTGTCCTGGGATGGTACAATAAGAAAAGTTTTGAACCTCAATTTTGGCCTTAAGTTAATAAGTAATATTTTTGCTATGTTAGTTTTTTTCATTTAATTTTTTTCCATTGGCAGGAGCTTTCAGAGGAAAAATTATTTATGGTTTTGAAAATTGCTGGTTTGCTACTATTTATATTCATTAACTGCTAAACACTCAGGGAATAAGTGCCTCAGGGAACTGGGGTAATTATCCATGCTAACCAAGTACAGCGATAAACTGTTTAACAAATAAAATTTTCCACTTCTACTTCCCTTGTAGGAAGTTTATTAGCATTTACAACCACCATGATGTTAGGAACCAACACTTATTAAAAACCACTTTGTGTAGAAATACTGCCAACTTCATGCCAACTCTTGAGGCTGAAGGGACTCATTGGCACCAAGCATGAATGGGCTTTGTTCCCATCTACGGGGTTACCTAGACTTTAATTCAGGAGTGACTACAGCAATTACTAGTTCATGAGAGAGCTAAGGCAGCCAGTATTTTCTAAACATTTCAGGAGTGTTTGAGAATCTTGGTGAAAGGTTTTTCTCATCTCAAGGTATTTCAGAAAGTAGTGAAAGGTATTGACTATATAATAAAGTGGCCAGGCTGTGATCTGAAAGCAAACGGTATTGTGTTTCTTTTTTTTAATTCATCAGTATTTTATTTATTTATTTATTTATGGTTGTGTTGCGTCTTCATTGCTGCTCGCGGGCTTTCTCTAGTTGTGGCGAGCAGGGGTTACTCTTCGTTGTGGTGCGCAGGCTTCTCAATGCGGTGGCTTCTCCTGTTGCGGAGCACGGGCTCTAGGTGCACGGGCTTCAGTAGATGTGGCTCGTGGGCTCTAGAGAGCAGGCTCAGTAGTTGTGGCGCACAGGCTTAGTTGCTCTGCAGTATGTGAGACCTTCCCAGACGAGGGTTCGAACCCATGTCCCCTGCATTGGCAGGCGGATTCTTTTTTTTTTTTTTTTCCGGTACGCGGGCCTCTCACTGTTATGGCCTCTCCCGTTGCGGAGCACAGGCTCCGGACGCGCAGGCTCAGTGGCCATGGCTCATGGGCCCAGCCGCTCCGCGGCATGTGGGATCTTCCCGGACCGGGGCACGAACCCGTGTCCCCTGAGTCGGCAGGCGGATTCTCAACCACTGCGCCACCAGGGAAGCCCGACAGGCGGGTTCTTAACCGCTCCGCCACCAGGGAAGTCTCAGTATTGTGTTTCTTATGACAGAGAATTAAAATATGTTACTTTCTTATCTGTCTGTTATAAAGCTGCTGTGTACATAGTAGATATAAACTTAACTGGCATTGAGTTTGAAGATTGTGAAAATTTGGGAAAGTCATTAAAACTTTGTGAATCTAATTTACCTTACCTCTGACAAATAAGGAAAAAATATATAAATCTTGTAAGTCACTGTAAGGAAAATAAAAAACAATGTTTATTAAAATGCTTTTAAAAAGGTAAAGCACATGTTGGGTCTTCTTATTATCTGGTAGATGCAGAAGGATGAAGAAATTGGCTTTTCATCTTCTTTTCTGACTATTGCCACCTAACCCATATGAGTAAAATACCAATAAAAAAATTGCTGAATTGTTTTAATTATGAATAAAACCATCTATTGTTAATCTCTTTCAAGAAAACTGAAACGAGTGACTCAGTACAAATTTCTATGTTTTCATTATTTGCTTTGGTATATAAAAATTGTGGGTTTGCACAGACACAGGATTCTAAATATTTAACTTAATACAAGGCATTTGAATTAGTATTTCCACTCAAACACTTCTGCATAATTAATGCCAAACTGGAATTTTTATCATATATTCATTTCTTCATTTGGATCTCAGAATATAAACCAAAACCCCTCTTTTGGTTGTGTTTGTGCATGTCTGTGTATATCTGTGTGGGTTTGAGTGTTTTACAAATATTTGGTACTTAGCAGATTTTTTTTTTCCCAAGCAGATGTTCATCAACCACATCCAAGAGTTTGTACTTATTACGATTAAACTAACTTTAAGAACAACATTTATGAATGGAAAACAGGTATCTTTACTGTAAAAAGAAATGTCTCACTGAATTCCTCTTGTAAAGTTATAATTTCTTTGGTTTTGGTGAGAACCTATAGACACTACAGAGGTTTATGAAAGTCACCATTTCTAGTGATTTTATTTAGCAAGAGTTTCATGTAAGTTAAGTTTTTGGATGCTAAAATTAACTCAGAATTTGCAGCTACATTATGCAATTATAAATGTATGACATTTGCCTGCAAGAGCCAGATACTGTCCATTCATCACAGAATGACGAAATCCCCATATTCATTTTGTCTGCCTTTTGCTTCTCCAATACAGAGGAGGCACATGCATTTTTCCTGGTTGGGAAACCACTTATTTGTTAAATATTTATTTCTAAATTTAAAAACAGACGAGGGACATTTCAAAACATCAGACTCCTACAAAATATATAGCTGAAATATGTATATAAAATCCTGCACTGAAACTGTTCCCAGTCATTAATTAATAAATGTATACTCATCAACTGCTAAGTTACCAAATTCATACCACTCAGCACAGTAATGCTGACTAATAAAAAAAATCAGCATTTTTAATAAGCGTTAATGTATTCTTTGATTTGGTCATAAAAATAATCAGGTGTTCACATGCCCAAGGTGAGTTCTAAAAGGTGCCTCCCAAATTCTTATACTACCTTTATTTCCCCTGGGAAAATATGTTAAGGGTTAGAACTATCAAGGATTGCTATGTAACTTGAATTTTGAATCTCTTTGCCTTGTTCCTTCATAGACTGAATTCAGTCTGTTGATCCTCATTTGATAAGTAAGTTGAATTAATGCCTTTGAGGGAGTTGTCCATCAGTGTGGTATCAAACTCAAGTTATAGTTTAAATCAAAGCTTTTTAAACCAGGGACAAGTTGAGAAAATTAATTGGTTATTACAACACATTGATAATGTCTAGCAATTTATTGATCACCTAAAGATCTAAGAAACATGATATTCCCACATAAAATCCCTGTATACCTGCCTTGCGTCACCAAGTATTCGAATTTAGGCCCAGCACAGCTCTCCTGTCTCCCAGGAAAGCAAAGCTATACAAAGTGTGAGTCCTGCCCTCAAATGCTAGCTTGAAAGTGAGAACATACACACGGACGCACCAAGAAAGTAGTGAAGACTGAAATTACGTAGTTTTCTCTTAAGAACCAGAATTTAAGAAATTGAAAGATACACGTGGCAGAGTAACAGATAGTTTCCTGAAAAAGTTGGCTCTTAAAGAGGGCCTTAAAGAGTGAGTAAATCTTAGTCAGTGATTCTCAACCCTGGCTGTGCGTTCAAATTGCCTAAGGATATTTTAAAGATTCCCTGTGCCTCACCCTCAGAAATTCTTATTTAATTGACCTGGGGTGGGGTCCAGGATTGTTTTAGAAAGCTCTCAGGTGATTTTAACGAGCAGGCGGGGTTGAGAAGCTTGGAGTAAGACAATGAAGAAGAATAAAGGAAAAGGGAAAGTAACAGTTTAAGTGCCTGCCTCATTTCACTCACCCATTTACTCATTCAATAAGAACCTTCACTGAGTGTCTCCTGGATGCTAGTCATTGAACTAGGTGGTTGATCAAACTAAAATGATCGAGAAATGATGCTTGGAGTTTTCCATCTAAAGAGATTCATGTGTAAACAAGCTATTACAACGCAATATGATACATACATACATGTATAGAGCACATTACAGGAGAATGATTATCTTTTTTTGTTACTCAGAGCCCTGGTTCGCAAACCTGTATGCAAGCTGGAATCACTGAGAAGCTTTAAAAAGTATGGCTTTCTGGGTTCCACATCCAGAGATTCTGATTTGATTGGTTTTGGAATCAGAATTTAAAACAAAACAAAATTAAAAAAAATACCTCTTTAGTTTACTTCAAATCACAGCATTGGACTAGGAGAACTGGCCTGATGAAGTCTAAGGTACATTTGGGAGTCAGGTTGAATTGCCAGGCAAAACAAGACTTAGTGAAGCCTTGAGTTCAAGGCAGAGGATCTGGGATCACGACATTGAATGGCTGTCCTGGAAGGTTCTCTGTGATCCAATGAAAGGGAAAATTTTGGAAGTGTTTTTGGCAGCGAAATGCAGAATGGAATATGGAAGAGGATACCTGAAGGTGATGTATCACTAGGCTCAGTAGCCACAGTGCTTAGGGTCCCAAGAAAATGTTTTAATTTCCTCCAAAATCAGAAGAAAAAAATGAATTTTTAGAAAAACGTTTTAATATGTAATAGTAACGTATGTCTTTTTATCAGCACTGTTGTAAAATAGAATTTTTAGCACTTTTTTAATGGAGGGAGGGGTCCACGGAGGCAAGTGCTTAGGTGCAATGGAAGGCATAATGCAGCCCTCGGTTAAAGGAGCACCCAGTCTCAACTAATTTAAATTTCTATTAGATAAACAATTTGTACAAACAAGCAAGCATTTGCTTTCCGACTCCGTTGAGTTGTTTCCCCCTTGATTTCACAGAACTGGAATACAAGGGCCAAGTGTTTTATCTTATTAGAATACCTAGTTTCATACTGGGGAAAGCTGATTGGATGAATCAGAAAGTTTGGTTTCAAAGGGCCATCTACTTTCACAGGATGCATGGATTCTCTCCATCTGAAATGTTCTTAGCCCTTTTGTCCAACTGGAGAGCTCTGAGTTATCCTTCAAAACTTACCTAAAACATTTCAGTTTTGTGTGCAACTTTCTCTAGCTTCCCCTGCATCTGCCTAATCATTGTGACTTATTAATCCATTTTCTTTATCCATTGGTGTTGCCCATTCACCACGCATTGACGTGTGCAAATTTAAGTGTGGCTAGGTCTCTTCCAACATGACCCTCACATCCTGGCTTATTCACTCCTGTGTTCTTAGGTCCTAGAATCATTCCTAACCGTAATGGGTGCCACTAAATATATGCCCATTAATGTAGTAGATCAATATATTATTAAATGTTATACTCCATAAATTTGGACTATGCTTTGGAAAAGAGTCTAGTAAAAGAATTAGAGTTCAGGATACTCTTAACAACATTGTTTTAATGAAATGAAGTTAAATTACTTCTCGAGGAATTCACACTTCACTTAAGCTAAGACACAAATGGGTGAAGACTGTTAATTAAAACCTTATAATTCTTGGGGCTTCCCTGGTGGCGCAGTGGTTAAGAATCCACCTGCCAATGCAGGGGACACGGGTTCGAGCCCTGGTCCGGGAAGATCCCACAGGCCGCGGGGCAACTAAGCCCGTGCGCCACAACTACTGAGCCTGCGTGCTGCAACTACTGAAGTCCATGCGCCTAGAGCCCATGCACCGCAACGAAGAGTAGCCCCCGCTCGCCGCAACTAGAGAAAGTCCGCGCGCAGCAATGAAGACCCAACGCAGCCAAAACTAAATAAATAAATAAATTTAAAACAAAACAAAAACAACAAAAAAAATTATAATTCTTGATAGAACTTAAAGAATTTTTCTTCTTTAACAGTCATAATCAAGGGTTCCAAAATAGAAAGTCCTCAGCAAGCAACCATCATTTCTTGAACTTTTATTTTGAACAAAATTTTAGATGTTACAGCACATGCTGCACGTAGTTTTCCACCAGAGTTGAAAGATGAGTACCCTAGCACTGGCCCCACATCTAAAGAAACTTGAAGAATGTAAACTAATCATTCTAAAAGCTATGATAGCCTTTGTTCATGACGCTCTGCTAACAGATCCATCTGTTCACATTTAAATATGCTTCCTTTATCTCAAGTATGATCAGACTGAAGATCTGGCTGCTCATTTGTATTTTCCAGGAAGCATCAAGTTCCAAAGTGCTATTTCAGCTGGGGCACTTGTGTAAAGGCTGGCTCTATTCAAGAAAGAGGTATATTTATTTTAATCTATGAGCCAGTTTTTCATCTAGTCTCTAAAGAACAATTGCATTCATTGTAAAATGGTCCACCACACTTGAATCTTACCATCAGAATGCTAGTTTCACCTGTCCAGAAATTCTGCTATCACTTTTTACAGCATATGGGTAGTTTTGGGTCAGAGATGATCTCCTCAAAAAATTAGATACTCCACTGAGATTGAGAAGGCAGGAGAATTTGTTCACCTGAGTGGAGAATCTTATGGGTTTATGTGGAAAGGTTTGGAGGAGGAAATAATGGAAGAATGGAGCAGGTGGAAAGGCATTATAAGAGGAAGAGATACAGGAAAGATTTGGATATTCCATAATAACTACATTTGGACACTGATTAAGTATGACAGGTATGACAGGCATTTGTGTCATCATGGAATTATTAGACCTTTAGGTTCCAGTGGAAATTTTGTGTCATATCAGGTCTACCTCTGAGAATGGTAAGGTTTTTAGGAAGAGTTGGGGTAAGTGCCTAAGGGCATTTTCTGAATTGAGCTTCAGAGAAGATAAACAGTCCATGACCACAGAGATTCACAATCTAGTAGTAGTGATTTCAAGTGCAAATTACTACACAGTGTAATGGGTGACCCCAATAGAGGTAGGAGAAGAGTAGGGGGCCCAAAGCACTCACTGGCACAGTATTGTGTATTGGCGATGTGAGAAATTAGGGTATTCTTGATGTTAAAGGGAAATTATTAACTTTCTGTGTAGGGAATGAAACAGACTCAGAGGCACAGAAAATTCAAGCTAAAAGAGAACTTGGAAGATCATTACACCAACCATCTCCCTGTTCAGGTGAAAAAAGCAGCATGGGGCAGTGGTTAAGAACACAGGCTCTACTGTCAGACTACCTGGGTTCAAATTTGAGTTCTACCACTTACCAAATTACTAAAACCTTTCTGAGTCCCAGTTTCTTGTTGTGAAAATTAAATGAGCTAACACAAAATGCTTAGAACAAGTGGCTGACATGTAATAACTGCTCAATAAATGCTAACTGTGCTTATTTGCAATTGCAGAAACTGGGATAGGCACTAGCAGATTTCTGACAGTTTTCCATTCTGGCCTTGTTGCATTTATGCATCAGTTATGTAATAGAACTTCAAGTCTTAGTTGTATTTCTGCTTTTTTGTTGGTTTGGTTTTGGCTGTTTTCTAGTTACTTGCATAACTTTATTAACTTATTTAATAATTAAATTTTTGTTCAATAAACTCTTAACTTTATTCTAAAGAAGATGATAGAAGCTATTATATTTGTATCAGCAGTAAAACTGACCAAAGCAACCAATGCACTGAAATCCCTGGATATTAGAAAGCCTTGACTACTCAGCCTTATTCTTTTGGGACCTCCTGGCAACTGGCAGCAGTGGGCCTCCCCGCAAGGGCAATCTGGGCTCAAAAACCCCTCGACAGAGAGAGAGTCTAGTAGAGTCCCGCTGACCTGCCAGCTCCCACCTCTTGGGCTCAGAATTACCTGCCCTTTAGGAGATGAAGCAGCTGAATGTTGGCTTCAGACCCATGACTACCCCCTAAACACACCCACAGACTCCCAAACACATAAATACACACACGCTGACACCTGTGAGCTGAACTATGTGTAGGAATTGTTTTTAAGGCACAAAACTATAATTTGCATATCAGCTGGGTCACAGTAAGAGATTACCTGATAAAAGTGAGTGATTGAAGGAGAGTCTAATAAAAGGACCATTTACAAATATGTGGGCAGTGTTTCAGAAAAGCAAAAAGGTGTGTGCAATACTGTGGGGAGCCTTTATCATCTTTCATCCTGAAGGGATAGGTAAGGGATAAAAGGAATTATCAGGACCCCGAGAGAGTTATGTAGAGATGGCCACTCAAGAGAAGCTTGGCCCTCTTTAAAGGAAAGCAGTCTCCTTGAGGCCACTTAGTATGGAGGAAACCCAAGAGAGAACTACCGTAAGTTCACTTTTCTCACGCCCTTTGTATCTCTGCCAGTGCCTCCCACAGGCTCCACCCAGCCACTCCTTTTGGGTCAGATTCCTTGGGCAAAAAGTAGGATACAGATTGTAGCTGAAGATGTCCATTCCAATCCCTTTTGTTGCTCATAATCAATTCTTGTCTGGGTGAAGAATTTACATCCTCAACCTACAGGATAGAAAAGTCTATCACCATATCAGTGTAGGATGATGGCTGTTTTGTCATATTCTCATCTCAAATTTAAAATATTAGCTACACTAGTGCTATTCAAATAAAGTAGTTAAAAAAAAGGTGGAGTGGTGTAAAAAAACAATTAACATAAAAGATAGCAGCTATTGTTGCTTTTGTAGCTGGCCACAAGTTCACTAATTGATTTAAGTTGATAAATTATTTCTTCTTCCACCACTTATTCCTGCTGCCAGGATCTCAGCTGGTCAGGAACTTTACTTGATGGGGGTGCCAAAACCTTCTTTCCAGTAGGATCTGAGATCTTGGTGGTCCTGTCTTGGTTGGGGTCCTGTCTTGGTTGGGGTCCTATAGTTTCCACTGTTTTTCTGGTAAAAGCCATCCTTCTTTATGCATGATGACTGATTAAACTCTGAGATGTCTACTAAAACTAAATTAATTTAACATGGACACAATATTCAAAATTTTTAAATAAAAACCAATAGTATTTCTATATACTAGTAACAAACAATTTCCTTTACAATAGAATGAGGAAACAAAGTACTTAGGGATAAATTTAACAAAATATATGCAAGAACTATATACTGAAAACTACAAATCTTGATGAATTAAATTTAAAGAGATCTACATAAATAAATGGAGAGATTTACCATGACTGTGATTAGAAGACTCAATATTGTTAAGATGTCAATTCTACCTAAGTGATGTAGAGATTTAATGCAGTTCCAATAAAATTTCAGCAGGCTTTTAGAATAGAAATTGGCAAGTTAATTCTAAATGAATATGAAAACAACTTAGTCTAGCCAAAGCAGTTTTTAAAAAGAAGAATAAAGTTAAAAGAATAATACCAGTTGGTATCAAGACTTACAGTAAAGCTACAGTAATCAAGACAGTGTGGTCTGAGGGAAAGGATAGACATCTAAATCAGTGGAACAGACTAGACTCCACCTACACATATATAATCCTTTCTCTTTAGGCAAAAATGTGACATATATTCGATAGGAAAGAAAAACCTTTTTAACAAACGGTGCTGGATCAACTGGATATCTGTATGGAAAAAAAAATCATCAACCTTTATCTTACTCCCTTAAACAAAATTTAACTCAAAATAAATTCTAGACCTAAATGTAGAAGCTGTAACTATAAAACTTAAAACAAAACAAAACAAAACAAAACTGAGTGACCCTGAAGCAGGCAGAGATTTCTTAGGGCAGCACAAGCAAAATCATTTAAAAAATGAAAGAGAGATAAATTCTAATTTATGAAAATTAAAAACATTGTCTCTTCAAAAGACACTATTAAAAATAAAAAGAAAGAAAAGTAAGACCACAGGTTAGGAAGAAAAAAACATACCTAACAAAGAACATGTATGTCAAATTTATAAAAACATTTGCAAATGAAAAATAAAACATCCCAGTTAAGAAATTAGCAAAAGATGAAAGAGACACCTCATCAAAAAAGGTATATGAATAGTCATCAAGCACATGAAAAGATGTTCATCAATCAAATGAGAATTTCAAATGAAAACCATAATGAGATTACACTATACACACGTTATAATAGCTAAATATAAAAAGATTGACAGACAATACTAATTATTGGCAAGAATTTGGAGCAAGCGGAACTCTTTCGTATGCTACAGAGGGTACAGACTCTTTGCACAACTATTTTGCAGTTTCTTGCAGATTCTAACAACTTGAAATGACCTAAATATCCATCAACAGGTAAGTGGTCTAAATATCCATCAGCATAAACTGAATGTGAGCTATCCGCACAATGGGATATACTCAGCAACAAAAAATCAATGAACTACCGATACATTCAACAACATGGATGAACCTCAAAATAATTAGGCTGAGGGAAAGAATCCAGACTTAAAAGATTCAATTTAGATTAAATTCTAGAAAATGCAAACTAATCTATAGTGACAGAGAGTAGATCGGTGGTTGCCTAGGGTTAGGGGTAGAGAGAGATATGAGACTTCATTAAGGTGCAAGAGAATTTTTCTCATGATGGAAATGTTTTACCTCTCAATTGTGACTGTGGTTTCATGAATGTACATATCAGTCAAAATTCACTGAATTGTATCTGGTAAATGGGTACATTTTATTGGACATAAACCGTACTTTGGTAAAGTTGTTTTAAAATTTTAAAAGCTATTATTCAGACACTGCTTTCAGATCTGAATCCAGGATCTTTGGGTAATATTAATTCCTCTCCATCTGGTCTGGTTGTGGATCCTTATGTTCTGGTAACCTATAAATTAAAAAGGATGAGTTATCTGCATCATTCCTTCTGCCCAACACACAATGGTGGATCAAGGACAATATAACAACCAGAAATAAAAATTCCCACTCAGTAAAAGAAGAAATGAATGTCAGAAAGTCCATAAAAATTATGAAATGCATGCTGTGCATGCACTGTGAATGTCCCATTCCCTGAAGGCAGGAAAATTCCTTGATTAGAAACTGATTTTACTCATTTGGATAAAAGACTTTGTCCATTGGTCTTTGGCTCTGCCTTTTGGAAGTTATTCCTTGTCCATTCTCCTCCCTAGTCACCTCTGCAAGGGGTGTTGGAAATTCTGCCCTCTCCACACCATTCCTAGTTCACTTCATGGTGGTGCAACGTTGGATACTTGAAGATTGTTATACGTATTGAGCAGTTAGAGGCATGTGTAGATTGTGGTCATGCTTCTTGGCCATGCAAGTCCCTTAAGAATGTAGGTTTCAAGCCCACTTGCTTCCAATCAGTACCATGTGCCAGTAGCATTCCTAATCAGAACTGTCAAACTCAATTTCTTTGCTTCCTGGCCCCATACCTCTCTCAACTGAATGGCAGCAATCCAGAGGACATCAGCTTGGGGAAAAGACCAAACTCTTAGATATTCCTTTTTTGGTTTGTTTGTTTTTAAGCAAGACTTAGTCTTACTGTACCTCTGTAGCATGAAAACTTTCCACTGCTTGGGTTCTAGAAACACCCAGCTTTCTAACACTTTGAAACTCCATCTAATGGTACTCTATTCCTTTTTATGTCTGACTTGCTAAAGAGCCACTTCTTGCCCAAGTTTATTTTTCTTTTAATAACAGGCTACATATGGCCATTAATGATCAACACATTTTTAACATTCTATTATCCAACCTCCTCCACTAGAGCTACAGGGCTGCCTTAGAACTTATAGACTATGGCTTTATCAAATGTTAAGATGCCTAACCTCTAACCCGTGCCACACGGTTGAGCTTCTCTTGTGACAGTGCCTATTCTCTATTTTCATAGAGAAATAACAATTTCTCTATGATTTAAGGATGCTAAAGTCTATGAAAGATAAACCCTAAGATCTCATAGACTTCATAAGTAGTTTGTTTCTTGTTCATGTTGAGGCCAGTCTGTGGAGGGGCAGGGATTCTTCTCCACACTGTCATCCCCGTCCCAGGTCTATTGTGCTCTGCTTTCTTCAATGCAAAGTATCCAAAATCTCCCTGGGCACTGGCATTCTGCCAAATGATGGGGGAAGGATGACTTGCAACATTTCTGCCCTCATTTCACTACCACAGGAAGTCATATGGCCACATGTAACTTCAAAGATGTCCAAAAAATAAGTCTAGTTGGAGATAAAAAGAGTTTAGCTGGTCTCTGTCAAATAATCTAACAGTGTGGTAGGAAATTAACCATTTGTTATTTAGTGATGCTCCACCTAAAACAGTTAAATGGAGCCGTGTTGGATCATGCAGGAGCTAAAGCAAAGTGAGAAAAATGTCACCCTCTCATATTAAAGTCAGTGAGAGTAAAAATGAAAATGAAAGAGCTTGGCCTACTGCAGGGGTGATTTGCAAATGTGTTGGGCATGCATTTTCCAAATTCAGTCAGAGTGAAATAGTGTAAATGTGTATTACATTCTTACCATCAGGAAGGTAAGACTGTAATAGAAACTATGCCTAAAAAAGGTAGCCTTGGGCTTCCCTGGTGGCGCAGTGGTTGAGAGTCCGCCTGCCGATGCAGGGGACACGGGTTCGTGCCCTGGTCCGGGAAGATCCCACATGCAGCGGAGCGGCTGGGCCCATGAGCCATGGCCGCTGAGCCTGTGCGTCCGGAACCTGTGCTCCGCAGCGGGAGAGGCCACAACAGTGAGAGGCCAGCATACCGCAAAAAAAAAAAAAAAAAAAAAAAATGTAGCCTTAATTGTATTGTAGTACATTTTATGTACTGTTTAAAAAAGGAGATTGAAGAGTCAAAGTGTGTCCGTTTTTATACAGTACTAAGCAAACAAACAAGAAAACAGAGAGAGGCCAACTATTTCTGGTGGATACAAATGTTCCAATCACTCAGAAGATCATGTTTTCTCTTTTTAAAAAAGGATGAGTCTCTGTACTGTATTTTAACCTGGGGACAGTATTCCTCTGGTCCATTTGCTGTAATCTTTAGTCTCACTAGAATTATGATTATTAATTTTAATAGATATTTGGACCATGACTTACTGACCACTTACCATAAGCCAACCACTATTCTATGCTCTTTGAACAAGTTAATTCATTTTTTCAACAACTCTGAGTTTTTCCATTTCACTGATGAAGAAACTGAGTCATACTAATGAAATGACTTGTACAACAGGCTACTGGAAATTCAGCTGGCAAGTTGCAGAGTTGGATGTGAGTGTAGATTTAGCTGATGCCAAATCCCTTGATCTCACCTAATACACGATCCTGCCTCTTGGGGGAAACAGATACTGCTACAGGAAAGGGGGAACTCTGGGATAGTGGAAAGTCATATCTTCAATGAAACAAATAGATTTACCTTCTGGTTAAATGTCTTGTGTGAGTCTTGATGGTTTTTTATAGTGTACCCTCTGTGTTTTCAGGTGCAAAAAAGGAGAAAATTTGAAAAAAACAACCAGCGTTATGCATCCACTGTTGGCATGATTTATATAGTTATTAATAGGATGATTAAATGTCTGCCTACTAAGTACTAGACATCACTCTTCATTTTGTATAATAAACATCCCCCAGATGGTCTCAGTTTTACTTTGTGTGCTCCCTGGATCTGATATTATGTCTCAAATCACATGTTGCAGGTGTGCTATGAGTACCTCTCTCCATTAGGAATAAATCACTGATCTGGTCTTCAGTATCTTAAGGTAAAATACTTGTCCATTGATAGATGACTGAAGAGAAGATATGGTATACACACACACACACACACACACACACACACACACACACACACACACAGTGGAATATTACTCAGCCATTAAAAATATGAAACCTTGCCATTTATAACAACATGGATAGACCTAGAGAATGTAAGGCTAAGTGAAACAACTCAGACAGAGAAAGACAAATAATGTATGATTTCATTTACATGTGGAATCAAAAAAGCAAAACAAGTGAACAATCATAACAAAACAGAAATAGACTCATAGATACAGAAAACAAATGGGTTGTTGCCAGAAGGAGGGGGTGGGGGGATGGGTGAAATAAGGGAAGGGGGTTAGGAGGTACAAACCTCTATGTATAAAATAAATAAGTCACAGGGATGTAATGTACAACATAAGGAATACAGTCAATAATAGTGTAATGACCTTGTATGGTGACAGATGGTAGCTAGACTTATGGTAAACATTTCATAACGTATAAAAATACAGAATCACTACGTTGTACACTTGAAACTAATATAATATTGTAAGTCAATTATACTGCAATTAAAAAATAATCCTATCAGGACCACAAAACACTAGGACTAATGTGAATGAAACATGCAACATGTACATGAATCTGTTTTGCTCTGGTCTTAATCATCTCATTTTACTCAAATATGAAAATTCACATAACCCTAACAACAAACTGTCTTCTACCCTGATGCTCACTTGGTGTTGTTCCTGCTGGACTGTATCAAAATCAGTAGCAGATAATTCTGCATAAACAAATTTCATTACTCCAACATTCTGAAATTTAATGGGCAGCATGGTCCATTAATGTTTTCTTTAAATATGACTAATATTTATTTTTGTGCTGTTTCTACAGAACTCTTATGAGATCTTATTCTGTTTGGACTTGACAATTTGATCAGTGAGTTGTCTCCCTCTTGCTGTGAGTTTAATATATCTTGAACATTCTATGAATGTTTGAAAATAGACCCTATATACCAGAATTTAACTTTTGTCTCAAAACTTCCTGTAAAACTTTATGATGTACCAAAAAATATAAGTGGAAGGATGAAGACTGAGAAATCAGTTATTTTGTAAAACAACTTACAGTAGAAAAACTGCCAAGGACTTACTGCATAGCACAGGGAACTATGCTCAATATTTTGTAATAACCTATATGGGAAAAGAATCCAAAAAAGAATATGTACATGTATTTATATATGTATATGAATATATGAAATATATATATATATGAAATATATATGAAAAAGAATATATACTTACATATATATTCAGTTTTATATATATAACTGAATCATTTTGCTTTATACCTGAAACTAACACATTGTAAATCAACTATACTTCAATTAAAAAAAAATTTTTAATAGATGCAAAGAACATAAAAATTGCTGCACAATATTTTCCATTCACATTTAATCATATTGAAAACCAATTTAGACTAGCTTGAATATCAAGTAAATCCAGTGATTTGTTATTCCATAGCAACCCAACATTGAATATTGAACCGAGAAACTTGTGCCCACAAATATCCTTGCCTCCACAATGGGGAATCCTACAAAATTCCGGAAACATGAGCTGATATTTTGGTAACTATAACAATGTTATCAAAGACAAACATACAAGGCATTCTTTTCCACAATGAGTCTACAAACATTGGGGTTTCCTACCTGAGGCTGTTTTCATTGGCGAGAGCTTCAACAGGGTGAAAAGTTTAAACAGTAAGAAGCAATGCAGAATAGGATTTTGAAGTCTCAGTATCACAGTCTCTGTTTTTCTTTTCTTACTGTGATTCACTTATTTTACGATGTAGTGCCTCATTTAGCCTCTTCATGCCTCAGAAGACAATACTGCTGTGATTTTGAATTATATCTTTGTTTATTTGGAGGTTCACTACCAGAGGCAAAGGATTAAAAAAGCCATATTAAATAAGATATGGATTTGTTGTTGTTGTTCTATTTATAAGAAACTTTTAGAAAAGGCAAAACTGAGGGGCTTCCCTGGTGGTGCAGTGGTTAAGAATCCGCCTGCCAATGCAGGGGACACAGGTTCGATCCCTGGTCCGGGAAGATCCCACATGCCGTGGAGCAACTAAGCCCGTGCGCCACAACTACTGAGCCCGCATGCCATAACTACCGAAGCCCACGCGCCAAGAGCCCATGCTCCGCAAAAAGAGAAGCCACAACAATGAGAGGCCCGTGCACCGTAGCCCCCGCTCACCGCAACTAGAGAAAACCCACGTGCAGCAACAAAGACCCAATGCAGCCAAAAATAAATAAATAATAATAAAATTTTAAAACTAAAAAAAAAAAGAAAAGGCAAAACTGTGGAGACAGAAAATACTTTAGTGGTTATCTGGGGCTGGGGTTGGGAGCAGGAGTTACTGCAAGAGGGAAGAGAGGACCTTTCTGCAGGGGTGGAAGCATTCTCAGATGGGGTTGCGACAACTGCACTGCACAGCTGCATAAATGTACTTTAGGCCACTGAACCTTATTCTAAGAATGGTATCTAAATTATACCTTGGTAAAGAGGCAACCCTCCTGCAGCTCCCCTGTCCTCATTGTAAAGGCAGAGTCTTCGCCATGGCCCCCAAGGCTTGGCATGATCTGGCCCCCTCCCTCCCTCTCTGTGCTCCCTTCTCTCCTCTCACTTACCAACCCACTCCTCCCATACTGGTCTCCTCGCTGTTCCTTCATCATCCCAGGCACCTCCCTCTTCAGAGCCTTTGCACTGGCTGTTCCCTTCACCTGCAACACTCTTCCCCATGTATCAGCCTGACTCCCTCTCTTACATTCTTCAGGTCTGTTAAGATGTCACCTCTCAGAGAAGACTTTCCAGACCACCTTATTTATTTTATTTTATTTATTTATTTTTATCTTTTGGCCATGCCACTCAACACGTGGGATCTTAGTTCTCCGACCAGGGATCGAACCCGTGCCCCCTGCAGTGGAAATGTGGAGCCCTAACTGCTGGACCGCCAGGGGAGTCCCCAGACTACCTATTGAAACGACAACCCTCTTACCCAGTACCCTTCATTTCCTATCCCCCTCTCCAAATTTCTTTCTTTCTTTCTCCCCCTTATTGCCGTTTGACCTGCGGTATATTTTTCTTATCTACCTTGTTCACTGTGTGTCTCTGTCCATCCTTCCCCTGCCCTTCAACTACAACAGAGATCCCAGTGGGTGGGACCTCTGTTTTGTCACAGCTGTAGCCTCAGCATTAGCACAGGGCCTACCATGTAGCAGGGACTCAAGACACACTAGCTGAAGGGATGATTGGCAGGTCTCTGGGCCCTGTGTCTGAGCCCCTGGAGGAGAAGCAGGCTGGCTGGGGTGCCTGCTCTGTGCTAGGCCACCTGGGTGGGGAGAGGGGGGTGGTGGCTATGGACAGAGCAGTCACTAAGACACTGTTCTTGCTTTTGGATCTGCATGGCTAATCTCACACAATCCCCAGGAACATCCTCTCAGGGGTGCATGAGGGCTGAGAAGCAGTTGAGACCCTGAGGGCCAGGCAGGGGCCAGGAGGCGGCCCAAATTTCCAGCATGTCCTCACAGAGCCAGACAGGACAGGAGGCAGCCAGGCTTTCCAGTATGTCCCAACTGACTGCCAGGATCCACCCACTATTTGCATCAGGGAATTCCACCTCAGCCTGGCCTCTGTCTCAAAGTCCATTCATTGCATAAACACTGAGCTCTTGCTTTGCATCCAGCCCTGAGCTGGGTGGCACTGGGGACACAGTGCTGATGAAGACTCTGCCCTCCTGGGGCTCCTAGTCTAGCGGGGAAGACAGAAAAAGTGGTCCGTTGGTGGTGTTAATCACAGGTGGGCAGGACTGGGTCAGGGGAGCCGGGCAGGCTGAAGGAGCCCAGAGGTGACACCTGATCCAATCTGAGGGGGTCAGAGAGGGCTTCCAGGGGAGAGGATGTCTGAGATCTGCTGCAGTAAGTTATCAGCCAGGTAGAGGGGAGAAATGTGAAAGGCTACTGTGAGGAAAGAGATAGTAAGCCACACTCCTGGAAATAAAAGAGGTCCAGAGTGGCTGATCCTCCCCTAGTCCAGTGGTTCTCAAACAGCGGTGATTTTGACCTGCGGAGAACATTTGGCAATATCTGGAGACATTGTTGGTTGTCACAGCCGGGGAGAGGTATGTGTGCTACTGGCATCTAGTGAGCGGAGGCCAGGGATGTTCCTACACGTCCTGTAATGCACAGAACAGCTCCCCTCCTCCACCCCCCAAAAGGAATTATCCAACCCCAAGTGTCAATAGTATCAAGGTTAAGAAATCCTAGTCTAATGTGAAGAAAAGTCAGATTGTGCAAGGTCTTGATGTGCTAAAGAATTTGTACATTATCCTGAAGGCAAAGAGATAGGCTTGAAAGGTTTTAAGCAAAGATGGGACAAGAGAAGATCTAGGTGTGCCTGGAAACTCAGGTCAATCAGCGCAGCCTGAGCCCTAGTCTCTCTGACCTAACCCCCACCCAACCCCCCAACCTCCCACAATAAACAACAGGAATTCAGAGGAGGAAAGACTTCCTTTCAGCAAGGCGGGAAAGCTCCTGAGGGCTGGGATGGGCACTAGGGCAATAAAACATTTCTTGAGCTGCCTCCAGGCCAGACTCAGGCTGAGGTGGTGAAAAGATTCAGACCAGGTATACCCAGCATTGGGCTCTCTCATACCAGTCTCACCCTGGTGTCATTATTGACCCCCAGATGACATTATTGACCTTCCTCTGGGCTCCTTCAGGCCCAGGCACAGACGTATGTCACCACCTTAGTCATCTAGGACTGTAAGTCTCTTTACACATCAGTCTCCTCTCCCACCACACTGAAGGCAGGGACAAGGACAGAGCCATCACTGCGGCCCATCTTTGCTGCCCATCTTTGCGGCCCATCGCAGGGCTGGACTTCCTGTCCAACCCCTCCACTTACCACTGGAGATTCGAAGCCCCAAAGAGGGAAAGGACTTGCTTGAGGTCACACAGAGTCAGCTTCATTCTCGTCTCCCAGCCTGTACTCCTCTCCCCCATGCTGCCTCCCATGCGGCAATGACCTCCCAGTGAATGGGTACACAGTGCCTTGCTGTCACTCCATTGATTCTGGGTGCCTGAAAGGTGGCTACCTGCGTGGCCTGGTGTGCCCTGCAGCCTCAGTTTAGTTGAAAAGGTGCTGGTCAGAAGTCATCAGCCCCTGGACTCATTCCCCCATAAGACTAGTTTATGCTGAAATCATACCCATCCCAGACCTGATCATCTTGGGTCAGGAATGTCTGGGAACTTCTACATGGGATGGATCCCACACCTATCCTGGGTGACTTCCTGTAAGCACCTCACCTTAGTCTCACGGTTCCTTGGCTTCCTATCTGTAACATGGGGTTATTGGCCTCTGCAGCCAGTGCCCTTACCCACGATGATTACCTGACTCCCCCAGAACTAGAAAACTCCTGCTTAATCATTGCCCACACCTCAGGCACTGCAAGCCAGACCACTCTAAGAACGGTTTTGGAACTTGGAATCTCTGAGTTGAAACCCAGGATGCTTGGGGACAAGTCCACTCCCCTCTGCATCAGTCCCCACACTCAGGCGTGAGTGTGCGGGAGATCCGGAGCTCAGCGGGGTCCTACTCCCCACACTGCCGGCCTCCTAAGCCCTGGGCCCTTCCTGGACTTGGTGAGCTAGTTCTCTCTGGGCAAGCTGTCCCACTGCCCCAGGATTCTGTGCAAAGGGGCAGGACACACCCGTGGGAGGCCCCAGGTAGGGAAAAACCCCTCAGGCCCACCTCTGACTTTGCACTTGACCAGCACTTCCACCCCAGCCCCCTACTGCTCAGCCTAATATGGTCTGGAGTTTTCAATATATTACTTTTAATTACTCTGAGACCCTCACTGTACTTGGAGCCAATGGTAGCATGGTGTTCTAATTTTTCAAATCTCTCTTAAAATGAGTAGGAAACCACACATAAGGATAAATCTCAGGACAATGACATTAGAAGTTAACTTTCCCAGTTAAACAACTTTCCATATTATCTACCACTGAGTTTTTTTTTTTAATAATCCACATTAAAAATAAAGATGTTCGATCTTTTGTTAAATTTGTGAGGTGCCGTTCATTATAAATAAGTCATCCTCTGTAAATTTTAAAATAAAGAGACTTTTCTTGACTAGTAGGTTTGGTAATAGATAGCTCTTCAGAAGGTCCAAGCCAGTAACCTACTCTAAAATTTAACTTCCTCTTTGTTAACTACTATTAATAAAGCACGTAAGAAATAATTCTCATTGGAGCCTCGTACTTCTCCACAAAAAGTCAGAAAGGACAATATCATTTTTCTCATTTGAAAAACCAAGAAACTGAAGCTCATGAAGTTTTGCATGTTCAAACAACTTGTAATGATGGAGCTATGATTACAGTCTAGATTTCTAACTGTTAAGTGTTAATAAAATAAAAGGGTGATGATCTTGAGTTCTGCAGTCAGAAGAAAAGGGGTTAGAATACTGGCTGTCTTTTACTTGCTGGGGGCACTGGACAAGTTATTTAATCTCTTCATCACTCAGTTTCTTTATCTTTAAAATAGGGATAATAATAGTGTCCACTTCATAACATGGTTGTAAGAATTAAATGAACACTTATGCAATGCCTGGCTTATAATAAGTATTCAGTAAATATTTGCTAATGTAATCAGCCCTGTCCATTCTTACACTACGGAGGCAGCTTCAGTAAAGTGGTAAAAGCTTGGCTTCGGACAGAGCCAGATGAGTTCTGATTTCTGTTCTATCACATGATCTTTATATGAGTTCCTTCCCTGTGAACTCTTCTGGCCAGTTTTTCATATGTAAAACTGTAAGGGATACTCTGAAGATTAAAGTCCTGGTCTGTAGAAGAGGAGGTTTAATAAAAGTTCAATTTCTTTTAGTCTACCTTGAACCTCTGCCAGAAAGTTTCTTTACTAAGTACTTATTTCTTTAGTATGCATTTAGCCCCTTGTTTCTATAAGCCATATCATTCAACAAGGTATTACCAGAACCTAGCATAGTGCCTGCATCTATTAGGCATCCAGCAAATATGTGTGGAACTATGTATTTCATGCTGTAGGAGAGAGAATTCTCTGCAGCTTAGGATGGCCAGAGAAGACTTCAGGAAAGAGACAGGATTTAAGTGGATCTTGAATAATGTTTGGAAAAATGGTCACCATATAAGAATAGAGAATGATAGGAGATCTGCTCATGAAAATGAGCAGCCCACAAAACCTAAACTTCAAATATGGGCAAGAATGATGATCCTTGTAGAAGCTCTAGAGGTGATATTCTTCAAATCTGACCCAGGAGATATTTAGAGTTCCAAGACAGGAGTGATATATATCCTGGAAGGAGCACAGGGAAAAGTGATTATTTGGTGGTGGTTTTAGAAATGGAAAAAGAGGGCTTCCCTGGTGGCACAGTGGTTAAGAATCTGCCTGCCACTGCAGGGGACACAGGTTCGTGCCCTGGTCCGGGAAGATCCCACATGCCACGGAGCAACTAAGCCCGTGCGCCACAACTACTGAGCCTGCCCTCTAGAGCCTGCGAGCCACAACTACCGAAGCCCATGCACCACAACTACTGAAGCCCACGTGCCTAGAGCTCGTGCTCCGCAACGAGAAGCCACTGCAATGAGAAGCCCGCGCACCGCAATGAAGACCCAACACAGCCAGAAATAAATAAATTAAATTAATAAATTTAAAAACAAAGCAGAAACTAACACACTATTGTAAAGCAATTATACCCCAATAAAGATGTTAAAAAAAATGGAAAAAGAGCAAAAGTTATCTTTTCCATATTTTGAAAGTGGTGGAAGAATGGTTCATTAGTCTGTATTCACAATTCTGATATAATAAAATTTAATAAAAGCCAGTTTTTCTTACATATACTTTCCTTACTTTGATTATAACTTTTCAGTTTGGGTTGGAATCATTCCATTGATGTTAATGATATTCCATATATGTATAGAAAGAATCTTTGGACACATTGCTATCTTGTAACTATAGGCTGCAACATTGTCAGGAGATAGAGTCTTTTTAATAATAGGAAACAGTGCGAAGGCATTGGTGTCCTCTGTCACTGGAGGTGTCAACATGTTGGGGGTCTTAGTTGAGGTGGTGGACAAATGGCTGCAGATATTTCATTGTGTTTTCATCTCCATGGGACTCCTCAACTATAGGGGCAGAGTTATCCCATTGCTAAGGGAAGGCTATGTTTGGCAGGAGTTAAAAGTGCTGAAGACATGGAAACTGTGGATATTGCCAGACGTTTTTCAAGGATGTGGGTCCAGGTGTCCTGATTTGAAATTTCCTCTTGAGGCTCCCTCCTACCATGTTAGAGGACAATGATTTCTCTGTTTATTCTCATGCTTGATCTAGAAAAGGATGAGGTTGATCTGAGAGCTTCAGATTACTTTTCGACTACTTGTTTAAAAGGACTTTATTCATAAACTCTTTCACTACCTTATTTCTTTAGTAAAAGCAACTCATTTCCATTTCCTTTTTTTGTTGTTAAGATTTAATTTAAATTTTTTTTTTTGGCTGTGTTGGGTCTTTGTTGATGTGCACGGGCTTTCTCTAGTTGCGGCAAGTGAGGGCTACTCTTCGTTGCGGTGCACAGGCTTCTCATTGCAGTGGCTTCTCTTGTTGCGGAGCATGGGCTCTAGGTGTCCCGGCTTCAGCAGTTGTGGCATGCAGTCTCAGTAGTTGTGGCTCATGGGCTTAGTTGCTCTGCGACATGTGGGATCTTCCTGGACCAGGGCTCGAACCCATGTCCCCTTCATTGGCAGGTGGATTCGCATCCACTGCACCACAAGGGAAGTCCCCTTATTTCCATTTCCAATGCCGTACTCTAGAGCTTGTCACCATGCAGGGACCTGCTATACTTGAAATCTTCAATTCAGTTATCCTACTCTTTTGCAAGAGTAGGATTAGTTTCACCCTCATTTTCTATTCTGTGATCTTGAGAGAACTTCGAATTCCAGGACAATTTTTCTTTATCTTCACTTATCAGGTTTTTCTTTTTTCTCCCAATAATTCAACCTTTCCCTCCAGTTGATTCCATGGTTCACATTCTAACCTTTTCTCTTACCAATAATCTACACCCCAATCTACTCTTACCACTGCCTTGTAAAATTCCAAGCATGGATGAATACCATGTTTCCGGCACAGCACCAGCAAAGTAAACTTCTACTCAATGCCTCCCCAACTTCCTCCTTATTCTT
This sequence comes from Stenella coeruleoalba, assembly GCF_951394435.1. NCBI lineage: Eukaryota > Metazoa > Chordata > Mammalia > Artiodactyla > Delphinidae > Stenella > Stenella coeruleoalba. The sequence goes on along the minus strand of NC_137169.1, from coordinate 170,870,500 downwards.
AGAACACTTTAATACTTAATTCCAAGAGGAAATAGAGACCATCAAATAAGAGCCCTCTCAACATCTGTGTCTAAGTCTAAAGTTTCACCTGCATCCATACTCCATACTCACCTTTCTCTTCTAAAAGAAATGGTATCCCTCTTTTTTGTTGTTGTTGGGTTTTTTTTGGCCGTGCCACACAGCCTGTGGGATCTTAGTTCCCTGACCAGGGTTTGAACCTGTGCCCCCTGCACTGGAAATGCAGAGTCTTAACTACTGGACGGCCAGGGAAGTCCCAGCATCCCTCTTTTTAAAGTTCATGTCTTTACTTGAGCTCTCTGCATTTCTATTCCACCTACCCTCTCAAGGAATTCACCTACTAATTGTTCCATCTCTCTCCTATCAGCATTAAGCTTGCTTATATCTCTCCTGTCTCAAGAACAACAGAAACTTCTACTCTCATCTTTCTATCCTACTAAGGACACCTCTTTGAATGCGTCATCCACTCTCACCCCTCCACTTCCCAACAACCACTTAGTCTTCATACTTTTCTATATGGTTTCTGCCTTTACAAGTCTATTACAACAGATTTGTTCTCACTAAGGATTACAGTGATTTCTTGTAGCTAAATTCAATGGGTAATTACTATTCCATATAACTTTCTGTAGATTTAACATTGTTCCGCAGTTCCTTTCTCTTGGAATCTTTTCTTTTTCTTTTTTTGTGGCTGCATCGTGTGGCAAGCTGATCTTAGTTCCCAGACCAGGGATCGAATCCATGCTCCCTGCATTGGGAGCACGGAGTCTTAATCACTGGAAGTCCCTTGGAATCTTTCTTTCCTTGGTGTCTGTGATACTACACTCTCCTGTTTTCTTTTCTTTTTTTCTTTATTTTTCCCTGCTGATTCCTCTTAATCAGTCTGTTTTGCCAGCTTGTCTTCTGTTGTCCATTTCTTAAATGTTGGTATCTCTATGGGCTTTATTCTCAGCTCTCTTTACTGTAGATTCTCTTGCCAGTCAATCTCATTAAGTTCCATGGTTCAGTTTTCCCACCATATGCTGATGACGGCCATATCCTCATGTCTATTCCAGCAGCTCTTCTGAGTAACAGATTCATGCATGCAGCTCCTTTTGGATTTCTAACAGGTACATATCTGCCTTAGTCTTTTCGGGCTACCATAACAAACTACCATTGAATAGCTGGTTTTAAAGAATAGAAATTTATTTTCTCATAGTAGTAGAGGCTAGAAGTCTGAGATCAGGGTGCCAGCATGATTGGGTTCTGGTGATGCCATCTTGCCGACTTCTAGAAGGTCATCTTCTCACTGTGTACTCATGTGGTGGGGGTCTGGGGAATCTTTCTCTTCCTTTTCCTATAAGGCCACAGTCTTATCAGATTAGGGTCCTACTGTATGTTCTCATTTAACCTTAAATATCTCCACAAAAACCCTATCTCCAGATACAGCCACCTTGGAGGTTAGAGCTTCAACATATGAATTTGGGTTGGGGGAGGGAATAATTCAGTCCAAAGCAATGTGCAAGATTGAACTCATCAGCTTCATACTAAAATCAGTTCTATTTTCTGTGTTCCAATTTTAAGGAATTGCACCAGAGACAGTACAATGCAGAAATAAAGAAAATGGGTGCTAGAGCCAGTCTCTTGGGCTCAAATCCAGGTTCTTATCTTTTACTAAAAATTTGCCCTTGGGCCTCATATTTTTATCCATAAATGGAATTAGTATATAGTATCTATCACATAGGAATGTGGTGAGGATTAAATGAGTTGATATAATCCTTGAAACAGTACCAGGCACATGGATATAATTATCAAAACAGTGCTCCGTAAATATCAACTATTATTATATCATCCACCTAATCGATTAAACCAAATGCCTGCATGTCACCCTTGACCCTTACCTCTCCCTTCTCTCTGGTGTTTACTTAATTTCCAGGTTCTACAGTTTCTATCTCCTTAACATTCTGGAACTGATTCACATTCTCCATCCCCTTACCTTTTTTCCCAGGCCAGGAACCACTTCTCTTTTCTAGATTGCTACAATAACATAGTAACTAGTCTTTGCTACAATAACATATTAACTGGTCTTCTTTGGCTGACCTCTTTCCAGTCTAGTCTCTCTCCACATCCAGAAGGTTTTACCAAAAATGCAAATCTCTTCGTATCAGTTCTCTGCCTAAATCCATTAAACGGTTCCCCCCAAATCTCTATAATGGTTTACAGGCTTTTCATGATCTTCCCATGCTTACCTTTATTTATTATTCTCTTTTCTGTCCACTCACCAATTCTCACTCCATGTGGTAGCTACACTTTAAATTACTTTATTTACTTTAAGGCTGTGCTTCCCAAGAAACTTTTTACTTTATAACACACAGAAAAGGATAATATGTGCAATGGCACACTGGGGTAAACCAACAAGTTTGCTTGTGTCTAGGGGCAATTGGCCTGAGATCTCATCCAGCACCCCCAAGGGTGAGAGAATCAAGATTTAAATATATCTGTAACTCTTTCACAACCTAACAGCATAACTAAGGCACATTAGCTTGAAAGCTGTGTCTAATTACAGATTACCACACCAGTGCCATGAATTCCACTGTCCTTTCCTAGAGCCACCATAACCAAATATCAAAACTCTTCTAAAGTGCAAACTAATCCTTCACATCCCATTTTAGAGGGCACTTCCTCTAAGAGTCTTCACTTACCTCTCATGTCTGTTTCTTTTGTTTGTTTGTTTTTTGTTTTGTTTTGTTTTTCCTGTGTGCTCCAAATAGCAGCTATGTGTCCCCTTTCATCGCTTATATAAAAACATGTTCCTGAGGAACTTTCCACATACATTGATAATATAATAATAGATAAATGCTTAGGATCTAGTGGGAACATAGAAAAATCTGCAGGAAGTTTATATGAATCCAGTAGTAATATAAAATTAATTCTCAACATTGCCTAAAAATCCTGACCAATGCTGTTACTTCCTGTACTTAATTAATTAGGTAGATTCTTCATTGACATAATAAAACAGACACTTTTTACATAGTAAACCAACTCCCTTTTTAGCCAATGCAATTGTCTACCTTAGGTACCAGTATAAACAAGCAAGACAATTGCTTTCCTGAAATAAGGAAGATGTAGTTCGAGCTAAGCCTGGCTTTTGGCAGCAGCATTAGAGTGAATCTAACTAAAAGGTAGATATTTACATTTTGGGGGGAAAATTTAAATGCTCTCAAGCATCAGAATCTCTATATGCAAAGGTTGGGCTTCCCTGGTGGCGCAGTGGTTAAGAATCCCCCTGCCAATGCAGGGGACAGGGGTTCGAGTCCTGGTCCGGGAAAATCCCACATGCCGCAGAGCAACTAAGTCCGTGCGCCACAACAAGAGAAGCCACCGCAATTAGAAGCCCACGCACCGCAATGAAGAGTAGCCCCCGCTCTCCGCAGCTAGAGAAAGCCTGTGCAGCAAGAAAGACACAACACAGCAAATATAAATAAATAAATAAATTTTTAAAAAAAGAATCTCTATATACAAAGGTAAATTCCACTATTATCTTCCAGAAGCAATTGTGTCTTAAATGCATAATTCCTTTACCCTTTTGGATTCTTGACTCAAGCCAATTTCAAACTATGTGAATAACTGAGAATTAACTTGACATTTTTTTTTTTTTTTTTTTGCGGTACGCGGGCCTCTCACTGTTGTGCCCTCTCCCGTTGCGGAGCAACAGGCTCCGAACGCTCAGGCTCAGCGGCCATGGCTCATGGGCCCAGCCGCTCCGCGGCATGTGGGATCCTCCCGGACCGGGGCACGAACCCGTGTCCCCTGCATCGGCAGGCGGACTCTCAACCACTGCGCCACCAGGGAGGCCCTAAACAAAACTTTTACATGAGAGGAAAATATGTGATAGGAGAAAAGTGGTTATAGGAACTTAGGATTGTAAAAATAAATTCTTCAAAACAGTACATTTTGGGGTTTTCTACTAATAAATATCAAAATCATTCCATTAATTGACACAAATTACACAAGTAATGTCAAAGGGGAATTTAAGAAAACTTATTAGGTAAGAAATTAAAGCCAACTGACTCGTTAAGAAACTAGATTTAAAACCTATGTGTTTTTGTTTTTTTTTTTTTTGGCTGTACCTCATGGCTTGTGGGATCTCAGTTCCCCAGCCAGGGATTTGAACCAGAGCCATCACAGTGAAAGCCCAGAATCCTAACCACTAGGCCACCAGGGAACTCCCCAAACCTAAAATTGTGTTCAGAATTTGGTTTGTTATCCTTGAAAGAAGAGAGTATTGACCAGATGACATTTTGAGTCTTCTCAAAGTTGTATTCTTACTGTTCATCTCCCTTTAGCATCCTTTTTAATTCACCTATCCCCCTTTCCACCGTATTTCCCTCTGTTTTGACTCTTTCCCCTTAGTTGCTAACTGTACAACCGACCTTATTCATTATTTATTCATCAAATAAGAACAACAAACAAACATTCCTGGTCACTACTTCCTCTTCTGGCCAGCAGCCTATGTCTCTTTTCTCCTCAGCCAAACTTATTTAAATGGCAACATTTCCCAGTCTTCTATATCTCCTCAAATTTTCTTTAATCTTGACCCATTACGGTCTGCCTTTCACTGGTTTTTCTGCTGAGACTGTGGTCAGTAATTTAACTGAAAACCGTTTAGTATTGTATCTAGGAAATTTATCTCAGTCCTCTTTTGCCTCCAGCAGCACTTGATACGACTGATAACATCTGTACTTCTTGATTTTTGCCCTTGAAATGGTAAAACCCAACCAGTGCATCTGGATTCAGGCCCATCAGGAGTGGTCGGATAAACGTTGCTGGCAAAACAGCACACTTGAAAACCGAACAGAGGACTGCAGGGTGGTCTGTCCTAGTGCGGCAGTGCAGCATCTAAGCCATCCTCTCATTCTCGAATTGATCTCCTGTTCCCAAAGGAGAGAACTGAGGAAAAGGAAAGAAGGAGAAGCTGGCAGAGGGAAAGGGAAACTGAGCGCCCATGTGTGATTTGTGAGGTCATTCTCTGTTCCACTTATAAGACTAGACTGTGAGCAAAGGGTGCTTTGCTCACAAAGAATGCTCCAATAGAATGCCACTGGGCCACAGCAGAAGCCACTATGGGCCCCATCACGAAATCATGGAAACCACAGAGAAATTATACTACCTATGGCCAAAGGCATTGGAATTATCTTCTTTAGTGAATTTACTGCCACCGCTGAAGACCTCCTTCACCTGCATTATTTTTGATTTCTCATTTAAACATTTGTTGTACATTGAAGGACTTGGCTTTGCATTTGAAACTTATTTAATGATTACAACCTATTTCTCCTGGTACTTTCACTTACTCTTACTTATTCTTTCTAACCCTCCCTTAATCATTCCTTATTTTTCTACTCATTAAATATGGGTATTTTTCTCAAAGTCCCCATTATTTTTATCTTCTTTTCTTACTTTGTATGGTCAATCCAGGTGAATTTATTCTTTTTGTTCTGATTCTATGGATCCATCCCAGACCTGTTTCCAAACTTCAGGCCCATATAGCCCACTAAGTATTAAACATATCCACCTATATTTCTGATGGAGCCCTCAAGAAAACATAGCCCAAAGAGACTTCCTGTATTTTTGTTTCTGATGACACAGCAGACTGAGTTCATAGGAAACCCCCTTAATTTAAAAAAACGTGTGGTATGGGATATAAAAATACATTCAACATACTCTAGGGATTTCCGTGGTGCTACAGTGGTTGAGAATCCGCCTGCCAATGCAGGGGACACGGGTTTGATCCCTGATCCGGGAAGATCCCACATGCCGCGGAGCAACTAAGCCCGTGTGCCACAACTACTGAGCCTGCACTCTAGAGCCCACGAGCCACAACTACTGAGCTCATGTGCCACAACTACTGAAGCCCACGCGCCTAGAGCCCGTGCTCTGCAACAAGAGAAGCCACCGCAATGAGAAGCCCACGCACTGCAATGAAGAGTAGCCCCCGCTCACCACCACTAGAGAAAAGCCAGCGCTCGGCAATGAAGATCCAACGCAGCCAAAAATAAGTAAATAAATAAATAAATAAATAATAAAATAGGCAAAGTATACAAATAGACATTAAAAAAAACCCAACATGTTATACATGACTGTGCTCAGAACAAATAAAAAGAAAGTCCCAGAAATAAAGAGGGCATTTACAGTCAGTAATAACAGGCTCAAGCCTTTTCCATTTTATGTCCTTAGAGGATCTTGAACCTGAATATTTGCTTTAATGTCTAAGTAGTTGCGGTTTCAACATCTATGTGAAGAAAGCAGATAGAGCCTTGAACCTGCATGAGTCAAGCAGTTGAAACTGAGATGCCTGCATATAAGCAGGTCACTGCAAAGACTACCTCCTCAATGAGAAAGGGTAGAGAGCACTAGATAGGAAAAAAACACACATGTGAATTGTAGACTTGTGGTTTGTGATTGCATAGTTATGGAATACAGATGGTGTGGCAATACCTTAGCTGAAAAGTAGTAAAAACTGGTTCCAGAATAGAAAAACAAGAAAAAAATTGCCACATTTCAAAAACTAGGGGTACCTTGGATTCCTTAGAAAACAAACCCTACTGAACGATTTCACAATAAAAGTAACAAACCACAAATTTGTGATTCAAGGAGTCAAGCTTCATCTATCTCGAAACACTGTCATCTTAGAGTCCTTTCTTCTAATTGTATGGACAGGAATGAGAGTGGAGAAGTATATCTGCTCTTAATTGCCTTGGACTGGGACTGACACATAAGTTTTACTTATATTCCATTGGTGAGAATTCGTCATATGACATCACCTCGATACTTGGGAGTATCATGGTCTAGCAGTGTGCCCAGGAGAATGTAACAGTTTTGTGAACATATAGCAATTATCTTTGCCACATTGTCCTATCAAATAGATTAGTAAGAGTTATTGATTCTGCCTTGGATATCAGTAACTATCCTCTTCTCCTTCCCAATGTCTTTAAGCTTGTTTAGGGTGTCATCATCTTTCACTTGGAATACTGCAATAACCTCCTGACTTGTCTTCCTATGACCTGTTTCTCCCTACCACAGTTAGAATACTTTGGCTGTAAATAATACTGGCTTTAGGTAACTTAGGAAAAATTGGGAAATTAATATACAGGGCTATTTAACATCTTATGAACTCCAGAAGCAATAATAAATGTAGGTGCAGGAAAGTCCTGGAAAAAGAGATTGAAAGGGTATCAGGCCTGCAACCAATGGTCAGGTATCCACAGTTGGCTTTTAGCTTATTTGGCCTCTCTTTAAGAGAAAAATTTTTTTCTCCCAATCCACCAGGGGTTTCCTATCTTAATGCTGCAAAACATTCAGTGTCTTTTCCTCCAGTATGATGCCATTCATAGACAGCTTTGGCATGGAAGTATTTTTTTATACCTGTCTTCTATCTACAAGGGCTAGGACCAATCTAAGTCATCTATCTCTTTTTATCTCCCACATTCTAACTTGATGTTTTATACAATCCAGGCAGAGTGATTGTTCAATCAATATTCAACAAATCAATGAATGACCAACAGCATTATGCCATTTTATTGCACTCTGAGCATATTGTTAACCACCTCTGATCTATGAGTTCTTGCACTGATTCAGACTAGTGAGCCTTTCATCCTTCAAGAAAAATTTCTCTCTAAAAAGAAGGACGATTGACCCTTTATTTTCTTATCTTACCTGGCTGTGACACCATAAATTACCTACATTATGTCCTGTGTTTGACCCCATAGGAAAGTTCTGTGTATTGGTCATTCTAGTAGATCTCTGTTAATTCGGAGCTTACAAAGTACTTTTGCACCACACATTAATTATTCTGACTCAAAATTTTCTCTTAAAAAAAAAGGTATTAATAAAATTTAGCTTAGTAGATAATTGTATAGTGTCTTGAGAACTATTTTACATGTATTAATACGTTTGTTTGGTTGGCTTTTCTTTGCTTTTTTTTTTTGGTTTTACAAAACAATCCCATAAGTAACTAGGGATGGAACTAGTATTTTCCCCAAATCATTTTCCCATTAGTGTTATCTCAAAGCTCAAATCTGATAACTGATTTTGTTATCAGATCCCACGTGATACTGCTGTCCCACACAGCATTTAGTGAAACAGTTCTGTTGGAAGCAAAAACAAATGTCATCAAGAAAAGATGGATTGTAGGCGCCCCTGGCGGTCGTTGAAAAATGGCGACTGTCGCTGAGCTGAAGGCCGTTTTAAAAGACACCTTGGAAAAAAAGAGGAGTATTAGGGCAGTTAAAAGCAAGGATTCAAACTGAAGTTTTCAATGCCCTTGATGGTGAAAGTGAACCCCGACCATCATTGCCTCATGAAAACCTTCTAATTAATGAATTAATTCTGGAGTATTTGGAATTCAACAAATATAAGTATACAGCATGTGTCCTCACAGCAGAATCTGGTCAACCCATAGTTCCATTGGACAATTTCTCATCCGTGAACTAAAATCATTTGAACTAGGGTTCAAATCCCAGCTCTACCTTTTACTACCTCTGTGACCTTGGACAACTTACTTAAATTCTCTATGCTTTAGTTTCTTCATGTATTAAAATTGGGACCATAGTAGTACACACCTCGGGAATTCCCTGGCGGTCCAGTGGTTAGAACTCCGTGCTTCCACTGCAGGGGTCATTGCTTCCATCCCTGGTTGGGGAAGATCCCTGCAAGCCTCCTGGTGTGGAAAAAAAAAAAAAGAAAAAAATAGTACCCACCTCATAGAATTCTTGTGTAGAATAAATGAGCTAACGCCTGTAAAATGCTCAGTAAAATTGTTAATTGAAAATTTCTTCTTGTTAGAGGAGAGACACTCAAGATTTTTTCCAGGGTTGAGTACTCATCATAATAGTTAAACCTGACCAATTCTGTTGTTTTCTTTGCAGTTGGCAGTCAATATGTGTGTATTTAAATAAACTCCAATGTTTTCAAATAAATTTATCATTTTTATTGTTGACATTTACTAAACTCCAGTTAAAGTTATTGTCCTTACTCTAAGCAAAAAGAAGCAGCAGAAAGAAACCACCAGTGACTAAACTAGCATTCTGTATATAGTTACTCACCCCTCACTAGGAGGCAGGTCTTTGTTTCTAGAAACAGACATTTTCCTATTCTTGAAACTAATATTTTGGTCTTAGGTGTATCAGATAGATGCAGGTTGCTGTATCCCAGATTCATTCAAACTACTCCAGATCTGGTGCTTTTGTTCTTTTACAATCTCCTGCAATGTGCCAGGTAGGTGAACAGTTATCTGTTGCCATGAGGGATTAAATATAGATAGATGATAGATAGATAGATTGATAGATAGATAGATAGATAGATGATAGATAGATAGGGATAGATAGATTTTCAGCTCTGTTATTGAACTAAGCTATTTATGCCAGTTAAATGTACTTCCCCTTTCCAAAATAGCTTTCCAACCAAAAATATAAATTTAAAATTTCTATTTGAGCCTATGTTTCATTTATCTGGAGTACTGCAATACTGTAGTACACATCTATTTAGGTACAGCTGCTGCTTTGGAGGAAGTAATCCTTCCGGATTCAGGTCAATGTAAATTACATTTTCAGTTATGTCAATTACTTTTGAAACAAAATCTTCCCTTCTATTATTCTTCCTCCATTTTCCACTTCCACTTTCCCTCCTTCCTTCCCTCAGTCTCCACTCCAGTCACACTGACCTCCTTCCTGTTCCTGGAACACACCAGACATGCCTCCTTAGTTGTCTGTTTGGCTAACTCCCTCACTTCTTTTATTTTTTTAATTTTTAATTTCTTTTTCTGAGATTTTTAATAATAATTTAGGGAAGGACTTTTTGTTTAGCATCTTTACTAGAGTATAATTGCTTCACAATGTTGTGTTAGTTTCTGCTGTATAACAAAGTGAATCGGCTATACGTATACATATATCCCCTCCCTCACTTCTTTTAAATACGTATACATACGTCCCCTCCCTCACTTCTTTTAAATCTTCACTCAAATCTTTATGATTAAGTTCATTTGAGATTACCCTGAGGATACTTTTTAAAATTGCAACCTCCTACATCACACTCTGGAAAATCCTTCTTCCACTCAGTTAAAAAATTTTTCCATATTGCTAATTGTCTTGTAAAATATATATATAGTTATTATCTATCTCTCCCCACTCGAATGAAAGCTCTACAAGAGCAGAGTAAGGATCTTTGTTTTGCTCACTGCTGCATCCTAAGAAACTAGAACATAGTAAGTACTCAAAATACTTGATGAATAAATGGGTGGAATAAAATGTGTAAAGAGCAGGACGCATTCCATCAGTCTAAGCTGGTCCAATATATGTCTCTATGTTCACAAATGAATTGTGTGAAATTACTGTGCTTTCTGGTAAAATAATAAAGTAAGATATATGTATCATTTACTTTTTTTTCTATTCTAAAAGGAGTGTCCTCCCTTTTCAGATCACATGGAACTAAAATCTATTATGATACCATCGCCTTTTAAAAAAGTAGATATGCAGAAAAACTTCAGTAAATTTATTACATTCTTAGTTATAGTAATAAAGTAGTTACTTTTGAAAGTAAAAATATATATTTATAAGTCAGGGGAAAGCTTTGTGAGGTTTTTAAAAAAAGAGTGCTAGAGATGGAATCTGGCGCCAGGTATTTCTTATGCCTCTTCATTTCTTGGCAACTTCTTTTTTTAAATTTTTTTTTTAATGAAAACTACAATTTTATTCATTCCTTAAGGTTTGCATTTACACAAATTGTGCAAATTGTTCTCCATGGGGAAAAACAACCAAACCAAAGTCCTATTTTTAGAAAGGGTTGCTCTAACTTTCTGCTCAGTTACAGTTTCTTTGTGTTCTGGCCTTCCAGGCCTCCCCTCCACAGAGCTGCCACCAGGGAAACCCTCAGTGTCACCCTCATTGGAGCCGAGGGGACTGAAGAAATGACGAACTTGTCTCAGACTCAGCAGTAAGTTAGGCTTTCTGCTCTCACCCCTCGTTTCTCATCTTCCACGACGGGTTTCTACCTACTTTCTGTGAGCTGGCCCCTCTGTATTTCCCAATTCTGACAGCCTTCCAAGTATTGAAATCACCTTGTTGCCAAGAACCTCCTTTGGTCCTTACAGTTCTCCTCTCTGGACTGGAGCCTTTTGCCTGAACCCGATGGAATAAACGCACCTGACAGTGCATTAATCTCCCTCAATGAACTTCCAAGTTGCACCTCATCCTGTGTCTACCTAGATCCATCAGATCCTGGCATCACAGCCTTTCCCTCCCACAATTGATGCTGTAGTCTGTCTCCCCATTGTTTATCTTTCAACTACCTTCATTTTCCCTTGCCATACATTTCTGTACTATTTTCTGCCTACATAGGTGACCTTCCTGCCTGCTGCCTGCCTCACTCTATTCTATGGGTCGTACTACAATTCTTAGCCATTCAAAGAATCCTGCCACAGTTACCCATACTATCCCGGCCATATTTCAAGATACAAGTTTTATCTATTTTTTAAAAAAACAATCAGAATAAATAGATTAGATAATTTGCAGTCTTCTGTTCTATCAGTGTTTATTTGTGAATCTGTAAAAACAAGCAGCCCAGCATGTCATGAACATGCATTCAGCAGCAACTAAGCCAAGCTCAAAATGAGACAAAGACAGAGCCACCATTGGCATTGTTTGGGTGACACAGGAAATAAAACAGTCTCCATCCACCAGATTTCTCTTAATTGAAAATCTTCATTATATCAATCAGTATCGGTAGAGAATATAGAAGTTGGACAATTGTTATTGGAATACATGGAAATTTGAAGTAAAAATATCTAGGATAAACCAGCAACTTGGGCAGCACATTTGGAAAAGAGGAAGGAAATAGTTCATCTTTGGAGAACCAAAGCAATGAAAATGTCTGTATTGGGAGTTGATTCTGCTCTTACAGTGTTCTGGATACTTTAAAAAGTCTCTTTAGACCCACAGTTGACCGGGTTGAAGAGAGGATGTTTTCACATCCCTTGGCCTGTGTAATCTCTTCCTGCTTTATCTGTGCTGCAGTGGCAAGCACAAGCACAAGTAGTCACAGGCAGAGTTTCTGAAAGAAGTCTCCTTGCTCTGCAAATCAGCTGGAAGTGCACTGAAGTGCACGTGAGAGGTGTGGACTAGACGATCCATTGTCATTTCTAGTTATAATCATCTCTGATTCAATGTATGTGTCCATGCTCATCTTAAATTCACAATATGTGCTTTCTTTAAAGCTTCTTACTGGGTTTTAGAACACAACATTTACTTTAATATATATTTCATAACTGCCTTATGAATTTAAAAATATGTTATTTTCTTTACAATCTCCTAAGAGAATTGCCACAAAATGCACACTCAAAAATAAGGTAGAGACCAGGGCAATAAAAATCCCTTTAATGAAAAAGGGCGTCCACTCTAACAAACACAGTTCCTGACTTGGAGAGGCAGTCAGAAGTTGAATGTTTTCCTCCTGCTAGCTTAAGGCTGGTTGCAGCCAGACTCTGACCTGATGGACTGCGTCTCATCCTGCCTTGCTTTCTGTGCACTGTAAGTAAGCCTTCTCTCCTGAGGGATCTTAGGAAGCACATAAAGTGTTAGAAAACAGGCAGAACCTTCATCACAGAGCACTTACCATGAGATCCTGCATTCTGGAGCTCGAAAGGAATCTCAGAGTAATTTAGTAAACGTCCTCCATTTTTCAGATAAGGAAACTACAATCCAGAGAAGGTAATGAGTTGCCCACGGCCACATAGATAGTATGTGGGCCAACGTGAGCCTAGAGGCCAGCTTTCTTCTCTGGAAGCTAGTCTTCTCCCCCTTTGTCATTTTCCTTCACTCATCTTCTATAATGATTCATTGGCTGGCTTCCTAATTCTGGGAGACTGAGCTCTAGGATCATCGTTGTATCCACTGCAAATTCAGATCTACAGCCAGGCAGGCATAGTGGAAACTATGGATTCTGGAGTAAAATCCCAGCACTGCTGCTTACTAGCTGTGTGAGCTAGAGTAAATAACTTTATCGCTTTAGGTTCAGTTTCATCATGTATAAAATAGAAACATCAGAGAGTTACTATTCCTACCCAGTCCTGAATACTCAGTATCTTTTGGTTACTTCCCTCCCTTTGTTTTCCTCCATGAAGTTCCATGTCTTTTGTCCCAGCTTCTTGAAACAAAACAACTTAATGTTATGAATATATCATTTTAAATGGTTACCCTTAGGTGTAAGAATTTCTTATAATAATCATTTAATAATTAACACACATTTTCACTTTAGACAGGGCTGAAAGAAAATGTTCTCGCTCTATTTTTCACTTGAGTTTGTAGTATTAGTGAACCTGAGTCTAGCTACAAAAGGCAACCGGAATGGTTCAATTATTCAGGTAAAAACACAAGACATAGTCTAGATTTTTCTAATTCCTTTAATAAGCTCCTATCTTTTGGGAGTTTGTGTTCTTGTTCCCAGGAAAAAAAGTCAGCATTAAGCAAGTTGAAACTACAGGCATACCTTGTTTTATTGCGCTTCACTTTATTACATTTTTTACAAATCAAAAGTCTATGGCACCTGGAGTCAAGCATGTCTATTGGTACCATTTTCCCAGCAGCATTTGTTCACTTCACATCTCTGTCATATTTTGGTAATTCTCAAACTATTTGAAACTTTTAAATTATTATTATATTTTTTATGGTGATTATGATCAGTGATCTTCAATGTTAATATCATCAAAGAGGCATCACAAACTACGCCCATATAGGACAGTGAACTTAATCCATAAATATTGTGTGCGTTCTGACTGCTCCACCAGCTGGCTGTTCCCCCATCTCTGTCCCTCTCCTCAGGCCTCCCTATTCCCTGAGTCACAACAATATTGAAATTAGGCCAATTAATAACCCTGCCGTGGCCCCTAAGTGTTTAAGTGAAGGGAGGAGTGGTATGTCTCTCACTTTAAATCAAAAGCTAGGAATAAGATTAAGCTTAGTGAGGAAGGAATGTCAAAAGCCTATTTAGCTGAAAGCTAAGCCTCTTGTGCCAACCAGTCAAGTTGTGAATGCTAAGGAAAAGTTCTTAAAGAAGATTGAAAGTGCTACTCTAGTGAAATCATGAATGATAAGAAAATGAAATGGCCTTATTGCTGATATGGAGAAAGTTTCAGTGGTTTGGATAGAAGATCAAACCAGCCACAACATTCCCTTAAGACAAAGCTTAATCCAGAGCAAGACCCTAAGTTTCTTCAATTCTAGAAAGCCCGAGAGAAGTGAGGAAGCTGCATGAGGAAAGTTTGAAGCTCGTAGAGATTGGTTTATGAGGTTGCAGGAAAGAAGCTATGTCCATGACATAAAAGTGCAAGGTGAGGCAGCAAGTCCTGTTGTAGAGATTGCAGCAAGTTATCCAGAAGATCTAGCAAAGATCATCAATGAAGGCGGTTACACCAAAGAACAGATTTTCAATGTAGATAGAACAGCCTTCAGTTGGAAGAACATGCCATCTAAGACTTCATATCTAGAGAGGCGAAGTCAATGCCTGGCTGCACAGCTTCAAAGGATAGGCTGGCTCTTGCTAGAGGCAAATGTAGCCGGTGACTTGAAGTTGAAGCCAGTCCTCACTTACCATTCTGAAAATCCTAGGGCGCTTAAGAATTATGCTGAATCTACTCTGCCTGTGCTCTGTAAATGAAACAACAGAGCCTGGATGACAACACGTCTGTTTACAATGTGATTTACTGACTATTTTAAGCCCACTGTTGAGACCTACTTCTCAGAAAAAAAGATTCCTTTTCAAAATACTACTGCTCATTGACAATGCACCTGGTTACCCAAGAGCTCTGACAGAGACATACAATGAGATTAATGTTGTCTTCATGCCTGCTGACACAAAGTCCATTCTGCAAACCAAGGATCAAGGAGTTATCTCAATATTCAGGTCTTATTATTAAAGAAATACACTTCATTAGGCTATAGCAGCCATAGACAGTGATTCCTCTGATGGATCTGGGCAAATTCAATGGAAAACCTTATGGAAAGGATCCACTATTCTAGATGCCATGCCGTTCATGGAAAGAGGTCACATTATCAACATCAACAGAAGTTTATGAGAAGTTGATTCCAACCCTCATGGAGGATTTAGAAGTGTTCAAGATTTCAGTGGAAGAAGGAATTGCAGATGTGGTAGACATAGCAGGAGAAACTAGAATTAGAAGTGGAGCCTGAAGATGGGACTGAATTGCTTTAATCTCATGATAACACTTGAATGGGTGAGGAGTTGCTTCTTATGGATGAGCAAAGAAAGTGGTTTCTGGAGATGGAAACTACTCCTGGTGAAGATGCTGTGAAGACTGTTGAAATGACAACAAAGGATTTAGAATATTACATACACTTAGATGACAGAGCAGCAGCAGCAGCAGCAGTTTGAGAGGACTGACTCCTACTTTGAAAGAAGTTCTACTGTGGGTAAAATGGTCTCAAACAGCATAGCATGCTATAGAGAAATTGCTCATGAAAGGAAGGGTCAACTGATGTGGCCAGCTCCGTCGCTGTCTTATGTTAAGAAATTGTCACAGCTACCCCAGCCTTCAGCATCCACCACCCTGATCAGTCAGCAGGCATCAACAGTGAGGCAAGACCTTCTACCAGCTAAAACATTATGACTTGCTGAAGGCTCAGATGATGGCTAGCTTTTATTTTTTAATTAAGGTATGTATATTGTTCTTTAGACATAGTGCTGTTGCATACTTAATAGACTACGGTACAGTACAAACATAACTTTTATGTGCAGCGGGAAACTAAAGAGTTTGTGTGATTCGCTTTATTGCAATAATCGCTTTGTTGTTGTGGTCTGGCACTGAACTCACAATATATTCAAGGTATGCCTGTAGTCTTGCCTGCTTCTCACTTGTGAACATGGGATACTAGCTTATTATTTCTTGATTTGCAAGGAACTTCCAGAATGCAATCCTTACCTGTTTCAGCTCAATTTCTGTTTCTTAAAAGATATTGCCTACCACCCGGGCCCTGAGACCTTCCTCTGTGTAGCTCCGTGAACTGCCCTTTTTGTTTTCATCTTTTTTCTTCCCCTTTGCCAATAAACATGTTAACTTTTCTCTTAATCTAAGCAAAAATAAACTTAAACCTTCCCTTTTCTTTCACACATCATTCATACATCATCTTGTTTGTGTCTTTCCCCTGTTTCTCCTACTCTGAAGTCCATTATACTCTAACCTCAGCCTCAAACCCTCTACTAAACTCTCCTTGTTAGGTATTGAAGACACTGCCATTGCCAAAGTCAATGAGTCTCAACCAAGTTACAACTTGGTTTCTCTTTGACCATATGACACTCTTCCCTTTCTCTTGATTTTTTAAAAAAAGTTTTTCTTTTTCTTTTTTAAATAAATAAATTTATTTATTTATTTATTTTTGGCTGCATTGGGTCTTCACTGTAGTGCACGGGCTTCCCATTGCGGTGGCTTCTCTTGTTGCGGAGCACGGCCTCTAGGCATGCGGGCTTCGGTAGTTGTGGCACACGGGCTCAGTAGTTGTGGCTCACGGGCTCTAGAGTGCAGGCTCAGTAGTTGTGGTGCACAGGCTTCGTTGCTCCATGGCATGTGGGATATTCCCGGACTAGGGCTCGAACCCATGTCCCCTGCATTGGCAGGTGGATTCTTAACCACTGCACCACCAGGGAAGTCCCAGAAAAGCTTTTGTTTCAAACAAACTCCCAAATCTCATTTTAGAAAATTAGAAAATACAGAGAAGCAAAAAGAAACAAAAATCACTGACATTCCATTACCTAGGACAAACTACCCAATGCAGCTCACTATGAGCGCACACACACGCACACGCGCGCGCACACACACACACACACACACACACACATACATTCATCCCTCCCTCCACGAGAATATGCTATTTATTGTATTTGGTATTGTTTTGTTCATTAATGTATTGTAAACTTTATTCCATGTCAAAAGGCCTAATTGTAATTTTGTCAAACTTTTAGAAGTTATTTTAAAATGAACCAAATAAATCTAATGAGTAGTTCTTACAAATCTTTTTAGCTAATTATATATAACAATATGCAGACAACAAAATAAAGCATATATAGCTACACTAATATTACATCAGACAACATTTTAAAGCAAAATATTACTAGAGAGTAAAGAAGTTCATTTTATACCGATTAGAATTAATTTCCTGATTTAATTCATCAGAAGAATGTAACAATATTTAATTTGCATGCCAAGTAAAATTGTAACCTAAAAATAGAAAAAGCAGACGAGGTCAAAACTACAAAGAAATAGGAAAATCCACAACCATAGTGAGACATTTTAACACACTTCTCACAGTATTTGGTAGAGCAAAGGGGCACACACAAAAAATCAGTATGGAAATACAAGATTTGAATAATAAAGTTAAAAATCACCTAATGATAAAATATGGAACACTGCACATGATTGCAGAATAACATGTTTGTAAGTACACATAAAGCATTTACAAAAAGTTCACTATATTCTAGGTCATAAAGAATCTTAAAATTTAAAATACTAAAATATATCCTCTGACCTTATATTAAGCTATAGATATAGTTAATAATAACTATTTTGTAATTGCCACATATTTGGAAATTAACTTCTAAATAAAGCATGAGTCAAAGGTGACTGCAAAATAATCACCGCAATAAGCCCAGCTACCATTCATCACCACACATGGTTACAATTTTTTTCTCTTGTGATGAGGGCTTTTAAGATCTACTCTCTTCACAACTTTCAAATATGCTGAACAGTATTATTAACTCTTGTCACCATGCTGTTCATTACACACCTGTGACATTTATTATTTTATAATCACATGATAAAAACTTAATCCTTTTTAAGGATTTATCAATCTTCTGAAAAAAATTCTTGGGACTTCCCTGGCAGTCCAGTGGTTAAGACTCTGCGCTTCCAATGCAGGGGGCACGGGGTTGATCCCTGGTCGGGGAACTAAGATCCCCTATGCTGAATGCGTCCCCCCCCAACAAAAACTTCTTGTCAATACTCTTTACCATATTTCTACTGCGTGCTTTTCTTTATTATTAAATGAGTTCTTTATGTATTAAAGATAGCAAACTTTCATACTATACGTTATAAACATGTTCCAATTGTCACTGATATTTTTGATGTATAATTTTTTTGATGTATATCTTTAATTATTCATTTCTTTATATAGATTCCTTCAGTGTGATAACAAATATTGAAGTATTTTAAAAGCACATTGATAATATTACATAGATATGACAAAGCTTAGCTATGAGGTTGGGTATAACAAGGTAAAACATATAATAGACAAAGTCTTCTACCAACTGAATGCTTTAAGCATTTCATTAATAATTTAAAATAGGGAGACATTGCACATGAAAGAACACTGGATTTAGAGTCAGAACTCCTGAGTCTGAATCTCAGGTCCGCAATTTGCTTGCTGTGTGACTTGGCTAGGTCAATTCCTCTCCCCGTGTGTTGAAAATTGCCACTCAAATACAGTTAATGTCCCTAATTCATGTGGTCTCTTTATCTCTTTATTTCTTTAAAAATAATTTCACTTGAGATTCAATTGTGTAGAAAACTTAGAAACACCAGCATTACAAGTGTCAATGCAATGTTAGTTTCTCATCTGTGTAAACAATAATTGTCTGGAGCATTCCTTTTACTACATAGCAAATTTTTTCTGTATGACTTTAGTATGCCCTCAGGACGTACATAACTAACATTCTTTTCAAGAAGAAGATACCTAAAGCGAATAAATGGTTATCTTTATTATACCAGCAGAGGTAAGGCATTTCAAAACCTAACCTCTTAAATAATCTGTTCCTCTGTGTGTGTGTGTGCGTGTGCGTGTGCGTGTGCGTGTGTGTGTTGTTGCTTTTGGATGTGTGGAAATATTTAGAATTTCACCTAAACATGAGACACACACACACGTACACACACACACACACACATACACACCCCTTAAGTGATAGAGGTTTAAAAGAATTTAAAAACTTAAAAAATACATATATGAACACAAGACTGGTGTTTGTTCCCTCTTATATCTCAAAGACCCATTGCCATCACCCAGAGCTAGAGCTAGAGTTCTTAGTTGCAAAGGTAGACGGCTTTTTGTAAAGTACTAACTAAAAGCAGGAAAGGAGAAAACAAAACAGGAAAAAATAATATTACTAATATTACACAAACTCAGATAATAAAGGATAATAGAGGTAATGTTTCCCAGCTAATTTTGTGAAGTCTGTGTAATTCTGATACCAAAAAAGCTGAAGACATTGCAAGAAAAGAAAAATTATAAATTAATATTCCTTATGCATATACATATAAAAATTTTAACAGAATGTAAACAAGTCAAATATAGCAACATAGAAAAAGCATAATATTTTATTGGTTTAACATAAAGGTTCAACAATGTGATTTAAATATTAATGTAAGGAGAAATGTTATATAATTCAATAGATGCAGAAAAAGCATTTATCAAATTTCAGCTCCAAATTATGATAAAAACTCTCTGCAAAATAAGAATGGAAGAAAAAGTTCTCAGTCAGAAAGGCATATACAAAAATTCCAGAGCTAATATCATTCTTACTGATGAAATGCTGGATGCTCTTCCTTAAACACAGGGAAAAGACATGGGTGTTCACATTTTTTTTTTTTTTGCGGTACGCGGGCCTCTCACTGTCGTGGCCTCTCCCGTTGCGGAGCACAGGCTCCGGACGCGCAGGCTCAGTGGCCATGGCTCACGGGCCCAGCCGCTCCGCGGCATGTGGGATCCTCCCAGACCGGGGCACGAACCCGTGTCCCCTGCATCGGCAGGCGGACTCTCAACCACTGCGCCACCAGGGAAGCCCCACATTTTTTTTTAATAGACATTTTTTTAGAGCAGTTATTGGCTCACAGCAAAATTGAGAAGAAGGTATAGAGACTCATACACCTCTGGTGCTGACATATACACAGCCTCCCCCATTATCAATATCTCCCTCCAGAGTGTTATATTTGTTACAATCCATGAACCTGCACTGACACATCATTATCACCCAAAGCCCAAGCTTTACATCAGAGTTCATTCTTGGTGTTGTACATTCTACAAATTTTGATGAAAGTAAAATCACGTGTATCCACAACTGTAGCATTGTACAGAATAGTTTCTTTTTTCTTTCTTTTCCTAATAAATTTATTTATTTATTCATTTTTGGCTGCGTTGGGTCTTCGTTGCTACGCATGGGCTATCTCTAGTTGCGACGAGCGGGGGGGGGGCTACTCTTCGTTTCAGTAGTTGTGGCACGTCGGCTCAGTAGTTGTGGCTTGTGAGCTCTAGAGTGCAGGCTCAGTAGTTGTGGCACATGGGCTTAGCTGCTCCATGGCATGTGGGGTCTTCCCAGACCAGGGCTCGAACCCATGTTCCCTGCATTGGCAGGCGGATTCTTAACCACTGTGCCACGAGGGAAGTCCCAGAATAGTTTCATTGCCCTAAAAATCTGTGCCACCAGGGAAGTCCCAGAGTAGTTTCATTGTCCTAAAAATCCTCTGTACTCAGCGTGTTCATCCGTCTCCCCTCTTCCAAGCCCCTGGAGACCACTGATCCTTTTACTGTTTTGATAGTCTTACTCTTTCCAGAATGTCATATAGTCTGAATCATATTCTATGTAACCTTTTCAGATTGGTTTCTTTCACTCACTAATACGCATTTAAGATCCCTCTATGTCTTTTCATGGCTTGATAGCTTATTTCTTTTTTGCACTGAATAATATTCAGTTGTCTGCACGTACCACAGTTTATCTATCCATTCATCTACTGAAGGACAAGGACATCTTGGTTTCTTCCAAGGTTTGGCAGTTATGAATAAAACTGCTATAAACGTTCTTGTGCCGGTTTTCATGTGGACGTAAGTTTTCAACTCATTTTGGTGAATACCAAGGAGTGCAACTGCTGGATCATACTAGTTCTTAAACTGCCAAACTGTCTTCCAAAGTGGCTGTACAATTTTGTATTCCCACTAGTAGTGAATGAGAGTTCCTGTTGCTCCACATGCTCATCAGCATTTGCAGTTATCAGTACTTTGGATTTCGGCCATTCTAATAGGCATGTAGTGATATCTAATTGTTTTAATTTGCAATTCCCTAATGACATTTGATGTTAAGCATCTTTTCGTATGTTTATTTTCCATCTGTGTATCTTCCTTGGTGAGCTGTCTGTTGAGGTCTTCTGTTTATTTTTACCTATTTATTTAAAATTTATTCTTTTTTTTTATTTGGCTGCGTCAGTTGCAGCATACGGGATCTTCATTGCAGCATGGGGGATCTTTTGTTGTGGTGTGCAGGTTCTTCATTGTGGCACACTGGCTCCTCTCTAGTTGTAGCACACGGGCTCCAGAGCTTGCAGGCTGAGTAGTTGTGGCACGTGGAGCTCTCTAGTTGTGGCTTGTGGGCTCTAGAGTGCACAGGTTTAGTTGCCCTGTGGCATGTGGGATCTTAGTTCCCCGACCAGGGATCAAACCTGTGTCCCCTGCATTGGAAGGCAGATTCTTAACCACTGGACCACCAGGGAAGTCCCTCGTCTGTTTATTTTTAAAATCAGGTTGTTCATTTTCTTATTGTTGAGTTTCAAGAGTTCTTTGTATATTTTGGATAATAGTCCTTTATCAGATATGTCTTTTGGAAATTTTTCTCCCAACCTGTAACTTGTCTTCTTATTCTCTTGCAGGATGTCCACTTTTATAACTTCTATTTAAAACTGCCCATATCCCCTGCATTGGCAGGCAGATTCTTAACCACTGTGCCACCAGGGAAGTCCAAAAGTCACCATTCTTTGATGGTGATGGAAAATCTGAGCAAAGCTATTCCTTGGTGGGAAGAGATTGACTAGATTGAGGCATAAGGGAATTTTCTGGAGCCATGAAAATGTTCTATATTTTGATAGGGAGTAGATTATATGAGTTTATCCATTTGTCAGAACTGTGTCTTTAAGGTCTATCTACTTCACTGCAGTAAAATTGACCTCAATAAAAAAATTATTTTTAATGGCAGAAAGCAAATACTAATGGGAAACTAATATTCATAATACAAGATACTTAATTTTTTCTGTAGATATTCTACGAGGCCAGCAGACAGTCATAAAGGCCTTTCCTTGACCCTCCCCACGCCAGACCCTTCAGGATCTTGTTTTCCTCTTTTCTCATCCTGTAGGAGATCTATGCAGAGCGTAGAATGACTGACATCCCTGCTGGAGGTCGAGATATAGTCTACTTTAGTGAGTCAGTGGAAATGTGAGGATTACCTCCTTTGTTCTTATTGCTTTCTGATTCTACTAGTCTATCATTACAGGCTAACTTCAACTCTGACTCAATACACTTCTATGATATTACAAAATGTGATTTCCCAATATTATCCAGGGATTGGTGACTGAGTCTGCTAAGACACATTTCTTCCTGGTCCATAGATTGCTATTCTTTTGCGGTCACAGTGCTTTTGACATGACATTTCTTCTGCCAGAAATTTTTTTAAGGTCATAAGACTTATGTATAATTTGTGATGCAGGTTTTTGTTACGACAACTCGTTTGGGTCACTTTTTCTTTGATTCAGTGGTATACAAGGAGAAATGATTGGCAACCTTTCAGTTTCCTACATTACAATAAAAATTCTACTTTAGTACCCTGTCATATTTTTTATTCCGTTTTCCATGTTATCATTTACTCATTGTGTGAGGTTGATGGAATAGTGCTAATAAGTAACCAGTAGTACCATAAAAACTGTGCCCTAGGTTAATGGTATATGTGAACTCTGGGACGTACGGTCTAAAACATTTTTTTTCATTTTACACACATGTAGTCTATAGAGAGAAGATAAGGAATCTAATTGGTGTAATTTCTAAGTATATGCATGATAAAAGAGACACTTTTTCTTGCTGGGGAAGTTTGACTGTGGTACCAAAGTGCTCAGTATTACAACAGTTTCCAGGAGACACTTCCTCTCTTTAGTGGGCTGCTTAATATCGTTTAGGTTTTTAGTATGTGACCAAACATTTGGAGACCTGAATTGTTTTGGTTACACAGTTAACAACCAGATAAATGAAGTGGGTTCTAATAACTACTTATTCAACATCTTGTAAGAAAAAAATGTTTGAGGGGTTCTTGTCTCCTGACAATTCTTGTATTTGTGAGTCTTTGAAGAGAAAAAAAAAAAAAAAACTCATTGGATAAATTCAGGTGTAGCTGACCTGCCATAATGACCTCTTTTAGCGATCTAGCTGGGGAGATTGGATTTGCCTGAAGCTTAATCTCTTGGGATTGGTATGCTTGAGAGTTCTGGAACATGTTTTTCCATTCAGCATTAAATACAATTGTTATTCTTTAATATTTATGTATCTGGGCAGCCAAAGCCTGATGAAACTGACTCCCAAGGGGTTGACGGGTAAGGTTGGGTGAAAGACAAGTAATTCACAGATTTAACATCATCTCTCCCAGAAAAGAAATCTTTTCTGTTCCACTCCTTTCCCCAGTCCATTCACCCCTACATTTTGTACATATTATTAGATTTGCATGAATTAACGCATTATATTTATTTTTAAAACAGTATTTTAGATATAATTCACATACCATAAAATTCACTCCTTTAAAGTGTACATGCTGGTGGTTTTTCATACATTCTGAGATTACAATTACAATTACTGAGATTACAATTACAATTACTGAGATTACAATGTACAATTACTAAAATTTAATTTTCAAACATTTTGAGCATCCCCCCCCCCCAAAGAAAACCCATACCCATTAAGTAGTCACTCTCCATTTTTCTCTTCCCCCCAGCCTCTAGAACCACTAATCTAAATTTGGTCTCTATGGATTTGTCTATCTGGACATTTCACCTAAATGGAATCATACAGTATTTGGTCTTTTGTGACCAGCTTCTTTCACTTAATGTATTTCCAAGATTCATTCATGTTGTAGCATGTAGTACTCCATTCCTTTTTACTGCTGAATAATATTTCATTGTATACCACATTTTGTTTAACCATTTATCAGTTGATGGGCATTTGAGGTTTTTCCATGTTTTAGCTGTAGTGAATAAAACTACTATGAATATTCATGTACAAGTCTTTGGTGAACATTTTTTTTTCTCTTGATATATAACTGTGAGTGAAATTGCTGGGTAGTATGATAACCCTGTGTTTAACATCTTGAGAAGCTGACAAATTGTTTTCCAAAGTGACTGCATCATTTTACATTTCCACCAGCAGTGTATGAGAGTTCTGATTTCTCCACACCCTTGCCAAATGACTAAAGATTTTGAACATTTTTTTCATAAACTTATTGGCCATTTTAATATCACCTCTGGAGAAATATCTATCCAAATCTTTGCCCATTTTTAAATTGGGTTATTTGACTTTTTATTACTGAATTGTAAGAGTTCTTTATATATTTTGTATGTAAGTCCCTATCAGATATATGATTTACAAATAAACACAATGTATTTAAAATATTATTTCCACTCACAATTATGACCTCCTGGAAGATAAGAATGATGTGTTGCTTCTCCACATTCTCCATATTTATGCAATAAACAACTGCTATGAAATATATGTAATTCCTAAAAAAGAGAGTTGCTCTAGACACAATTAAAAAGTTGAAGAAAATCATGCATATTTTTATTTTATCTTCCAATGAACAACTTTTTGCTTTTCAAAATATTACTACTTCTGAAGCAATACCTCTAATGCCCTTTAGGCAATAGTTATAGTTCCTTCCGTGTTATCACTCTTTTACTCAGGTTCTCTCTAATCTCCCTTCAAAAACTCTCACTCAAGACTATGAGTCATGTTTTTTTCATCTTTGTACTCCCAGCAACAGAAGTTTGTTGAATGCTTTCACATTCTTTCCCAGAGTTCCGGAGCATCCTGGTGTATTGCCCCTTCCTGTCACCATTAGAGTTCTTGGTTGCAAGAAATGGAAATAGATTCTGGTTAAATTAAGCAAGGAGAAATCTATGGTAAAGACAGACAACATTCCCAGAATCAATCTGAGATGGATAATCAGCCTCCCAGATATGCATTCCCACGAAACCACACACAGTGAAGGAAAGAGAAATTTCCCAAATAAGAGGATGCTCTTAGGAAAGGGGAATAAATTCTGAACAGCAAAAGTAATTGTAAATATTCTCTGTATTATTCACTTCCTATTCTTCTCTATATCATTGCACCAAATGCTATTCCCTCAGGATCTGTCTTTTCTTTGTAGGAACTGATAAAACTCTACAACAAATTGGTTTACTGATCCATAAAAAGAATGAAATAACGCCATTTGCAGCAACATGGATGAACCTAGAGATGATCATACTAAGTGAAGTAAGCCAGGCAGAGAAAGACAAATACCATATGATGTTGCTTATATGTAAAATCAAAAAAAAAAAAAAACAAATGAATTATTTACAAAACAGAAATAGACCCATAGACATACAAAAGAAACTTATGGTTACCAAAGGGAAAAGGGGAGTGGGGAGGGATAAATTAGGAAGTTAGGATTAACATACACACACTACTATATATAAAATAGATAACCAACAAAAACCTACTGTACAGTACAGGGAACTATACTCAATATTTTGTAATAACCTATAAGGGAAAAGAATCTGAAAAAGAAAAAATATATATATGTATATGTGTGTATATATATATGTCTGAATCACTGTGCTGTACACCTGAAACTAACACAACATTGTACTTTAATTTGTTTTAAAAGTATATATTTCTTGTTGCAAATACTTCTGGGAATGGTAATTAATAAAACCTAATCTTTCAAATACACTTTTGTGTGATTCTATGAATCAGATAATTTCATCATGGAGTTGTCTGACCACCAGATGGTAAAAAGGGTCTACTGGGGTGATGAGGAAGCCAGATCAGAGGAGGAGACACCATGGCTGAGGACGAGTGAGGAGGGGCTCAGGTGACTGGAAACAGTCTTCATACTAATCCTGCCCCAAACCAGGGCTTTATTTTCTTATACAGCACACTCCTCACAAGTCTTTTAATCAACTTTTTATTTACAGTTTTCAGTATTCCAGGACCTCCAATTAAGGTCAGTTTCACAGATAACTCAATTCATAAAACAAATACAGATACGCTCTGTGCAAACATCTCTCAAGTATGACCTCGTAGATAATGTTGGGTGAAACATGCTTCCCATTTAAGAAATACAGGACATTTTGAGCAGATTTTTTATTATGAGGGGAAATCACAGTCAGAGAACCAGAGTTCTTACCCTTTGTTTTTGTTCCCATAACTGATTTGGTAATGATGGAAATGTCTTTTAAGCAAATGGGATTTTATACATTTAGGCTATGATTTAACTCTGCATCACTGACATGAGAAACATGTTTAACTGTTAGAAGAAGGATGAAATAGAAAAAAGTGGAGTAAATAAAAAATATTCATCTGGAGTCATTGATGAGATTACTGTTAAATAATTTTTAAATTGTTATTGGAATATAGTTGATTTATATGTTGTATTAGTTTCTGCTGTACAGCAAAGTGACTCAGTTATACATATACATATATCCACTCTTTCTTAGATTCTTTTCCCATATAGGCCATTACAGAGTATTGAGTAGAGTTCCCTGTGCTATACAGTAGGTCCTTGTTAGTTATCTAATTTTATATAGTAGTGTGTATATGTCAATCCCAATCTCCCAATTTATCACTCCCCCCTTTCCCCCAGTAATCGTAAGTTTACTGTTAAATAATTAAAATAATGCCAAATGATACCACTAATTACTGAGCTGGAAGATTCAGGAGTTGCCTAATCTCTTTTCACCTCTCAAAGTTGACCATAACCATTGAGTAAATAATATATTTTTATTTACTCAGTATAAGATTAATAATAGTATAATTTATAGTATTATAAATTCCTGCCCTGTTTTTAAAAAGTTTCCTGTTAATTGCTTCTGAATTGTCTTATTTCTCTTTTCTTTACTCCTCTTTCCTTTCCTCTCCTCCCCTTTTTGTTCCCTCCTGCTCTCTCCCTCCTTCTCTCCCTTCCTGAACTGATTTACAATCACAATATGGGTCAAGTTATTTGTCTACTCATGGTCTCTTGTTTAGTTTTTTTGCCTACATTTCCCCTTCTTATACTTAGAAAATATCCTTTGTGAAATATAGTAAAATAAAGGAAACACTTTTTGTTTGTATTCCAGCTTTATAAAAAGTCATGAATATTCTTATTTTATGTATCTTCATGTTATAATGCAAGTAAGGATGTTATCACTTAATGAATTTATAATACTTTAGCACAATCCATAGATATAAAGATATTCTATAAATAGTACTTGATTGATGAAGACAATGGTGATTGCAATATTATGCAATACTGCATGGGATTCAAAGCATAGCAATGTATATCATCATGCTAGACTTTGGTCAACATACTTGCAAATCTTTGTCATATATCAAAGCATGACAACGACTGGTTCACTGCGGTTGCTGTTACTGTTACCAGGTTATTGTTTGTTTGTTTGTTTGTTTGTTTGCGGTACGCGGGCCTCTCACTGTTGTGGCCTCTCCCGTTGCAGAGCACAGGCTCCGGACGCGCAGGCCCAGCAGCCATGGCTCACAGGCCCAGCCGCTCCGCGGCACGTGGGATCCTCCCAGACCGGGGCACAAACCCGTGTCCCCCGCATCGGCAGGCGGACCCTCAACCACTGAGACCAGGGAAGCCCCACCAGGTTATTGTTTTGAGGACAATTAGACTGGAGGAAATGTGTAGAAATTTATTATGCATATAAGATGTTATTGTTGTGTTCATCTAATTTTTATTCATATTCTCCAGCTCTCTTCCACATTGATTTTAGGACTGCAGACATCCACATTCCTGAATTCACACAAAAGGCTCCAAGCTGAGCAGTCTAAAGATGTTATCACATTTATTGTGTTCAATTAAAAAATATTTTAAGACAATATCTCTCATGATTTTCTTGTCCCTGCCAGATAAGATTTTATCTACTAGATGACTTTTATTTTTATTTATTTATTTATTTTTTTGTAGTATGTGGGCCTTTCCCTGTTGTGGCCTCTGCCGTTGCAGAGCACAGGCTCCGGACGCGCAGGCTCAGCGGCCATGGATCACGGGCCTAGCCACTCCACGGCATGTGGGATCTTCCCGGACCGGGGCACGAACCCGTGTCCCCTGCATCGGCAGGCAGACTCTCAACCACTGCGCCACCAGGGAAGCCCCTAGATGACTTTTAATTCGTACTTTTTTGACTGATTAGTTTGATGGGAGATATCTAGATACACAGCTTTAATGTGATGAAATTCTGACAGGATATTATATCATACCTTCCCCTACCTTTAAATCCCTTTCCTCCTTAACTCTGGCTTACATCAGACACTATTTCAGGGTAGTATTAGAAACTGACAACAAAGAATGAACTCCTAAGAGTCCGATTACACTGACTTTGATCTTTTAGAGATTTGGAAAGATATTTGATTCTTGAAGTAGTTACCTGAATACTCCAGACCTGGAAGATTATCAAAGTAATTTTATTTAATTAGTATTTTAAAATGTATTTTTCTATAAGATGTAAGGTGATTTTATTAAGCTATACAAAAATCACAAATATTTAAATATTGTAGTATATAAAGAGATAAATATGTATATTATATATTACATATAAATGTAATAAATATATACATACTTCCAGTTTTATTGAGATATATAGCACTGTATAACTTTAAGGTGTACAGCATGATGATTTGACTTACATACATCATGAAATGGTTGTCACA
Organism: Stenella coeruleoalba; assembly: GCF_951394435.1. Lineage (NCBI taxonomy): Eukaryota > Metazoa > Chordata > Mammalia > Artiodactyla > Delphinidae > Stenella > Stenella coeruleoalba. The sequence goes on along the minus strand of NC_137169.1, from coordinate 170,841,686 downwards.
ATAGGTTTAATGAACATTCATCATCTCATATAGATACAACATTAAAGAAATAGAAAAAAATTTTTTTCCCTGTGATGAAAACTCTTATAATTTATTACATTTTAATATTAAAATTAATATACTATAAAACATTAAAATTATTTATTGCAACTTGTTCTTTGGTTGCCTTCTGGAGTCTGAACAAGCCCACTGTTGAGCAATGGAATAAAATACAAAGGAATATAAATAAATGAGAAAAAAATTATGGAACATGGTTGGTGCAACAAAAGAAAAAAATTTTTAAGTAAATTAAAAACATATCAGTGACTAATGAGGTTAGATCCACACAGTCAATCAATTTGTTTTCTTCCTTTTATTGTGCTACTAATATAGTAAAAAAAAAAATCTTGAATGGAGAGGAAGTTGTTACAGGCAAAACATGGAAACACACACACAAGAAATGCCTAAATAAAGTACCTACGTGACCTTGATTGCAAAATGCCAAAAGATACCGATGATGTATTTTCTTTTTTTTTAATAAATTTTATTTATTTATTTATGGCTGCATTGGGTCTTTTGTTGCTGCATGTGGGCTTTCTGTAGTTGCAGCGAGCAGGGGCCACTCTTCATTGTGGTGCGCGGGCTTCTCATTGTGGTGGCTTCTCTTGTTGTAGAGCGTGGGCTCTAGGCATGCGGGCTTCAGTAGTTGCTGCATGCAGGCTCAGTAGTTGTGGTGCACGGGCTTAGTTGCTCCACGGCATGTGGGATCTTCCCGGACCAGGGCTCGAACCCGTGTCCCCTGCATTGGCAGGCGGATTCTTAACCACTGCGCCACTAGGGAAGTCTCGATGTGTTTTCTTTTGATTTTTTACTTGGCCTAGTAGACCAAAAGAATACTTAACTTGTGATATATTCTAAATCTCCTTTTTGATGGAATATTTGAGGAAGGTCAGGGGAGACTCTCTTCTCTTTATTGAACTCAAAGGGAATATATTTGCTTTATTATTTTTAAAGGTAACAAAATAGTAAGAACTCCAAGAAAAATGTATCAAACAAAAATATTTTTCACCATTGTCTCTTTTATATTTTACTATCAAATATCACCCTACTGCTTCCTTAACTCTCTGACTGTGAGGTTGCTTTCTTTACTGGAAGGGTTCTTTTTTTTCCCACCAGCTACAGCTTTTCTTTCTCATTTCTGGTTCTGAGAGGCAGGCTTCTCCTCTTCTCTGATAGAAATATTAGAGCAACCAGTGGCAACTTGCAATGCTCCTCTTCTTCCACATGAAAGGAACTTGTCTAGAGAATGGCCAAGACCATTGCTATAGACCCACTCGATAGAATTTTCTAAGGGTCTTCTGGAATATGTCCCAGTTCAGAGATGTGGAGACTAGACATTCCTGAGCAGTAATGTGAAATGACTCTTTTGTTAGCTTTCAGCCACTGCTCACATTACCTTGAGCTGCCCTCAGTGAGGGAAGTCTTTTTGCTTTGTTTTGTTTTTTTAATTTGTATTGGAGTCTATTTGATTTACAATGTTGTGTTAGTTTCTGCTGTACAGCAAAGTGAACCAGCTATACATATACATATATCCACTGTCTTCTAGACTTCATTCCCATATAGGTTATTACAGAGTATTGAGTAGAGTTCCTTGTGCTATACAGTAGGTCCTTGTGAGTTATCTATTTTATATATAGTACTGTGTATTTGTCAATCCCAATCTAAGTTTTGAAAGTAACATTTCTACCCCTCTGTACTAACCCCTTGGGAGAAGCTGCTATTCTGAGTGTCTAACATGCACTGGCTGGACATGGGCAACATTTTTCCAATGAGCAGGATCATACAGTTGAAGGCAGGTACGTAGCTTTGACTATTTCTTTATTCCTACTGCTACCACCTGGTCCAGCTCCTGACCACTTCTCACCTGGAATTCTGTAATACTCTGTAAATTGGAAAATATGATTATTCAAGGATGAATAGATCAGGGATGAGAATGTTTTGAAATGAGAGCAGATTTTGGATTCCTGGAGTCTGAAGTCCTTAGGGCAGAAGAGATAGTGGGGGTGGATAGAGAAGAGGAAGGCATTGGCCCAGAGGAATCTTGTATGCAGTCATTGACTTCTTTCATTCTAGTTCCTTTGCATTCTGCTTTTTATGGCCTACAGTGACTTTTCAAAGAAGGGGCCATCTGTGTGTTAAGTTGGTTACTCATAAAAGTGAAGAGATTGATGTGAATGAGTGTGCGTCCTTATGTACTTACTTTCAGGTCTACTCCTCTTTCTTTATTGAATGATGAGATTAAACAGTTTGGTCCAGTGGGCATCGAAGGAAGAGTAAATACTAGTGAAGGTGAGGGGATAATAATGAAGGAGAGTTTGGAGATCCTTTCAAACAAACATGTGAGAGCTTCAAATTTGGCAATTTTGCTCGTTGCTGTTTGTTGTTATTTTTTGGAGTTAATATCAGTTTTTCTGGCTCTTCTGAGACAATATTGCTGAAACCATGGTATGAACTATGAGTATCAGAACTCACTGATGTCTCGGTGTTTCATAAAATGTACTGGAAACTAACAAGCCACATTTTTTTCAAAATAGTCTATAAATTAAACTACTTACGAAAGTGCACCAGAGACCCCATTCAGAACAAGGGAGCCGCCTGCACAATTATTCTGAGTGAGTGAGGTTTTCCTATTCAGTATGTTGTCAGAGGCCTGGGTCCTCATAACAGGATTTTGCAATTTGGTAATTCCCTTGGGGAAAGGGAAATAATCACGTCGTTACTCTTTAACTATGGACAGGCTTTGAAATGATTGAATAGGGTATTCAGAAACCTAATGAACTATGCTGTTTCAAGGCAGGACACGGTTATTACGCAGTCATTTTCTGAAGGGCATGCAAGGTTAGTCACACCACTGCCTCTTGATTACCTACTCTCCCTAACTCCCAGTCATTGTGTTTTAACCAGTATTCACATTGAACACCCATAAGAGTGGAGATCTTTAGTGCAATATAAATGCTTTGAAATAACTATGTTCCAGCAACATGAACATAAATTACCCATGATGTGAGCCTTCTTTGAAACACATAATGAATCAACTTGGCATGAAAATGTCACCCAAGTACCTAATATTTATACTTTCACAGTCTTTCAAGTCTTGTTATCTATGTTGAATGGATAGAAAACATATATTACTTGTGCTGACTTTGTGTATATAGGTAAATTATTGGATGCAAAGGTAGGTTAAAAATAAAACAACTTTGTCCCATATTTACAGATTCCTTTCCTTTGGAAACATTCTCCTTTGTTCTGTAGGGAAACAAAATTTGCCACCCCAAAATGTCTCTCTGGTATGGAAATTATTTTGAGCTGAAAATAACCAAGGCCAAAAGACTCAGGAAGAAACTTTGATAGAGCTGTCACCAGATTTATTTGCAAAGAGTATGGGCTAAATATGGGGGAAACTCCAGGCAGGGCCTGGAGATGAGTGTCCACTCGTCTCTCATTGTCTCTCCGTGGCCCAGGAAACATCTGTTTGCCAAACATTTGCTTTTCCATCTCTATGTAAATTACCTTCCTCCTACTTGAAGTTCCAAACCACTACTCCCAACATCCTCTTCTGTATTTAGCGGAAGATGGTATTTAGGGGTTTTCAGCCATCTTGGCGACTTGCTCAGTTTTGGGGGCTTTTCTCATGTATACACCTTATTAAACTTTTGTTTGATTTTCTCCTGTTAATTTGTCTCATGTCATTTTAATTCTTAGACCAGCCAGAAGAACCTAGAAAAAGAGAGGAATATTTCTTCCTCCCTGACAATTTAAAAGTTCATGAATTATCCTAACCCGTCCCCTGGATCCAGATTGCCTGTCCCACTTGAGGAGGAAAATAACCAAGCTGATGAAAACTGCTTCCAAAGTCAAAGTACGTCATGAATGGGTCAGAGCTGTGTTGTCTATTAATGCAAAAGACATTATGTAATTAGCTTACTTTCCACTTCTTCTCAAACACATGAGTTGCTAAAGTTGATTGAGTTGCAATCATCTGAGGGAATCAGTAGTCAGTGAGGACAAGTGCCCAGATCCTAGCCGTGACAACAGAGAAAGCACAAGTCCAGCTTCCTGGTTTCCACTGGTACACAAAATGAATAGGAAGAGTGCAGACTTTTCCCCCCACTATCCCCCTCAAATAATTTTGTTCTCCCACTAATTTTTTTTTTTTTTTTTTTTTTGGCGATACGCTGGCCTCTCACTGTTGTGGTCTCTCCCGTTGCGGAGCACAGGCTCCGGACGCACAGACTCAGCGGCCATGGCTCACAGGCCCAGCTACTCCGCAGCATGTGGGATCTTCCCGGACCGGGGCACGAACCCATATCCGCTGCATTGGCAGGCGGACTCTCAACCACTGTGCCACCAGGGAAGCCCCTCTCCCACTACTTTTTTAAGGCTTAAAAAAACAAATTACAGGGGAGGGGAGGGAAGGATTGGGAGTTTGGGATTAGCAGGTACAAACTATTATATCTAGGATGGATAAACAACAAGGTCCTACTATAGAGCACAGGGAACAATATTCAATATGATGTGATAAACCATAATGGAAAAGAATATGAAAAAGAATATATATACACACATATATATGTATAATCAAACCACTTTGCTGTACATCAGAAATTAACACAACATAGTAAATCAACTATACTTCAACATTTTAAATAACTAAATAAAAATAAAAGAAAACAATTGCAAGTTTTTGTCTCATATTTGCCTCTAGCTAAGCATTTTAAATTTGTTCTTAATTTTTTGACAATTAAATGGCAAAATCTCCTATAGTCGTATGTTCCTCACTCACTCCTACCCTGACTTGGTACAATTGCCCTGACTGTGTGAGCCTTTACCTGCTTTCCATATGTTGTGTCAAGGTGCAACTCTATAGTATGGATTGTGTCTCTTAATACTTGACTTGAATTTCATTGAGGAAAACCTTGCCTATTTGTTAGTAACATAACCACTTTTCTAAAGTTCTTCTGTCATTACAGTCTGTAATGTTCCTCATCATGTGAAGAATTCTGTAGTTTTTCCTGAGCTGATTCTGATTTTTTTCTGGTGTTTTTTTTTTTTTTTTTGAAAAGCGTGAGAAACTTGCTTCAATTATATTTTAAAATGAGTTGATTTTTGTAATGGTGACAAACAAATAAGGACACGCTGTAAAATATAGGCTGAGAATTTTAAATATTTTTGTTGCGATACTGTGATTTATAAGGAATATTTATATTTGGTCATTCAGTTGACCAAAACATATTTCTCATATATATTTGGTCACCCACAGTTTCCGGCTCACAGTCTCCAACTGCTTGAAATTTCCTGAACCATAAGAGAAATGGGAGTCTCTTTGTTATGATATGTGGTCTATTGTGCTCAGTTCCTGAAAATGCTTCATTGACACAAAGGTGAAATGTGTGTCTTGTTATTCACAACAAGCTCTTACTATCAGGACTGGGTTTATGTTAATGGAGTAACTCTTGGAAAACACCTAAGGATGGGGATTGGTTGCCAGGGGAACCAACCGTGAACAGAGGGGTGGAACTATTAGTCCCAACCCCTGATTTCCAGGGAGGGAAGAGGGACTAGAGGTTGAGTCAGTCACCAATGGCCAATGAGTTAACCAACCATGCCCACCTAATGAAGCCTCCATAAAACCCCAAATGAGGATTTTATGGGGAGCCACCATGTTAGGAAACTGGACACTTCCACGTACCACTGTGTTGGGCCCCATGCTCCACAAGGACACAAGTTCCTTTGTTCGGGACCCCCCCTCCCCACCTCCCTAATGCCCTGTGTATCTTTTCATCTGGATGATTCCTATCGTTTAATATCTATTGCAATAAATTGGTAATCCAGTGAGTAGACGGATTTTCCTGAGTTCTGTGAGCCATTCTAGCAAATTAATTAAACCCAGGGAGGGGGTCGTGGGAACATTTTATTTATAACCAATAGGTCAGAAGCACAGGTAACAAGCTGGACCTGAGACTGGCATCCAAATTGGAGGAGAGTCTTGCGGGACTGAGCTCTTTACCAGTGGAATCTGATTCTATCTCCAGTTAGCTAGTGCCAGAATTGAGGTGAGTTCTCAGACACCTTGCTTGCATCTGAGAATTGCTTGTTGTTGTGGGGGAGCACCCCTACCCCACCAGCACACACACACAAGAGGGAACTAAGTCCAGGAACCTAATTTATTTATGCAGCAATATATTAACTTTCTACAGAAGTCGAGGAAGGTAGTTCTGAAAACCAAAACAAAATATTAAATGAATAGAAGGAAATAAAGTGAGAAGAGTCACAACTGTCATGGATGAATTTCATTTGAATGCTTTGTTCATTTAAAGATCTCTTCTCCAACTATAGGAGCTTAAAGGACACCAAGGAGGCTGGTGAAGTGACACCCCCTGCTGACCTGTAAGAGAATGCTATGTCATTTCCCTACATTTACTCTGACAGGCCAAATCTCCAGGCCTTTTTCCTGGAGATTATGATGAGAGAGGACACATTATATTCCTTCCTCCCAGATTACAATGCAAATCGGTAATTGCAGGAAAGTTTAGAGGTTGATTTGGAACGCTTGCACATGCTGATCCTTTACTCTTAGATTCTATGACACCAAAACTGTCCTATAATTTGACTAGTTCTAGCCAGGAATGCACTGTTTTGGAATTACACTGTACTGACAGCTCTGGATAATCCTAAATCATTTAGGTCAGCTTTATTAGACCAGTTTTACAGATAGAGAAACTGAGTTTAGTAAACAAGATAGATAAAATGTTGGTTTTTCATTATTAGTTAGACTATCTAGATTAGTGTGATTGGTACGCACTGATGTTCCCATAGGATCTAAAAGTCTTCTATTTTCCAATGCCTAAAAGTGGGTACCAAAGGCCCACTTACTAGCCGTTTCCATAGGGAATGTCTGACCCAACAGTCCTTCTGAATAACTCTTGGTTTAGAATTTGACCAGGCTCTGGGGACTTCCCTGGTGGTCCAGTGGGTAAGACTCCACGCTCCCAATGCAGGGGGCCCGGGTTCGATCCCTGATCAGTCAACTAGATCCCGCATGCATGCCGCAACTAAGAGTTCACATGTCGCAACTAAGAGTCTGCAAGCTACAGCTAAAAGATCCCGCATGCTTCAACTAAGACCTGGTGCAGCTTAAGTAAATAAATATTAAAAAGAAAAATCGTTGGAAAAAAAAGAATTTCAGCAGGCTCTGGGTTTTCTCTTAATGGCCGCAGACCTAAGGGTTTTTTTTTTTTATGTACTTTAAAATCTTCCTTTAATTCTCTAGCACCCCCAAAGTTAGTGATTTGCATTATGCAACACTTAAAATAGCAAAGCTTGAACTAGAATCTGATTCCAGAGTTAAATAAACTTCTTTAAAATAGGATCTGGGTCTTCCTAAAATTTCTATAACACCAAGTAGGCATAATTTTCTTTAAAATCTTTAATATTTTGCCAATGGGAGGAATTGATGTTAAGAACTGGGGAAATTTAATTCTATTTACAGTCCCACAAAAATATTGACTTTATTATTGTTTATCAATGTATACCATTTAAAAGTGTACACTTTAGATCTCAAGTTACTGAGAGCAATACTACAAAGCTACAGTAATCAAAACAGCATTGTACTGGGACAAAAACAGACACACAGATTAATGGAACAGAACAGAGATGCAGAAATAAACCCACACAGACAAGGTCAATTAATCCACAACAAAAGAGGCAAGAATATACAGTGGAGAAAAGACAGCCTCTTCAAGAAATGGTCTTGAGAAAATTGTACAGCAACATGCAGAAGAATCAAACAAGACTACTTTCTCATGCCATGCATAAAAATAAACTCAAAATGGACTAACAACCTAAATGTAAGACCTGAAATCATAAAACTACTGGAAGAAAACACAGGCAGCATGTTATTTGGCATTGGTTTTAGCAGTATTTTTTTTTGCATGTCTCCTCAGGCAAGGGAAACAAAAGCAAACATTAAAAAATGGGATTATATCAAACTAAAAAACTTTTGTACAGTGAAGGAAACTACTGACAAAACAAAAAGGCAGCCTACTGAATCAGAGAAGATTTTTGCAAATGATATATCCAATAAGGGTTTGATATCCAATATATACCAAAAACTCATACAACTCAACATCAAAATAACAAATAACCTGATTAACTAATGGGCAGAAGGCCTGAATAGACATTTTTCCAAAGAAGACATACAGATGGCCAAGAGGCACATGAAAAGATGCTAAACATCACTAATCATCAAGGAAATGCAAATCAAAACCACAATGAGATATCACCTCACACCTGTCATAATGACTATTATCAAAAAGATAACAAATTACAAGTACTGCAGAGGATGTGGAGAAAAGGGAACCCTTTTACACTGTTGGTGGGAATGTTGGTGCAGCCTCCATGGAAAACAGTATAGAGGTTCCTCAAAAAATTAGTTTGTTGTAGTCCCATTTGTTTATTTTTGCTTTTGTTTCCCTTGCCTGAGGAGATATATCCAAAAAGGTATTGTTAAGACCAATGCCAAAGAATTGATCCAGCAATTCCACTCCTGGATATTTATCCAAAAGAAAAAAAACACTAATTCTAAAAGATACATGCACCCTTATGTTCATTGCAGCATTACTTACAATAGTCAAGATATGGAAACAATCTAAGTGACCATCAATAGATAAATGGATAAAGAAGATTTTTAATATACACACACACACACACACACACACACAAACACACACACACACACACACACAGACACACACTAGAATATTACTCAGACATTGAAAAAAAAAGAGTCCTGCCATTTGTGACTACATGGATAGACCTATATGGTACTTTGCTAAGTGACATAAGTCTGACATAGAAAGACAAATACTGTGTAATTTCACTTACATGTGGAATCTAAAAAACAAAACAAGCGAACAAGCATAACTAAACAAAAACAGAATCATAGGTACAGAGAACAAACAGGTAGTTGCCAGAGGGGAGCGGGTTAGGGAGAGGAGAGAAATAGGTAAGGGAGATTAAGAGGTACAAATTTCCAGTTACAAAACAAATGATGGTTACAAAATGTACAGTATGGGAAATATAGTCAATAATTATACAATATCTTTGTGTAGTAACAGATGGTAACTAGACTAACACGGTGATCATTTTGAAATGTACAGAAATATTGAATCACTAAGTTGTGTACTAGGATCAAACATAGTCTTGTAGGTCAATTATACTTCAAAGACAAACAAACTCATAGAAAAATAAGTCAGATATACAGTTACCAGAGGTTGGGGGTAGGGGTAGGGGATGTTGGATGAAGGTGGTCAAAAGTTATAGGATAAACAAGTACTAGTGATGTAATGTATCGATACAACATGATAAATATTATTAACACTGCTGTATGTTATATATGAAAGTTAAGAGTAAATCCTAAGAGTTCTCATCACAAGGAAAAAAATCTACATATTTTTCTCTTTCTTTAATTTTGTATCCATATGAGATGATGAATGCTCTCTAAACTTACTGTTGTAATCATTTCATGACATATGTAAGTCAGATCATTATGCTGTACACCTTAAACTTACACAGTGCCGTACGTCCATTATCTCAATAAAACTGTAAGGAAAAAATGTTACTGACAACATTCATTGGATATATTCTGTTAAAAAGTATTTTTCACATTATATTCTTCCGCTCTGGCACATTTACATTTCTTATTAAAGTAAAAAAGATGTTGCATTCAGATTTAAAGTAACTCAGTGCTTAGAATAGGGCCTGGCATATAGGAAAAGCCCATAAACATCAACTATTATCAGAGGCTCTAGATTAACAGTACTTAGAATATGATACATGGGCACCTGGAGGTCCTCAAAATCCTATCAGGAGATCCACAAGGAAAAACATTTTCATAACAATGCTAAGGTATTAATTGTCCATTATTTATTTAACCTTTACTAGAAGTCATTGTACTCTTTACTGCTAGTACTTGTACTCATATTATAGTCATTGAATCCTTTACCACCATGCAATCTCAGTTACAAAGAATGTCAGCTTAACTTAAGAATGCCCTTTATGAAGTAGTAAAATATAGTAATTTTATTAAATCTCAACTATTGAGTATATATCTTTTTAATATTCTGTGTGATGCAAAGAGAATACATAAAACATTTCTATGCCCCGAAGTATGGTGGTGTCTTGAGAAAAAAGCATGTGTGCAGTTGTTTGAGTTGTACTACTCACATTTTTTATGAGATACTATTTTTTATTAAAAGACCAACTGACAGAAAGATTATGATTATTTTGACTTTAATTTTTGGCATTCATTCTCTCAAAAATGAGTGGAGTGTGCCTGCCACTTCAAGAAAAAAACCCAACAGTGTTTGTTGCCAATAACATTTGAAGTTTCATATGAAAATTAGAATTTTGGAAAACTTATATCTGGCACTGTGAGCTTTACATTTTCCAAATACTTAAACACTTTTCTGATGAGATTGGTAGTAATAGTAACAAATGTAAACTTTCATTTTCTACAATGAAATGTGTCTATGTTTTAAAGAGTGTGTAACTCAGTGAAACAATATTTTTCAAATGACAAACATAGTTGCCACAAAATCATGCATGGGTAAAAGATTGATTCAAGCATAGGACAGACCAATGAATTTGAATATAGAAAACTACAAAAAGTATATTGATATTTGGTTTCAGATTCCACATTTCAAATCACTTTTAAGAAACTACCATTTGTTAACTTGTGGTGTGGTATCAAAGGTAATTGTTAAAAAGCTATTAAAATATTCCTCTTTTCTCAATGACATATCTGTGTGAGGTTGGATTTTCTTTTTCTTTTTTTTTTTAGCTTTATTGCTTTGCCAGGCAAAGGGGACACAGCAGGCTCATGCCCCTCAAGACTGTGTGTCCCAACGCAGGAGAATTTGGTGAGGAGGTTTTTTTTTTTTTTTTTTTTTTTTTGGTTTCTGCTTTATAACAAAGTGAATCAGTTATACATATGTTCCCATATCGCTTCCCTCTTGCGTCTCCCTCCCTCCCACCCTCCCTATCCCACCCCTCCAGGCGGTCACAAAGCACGGAGCTGATCTCCCTGTGCTATGCGGCTGCTTCCCAGTAGCTATCTACCTTAAGTTTGGTAGTGTATATATGTCCATGCCTCTCTCTCGCTTTGTCACAGCTTACCCTTCCCCCTCCCCGTATCCTAAAGTCCATTCTCTAGTAGGTCTGTGTCTTTATTCCTGTCTTATCCCTAGGTTCGTCATGACATTTTTTTTCTTAAATTCCATATATATATGTGTTAGCATATGGTATTTGTCTTCCTCTTTCTGACTTACTTCACTCGTATGACAGACTCTAGGTCTATCCACCTCATTACAAATAGCTCAATTTCGTTTCTTTTCATGGCTGAGTAATATTCCATGGTATATATGTGCCACATCTTCTTTATCCATTCATCCGATGATGGACACTTAGGTTGTTTCCAACTCCTGGCTATTGTAAATAGAGCTGCAATGAACAATTTGGTACATGACTCTTTTTGAATTATGGTTTTCTCAGGGTATATGCCCAGTAGTGGGATTGCTGGGTCATATGGTAGTTCTATTTGTAGTTTTTTAAGGAACCTCCATACTGTTCTCCACAGTGGCTGTATCAATTTACATTCCCAGCAACAGTGCAAGAGGATTCCCTTTTCTCCACACCCTCTCCAGCATTTATTGTTTCTAGATTTTTTGATCATGGCCATTCTGACTGGTGTGAGGTGATATCTCATTGTAGTTTTGATTTGCATTTCTCTACTGATTAATGAAGTTGAGCATTCTTTCATGTGTTTGTTGGCAGTCTGTATATCTTCTTTGGAGAAATGTCTATTTAGATCTTCTGCCCATTTTTGGATTGGGTTGTTTGTTTTTTTGGTATTGAGCTGCATGAGCTGCTTATAAATTTTGGAGATTAATCCTTTGTCACTTGCTTCATTTGCAAATATTTTCTCCCATTCTGAGGGTTGTCCTTTGGTCTTGTTTATGATTTCCTTTGCTGTGCAAAAGCTTTGAAGTTTCATTAGGTCCCATTTGTTTATTTTTGTTTTTATTTCCATTTCTCTAGGAGGTGGATCAAAAAGGATCTTGCTGTGATTTATGTCATAGAGTGTTCTGCCTATGTTTTCCTCTAAGAGTTTGATAGTTTCTGGCCTTACATTTAGGTCTTTAATCCATTTTGAGTTTATTTTTGTGTATGGTGTTAGGGAGTGATCTAATCTCATACTTTTACATGTACCTGTCCAGTTTTCCCAGCACCACTTATTGAAGATGCTGTCCTTTCTCCACTGTACATTCCTGCCTCCTTTATCAAAGATAAGGTGACCATATGTGTGTGGGTTTATCTCTGGGCTTTCTATCCTGTTCCATTGATCTATCTTTCTGTTTTGTGGCAGTACCATAGTGTCTTGATTACTGTAGCTCTGTAGTATAGTCTAAAGTCAGGGAGCCTGATTCCTCCAGCTCTGTTTTTCTTTCTCAAGATTGCTTTGGCTATTCGGGGTCTTTTGTGTTTCCATACAAACTGTGAAATTTTTTGTTCTAGTTCTGTGAAAAATACCAGTGGTAGTTTGATAGGGATTGCATTGACTCTGTAGATTGCTTTGGGTAGTAGAGTCATTTTCACAATGTTGATTCTTCCAATCCAAGAACATGGTATATCTCTCCATCTATTTGTATCATCTTTAATTTCTTTCATCAGTGTCTTATAATTTTCTGCATACAGGTCTTTTGTCTCCTTACGTAGGTTTATTCCTAGATATTTTATTCTTTTTGTTGCATAGGTAAATGGGAGTGTTTTCTTGATTTCACTTTCAGATTTTTCATCATTAGTATATAGGAATGCAGGAGATTTCTGTGCATTAATTTTGTATCCTGCTACTCTACCAAATTCATTGATTAGCTCTAGTAGTTTTCTGGTAGCATCTTTAGGATTCTCTATGTATAGTATCATGTCACCTGCAAACAGTGACAGCTTTACTTCTTTTCCGATTTGGATTCCTTTTATTTCCTTTTCTTCTCTGATTGCTGTGGCTAAAACTTCCAAAACTATGTTGAATAAGAGTGGTGAGAGTGGGCAACCTCGTCTTGTTCCTGATCTTAGTGGAAATGCTTTCAGTTTTTCACCATTGAGGATGATGTTGGCTGTGGGTTTGTCATATATGGCCTTTATTAAGTTGAGGAAAGTTCCCTCTATGCCCACTTTCTGCAGGGTTTTTATCATAAATGGGTGTTGAATTTTGTTGAAAGCTTTCTCTGCATCTATTGAGATGGTCATATGGTTTTTCTCCTTCAATTTGTTAATATGGTTTATCATGTTGATTGTTTTGCATATATTGAAGAATCCTTGCATTCCTGGAATAAACCCCATTTGATCATGGTGTATGATCCTTTTAATGTGCTGTTGGATTCTGTTTGCTAATTTTTTTTGAGGATTTTGCATCTATGTTCATCAGTGATATTGCCTGTAGTTTTCTTTCTTTGTGACATCCTTGTCTGGTTTTGGTATCAAGGTGATGGTGGCCTCATAGAATGAGTTTGGGAGTGTTCCTCCCTCTGCTATATTTTGGAAGAGTTTGAGAAGGATAGGTGTTAGCTCTTTTCTAAATGTGAAGAGCTGTGAAGCCATCTGGTCCTGGGCTTTTGTTTGTTGGAAGATTTTTTTTTTTTTTTGCAGTATGCGGGCCTCTCACTGTTGTGGCCTCTCCCGCTGCGGAGCACAGGCTCCGGACGCACAGGCTCAGCGGCCATGGCTCACGTGCCCAGCCGCTCTGCGACATGTGGGATCTTCCCGGACCGGGGCACGAACCTCTGTCCCCTGCATTGGCAGGTGGACTCTCAACCACTGTGCCACCAGAGAAGCCCTGTTGGAAGATTTGTAATCACCGTTTCAATTTCAGTGCTTGTGATTGGTGTGTTCATATTTTCTATTTCTTCCTGGTTCAGTCTTGGCAGGCTGTGCATTTCTAAGAATTTGCCCATTTCTTCCAGGTTGTCCATTTTATTGACATAGAGTTGCTTGTAGTAATCTCTCATGACCTTTTGTATTTCTGCAGTGTCATTTGTTACTTCTCCTTTTTCATTTCTAATTCTATTGATTTGAGTCTTCTCCCTTTTTTTCTTGATGAGTCTGGCTAATGGTTTATCAATTTTGTTATCTTCTCAAAGAACCACCTTTTAGTTTTATTGATCTTTGCTATTGTTTCCTTCATTTCTTTTTCATTTATTTCTGATCTGATTTTTATGACTTCTTTCCTTCTGCTAACTTTGGGTTTTTTTTGTTCTTCTTTCTCTAATTGCTTTAAGTGCAAGGTTAGGTTGTTTATTCGAGATGTTTCCTCTTTCTTGAGGTCGGATTGTATTGCCATAAACTTCCCTCTTAGAACTGCTTTTGCTGCATCCCATAGATTTTGGGTCGTCGTGTCTCCATTGTCATCTGTTTCTAGGTATTTTTTTATTTCCTCTTTGATTTTTCAGTGATCACTTCGTTATTAAGTAGTGTATTGTTTAGCCTCCATGTGTTTGTAGTTTTTACAGATCTTTCCTGTAATTGATATCTAGTCTCAAAGCGTTGTGGTCGGAAAAGATACTTGAAACAATTTCAATTTTCTTAAATTTACCAAGGCTTGACTTGTGACCCAAGATATGATCTATCCTGGAGAATGTTCCATGAGCACTTGAGAAAAATGTGTATTCTGTTGTTTTTGGATGGAATGTCCTATAAATATCAATTAAGTCCATCTTGTTTAATGTATCATTTAAAGCTTCTGTTTCCTTATTTATTTTCATTTTGGATAATCTGTCCATTGGTGAAAGTGGGGTGTTAAAGTCCCCTACTATGAATGTGTTACTGTTGATTTCCCCTTTATGGCTGTCAGTATTTGCCTCATGTATTGAGGTTCTCCTATGTTGGGTGCATAAATATTTACAATTGTTATATCTTCTTCTTGGATCGATCCGTTGATCATTATGTAGTGTCCTTCTTTGTCTCTTATAATAGTCTTTATTTTAAAGTCTATTTTGTCTGATATGAGAATTGCTACTCCAGCTTTCTTTTGGTTTCCATTTGCATGAAATATCTTTTTCCATCCCCTTACTTTCAGTCTGTATGCGTCTCTAGGTTTGAAGTGGGTCTCTTGTAGACAGCAAATATATGGGTCTTGTTTTTGTATCCATTCAGCTAATCTGTGTCTTTTTTTGGGAGCATTTAGTCTATTTACATTTAAGGTAATTATGGATATGTATGTTCCTATTCCCATTTTCTTAATTGTTTTGTGTTCGTTATTGTAGGTGTTTTCCTTCTCCTGTGTTTGTTGCCTAGAGAAGTTCCTTTAGCAGGTGTTGTAAAGCTGGTTTGGTGGTGCTGAACTCTCTCAGCTGTTGCTTGTCTCTAAAAGTTTTAATTTCTCCATCAAATCTGAATGAGATCCTTGCTGGGTAGAGTAATATTGGTTGCAGGTTTTTCTCCTTCATCACTTTAAATATGTCCTGCCACTCCCTTCTGGCTTGCAGAGTTTCTGCTGAAAGATCAGCTGTTAATCTTATGGGGATTCCCTTGTGTGTTATTTGTTGTTTTTCCCTTGCTGCTTTTAATATGTTTTCTTTGTATTTAATTTTTCACAGTTTGATTAATATGTGTGGCATATTTCTCTTTGGATTTATCCTATATGGGACTCTCTGTGCTTCCTGGACTCGATTAACTATTTCCTTTCCCATATTAGGGAAGTTTTCAACTATAATCTCTTCAAATATTTTCTCAGTTCCTTTCTTTTTCTCTTCTTCTTCTGGAACCCCTATAATTAGAATGTTGGTGCATTTAATATTGTCCCAGAGGTCTCTGAGACTGTCCTCAGTTCTTTTCATTCTGTTTTCTTTATTCTGCTCTGCAGTAGTTATTTCCTATTTTATCTTCCAGGTCACTTATCTGTTCTTCTGCCTCAGTTATTCTGCTGTTGATCCCATCTAGAGTATTTTTAAATTCACTTATTGTGTTGTTCATCGTTGTTTGTTTCATCTTTAGTTCTTCTAGGTCCTTGTTAAATGTTTCTTGCATTTTCTATATTGTATTTCCAAGATTTTGGATCATCTTTACGATCATTATTCTGAATTCTTTTTCAGGTAGACTGCCTATTTCCTCTTCATTTGTTTGGTCTGGTGGGTTTTTATCTTGCTCCTTCATCTGCTGTGTGTCTTTCTGTCTTCTCATTTTGCTTATCTTACTGTGTTTGGGGTCTCCTTTTTGCAGGCTGCAGGTTCGTAGTTCCCATTGTTTTTGGTGTCTGTCCCCAGTGGCTAAGGTTTGTTCAGTGGGTTGTGTAGGCTTCCTGGTGGAGGGGACTAGTGCCTGTGTTCTGGTGGATGAGGGTGGATCTTGTCTTTCTGGTGGGCAGGTCCACGTCTGGTCGTGTGTTTTGGGGTGTCTGTGGACTTATTATGATTTTAGGCAGCCTCTCTGATAATGTGTGGGGTTGTGTTCCTGTCTTGCTAGTTGTTTGGCATAGGATGTCCAGCACTATAACTTGCTGGTCGTTGAGTGAAGCTGGGTGCTGGTGTTGAGATGGAGATCTCTGGGAGATTTTCACCATTTGATATTATGTGGAGCTGGGAGGTCTCTTGTGGACCAGTGTCCTGAAGTTGGCTCTCCCACCTCAGAGGCACAGCAGTGACTCCTGGCTGCAGCACCAAGAGCCTTTCATCCACATGGCTCAGAATAAAATGGAGAAAAAGCAGAAAGAAAGAATTAGTAGAAGTAGAAGGAAAGAAAGAAAGAAAGAGAGAAAGAAAAAAAGAAAGAAAGAAAGGAGGGAGGGAGGGAGGGAGAAAGGAAGGAAGGAAGGAGGGAAGGAAAGAAAAAAGAAAGAAAGAAAGAAGATAAAGTAAAATAAAATTAAGTAAGATAAAATATATAACGTTATTAAAATAAAAATAATAATTATTGAGAAAAAAAATTAAAAAAAAAAACCGGACGGATAGAACCCTAGCACAAATGGTGGAAGCAAAGCTATACAGACAAAATCTCACACAGAAGCATACACATACACACTCACAAAAAGAGGAAAAGGGGAAAAAATCATAAATCCTGCCCTCAAAGTCCACCTCCTCAATTCGTTGTCTATTCATGTATTCCACAGATGCAGGGTACAAGTTGATTGTGGAGCTTTAATCCGCTGCTTCTGAGGCTGCTGGGAGAGATTTCCCTTTCTCTTCTTTGTTCTCACAGCCCCCAGGGGCTCAGCTTTGGACTTGGCCCCACCTCTGCGTGTAGGTCTCAGGAGGGCGTCTGTTCCTCGCTCAGCCAGGACGGGGTTAAAGGAGCAGCTGATGTGGAGGCTCTGGCTCCCTCAGGCCGGGGGTGGGAGGGGCACGGAGTCCGGGGCGGGCCTGCTGCGGCAGACGTCGCAGTGACGTTGCACCAGCCTGAGGCGCGCCGTGCGTTCTCCCGGGGAAGTTGTCTCTGGGTCCCAGGACTCTGGCAGTGGCGGGCTGCACAGGCTCCCCGGAAGGGGGTTGTGGATAGTGACCTGTGCTCGCACATGGGCTTCTTGGTGGCGGCAGCAACAGCCTTAGCGTCTCATGCCCGTCTCTGGGGTCTGTGCTTTTGGCCGCGGCTCACGCCCGTCTCTGGAGCTCCTTTAAGCAGCGCTCGACCCTCCCCTCGCGCACCAGGAAACAAAGAGGTAAGAAAAAGTCTCTTCCCTCTTCGGCAGCTCCAGACTTTATCCCGGACTCCCTCACGGCTAGCTGTGGTGCACTAACCCCCTGCAGGCTGTGTTCACGCTGCCAACCCCAGTCCTCTGCCGGTGCTCCGACCGAAGGCTGAGCCTCAACTCCCAGCCCCGCCCGCCCCTGCGGGTGAGCAGACAAGCCTCTCGGGCTGGTGAGTGCCGGTCGGCCCTGATCCTCTGTGCGGGAATCTCTCTGCTTTGCCCTCCTCACCCCTGTTACCGTGGTCTCCTCTGCGGCTCCGAAGCGTTCCCACTCCGCCACCCGCAGTCTCCGCCCGCGAGGGGCCTTCCTAGTGTGTGGAAAGCTTTCCTCCTTCACAGCTCCCTCCCAGAGGTGCAGGTCCCGTCCCTATCCTTTTGTCTCTGTTTTTTCTTTTTTCTTTTGCCCTACCCAGGTACATGGGGAGTTTCTTGCCTTTTGGGAGGTCTTAAGTCTTCTGCCAGCGTTCAGTAGG
Organism: Stenella coeruleoalba; assembly: GCF_951394435.1. Classification (NCBI taxonomy): domain Eukaryota; kingdom Metazoa; phylum Chordata; class Mammalia; order Artiodactyla; family Delphinidae; genus Stenella; species Stenella coeruleoalba. The sequence goes on along the minus strand of NC_137169.1, from coordinate 170,823,440 downwards.
TGTTCTGTAGGAGTTGTTCCCCGTGTAGATGTATTTCTGGTGTATCTGTGGGGAGGAAGGTGACCTCCGCATCTTACTCTTCCGCCCGGATTTTCTTCATATACTTTAACTGAAGCAATATTACAATAGACTATAGAGACAATATGAAAATCTAGATATCCCCTCTTCAGCCAGACATTAAAGGAATTTGCAAAAATGTCCAATAATGCCACTCTTCCCATTAAATTATTTTTGGTTTAAGAATGTTATTTTTCATTAAAATATATACTTGTGTTGACATATAATGAACCTATTATTATTTTAAAATGAATATGTAGGTAATTGTTTTAAACATTTCTGTTTCCATGGCAAATGCAGTAGATATCAGTAGCTATAAGCCATATGATCAAAAGCTTTCTTGGGTCCTCAATAATTTTGAAGAGCATACAGGGATCCTGAGACCACGAAGGTTAAGAATCACTGGTGTCTATTGTGTGGCTCCTTCACACCATATTATCTCTTCAGTCTCGGATTCTAGAAGATAGGATGAGAACTAAAATTGTCTGCATAAAATGAACGGGAATAGGGCAAAAATATGGTCATCAGACATGATTCTAGAAATTGCTTGCTTTGAAATAAGGAGAAAGACAATTTGTTGTGATTAAAGGTATATACTGATTAATGAATAAAAAGTTTTGGGGAGGATATTTATGATTTCGTTTCAACTGGAAAGTTGTCAAGCTACTGTTTACTGTTTCTGTAAATATGAGGGTAGTTATAATCTTAAAAAGTGCCCAATGGTGATATTCATTTTCTTTCTTTCTTTCTTTCTTTCTTTTTTGGCTGCGCCAGAGGGCATGCAGGATCTTAACCCCGACCAGGGATTGAACCTGTGTCCCCTGCAGTGGAAGCTCAGAGTCCTAACCACTGGACTGCCAGGGAATTCCCCCAGTGGTGATATTCTTATCTTTTAACATGGAGAGATATGGATCTTCGTAAGTAAAAATTTATTTTTTAAATGTGTTTGAGACCATGTCCATTACCTCTGGCTTCATAATGGTAATTTCTTAGATTTCCCCCATACTCTACAAACCAGAGTAACTTCACTATGGTCTTTCTTTGTCCTAATCAGTGCCTTTACCCAGGCTTGAAATCTCATGCAGTCTTTGACTCTTTTTTTCTACTTTATTTCTAATCACCTGCCAAATTGTATTGTCACTTCTTTCTAAAGTTGCTTCACCTTTGTTCCTTTCTTCTCTATCCCCAGTGCCCTCTCCTAGTTGGGTGGTCATCACCCAATGCCTGGATTTCTATAGCCGCTTCCTAGCTGATCACTCTGCTTCTGGGTACATTAAAAATCTAAAACAGTGATTTGATCTTTCCACTTCTGAGCATAAAACCTTCTGGAGGCTCGCCATTTCCCATAAAATAAAGTTCCTCAGCCCAACATGCAGGGACATTGAACACAATTATTTGTCCCCAGGCTATATGTTCAAAACATCTTTCTTGACAGCTCATCATGAGCCCTTTACTTCAAGTAAGGAAGCTTTCCTACCGTCCTGCATAAGATATGCCTATTATTGAAACTAGACCTTTACATGTGTTACCCTGGACATAGAAATGTCCTCTTCCTCTTCTAGTTACAGGTCCCATTCTCACTCCTTATCCAAAGTTCAAGTCCCAACTCTTTTTTGAAATACTCTTCCCTTTCTAATAGCATTTATAAACAAAAATATCAGTAAATAAAATGATTAGAGTGCCTCAATGCTATGAAATATGGGTAATATGGGTGACCTGAGGCAGAGAATACTGTATATATTTTTTTTAATTGTTGAAAGATAGTATGATAAGCAATAGGATTTGGAGTTAGAAGACCAATTTCAAACTCCAGTTTGGGCTAAGGGAATTTTGACACGTCGTATTAGCTTTATGTATTTGGGGTCCTCAGGTGTAAAATGGGCATGTAAATATCATCCATCTCATGGGATCATTGTAGGATTGAATAAGAGAATGTTCCTTAAAAATGGTAAAGCTCCATAAGAATGTTATTGTTATGCTATTATTATTGTCGTTGTTATTATTGTTTTTGTTTCATGCATGTATGTATTTTTATACCCCCAATTAGATTATAAGCTTTTGGAAGGGAAGTGTTGAGTTATTCTTTACTTCGGAATTCCCCCTTGGTTACTAGTATATAATAAAGATTTGAATAAGGCTTGTTGAATGTACAAATAAATTTTTACCAACAAGAGAATTAAGAGGGCTGTGGTAATCCACAAATACATTTTTGTTTTGTTAAGAGAAAAAATACAGGTTGGGAGGCTAGCAATGTGAAGATTACACTGCTTTCATTGAGGGATTGTCTCACAGTGACGAAAATAGTCTTACTACTGAAATCTTATGAGCCACAAGAATTTTAAAAAGATTCCAAGATAAATAATTTATAGCTTCTCAAGGGAGAATGAGGTCAAAATTCTACAGGGAAAGAATGGACCAAAAAAGAGGAGACTTGGGTATGAATCAACATGAAAAGTAAAACTATAATACAATATAAGTTTAGCTAAATTCTGGGACAGTAGCTTACCTCTTACATAAAATAATGTAAAGAGATTATATATAGTTAAACTCTTAATATTCAATCAACTGAATGATTGGCAGCTTATATGAAGGACTATGGCACTATATGGAAACCAGTGTTAGGTGAATACATTTTCAGTGCTTTCAGAATTATAAGAAATGCTCTTAAATTTCTAATAACAAAATACTGTCTTTAGTTACCATATACTATAACTAAAATTAAATTCTGATCCAATGAGAATGTTCAAGGTTAAGAATAGGCTGGTAAGAAAAGGAATATAGCACCATAAATGTGTATTATGTGGGAAGAGAGAAATAGAGAAAATGAACCTCATAAACAGAGGGATCAAATGACTATGATGAAACCAGAGGATGCACCCAAGAGGTTAATGTCCTGCCTGTCCCTGTTTCACTGCCTTCCTCCAACCTTTATAGTTGGACCTGCTATGGGCATTGCTCAGCTCTGCTTCAGACTCTGGAACCAAATCAAGTAAAACATAATAAGCCCTAAGTTAATAGTTTGTTGGCTCAGCCTCAAGTAAAAGCTGTTACTAATCTCTCTCTGACTTTGAGCCTTACCTAGTTCTCATCTTCTGCCTCTTACTATGATTGAAGTGAGTCCCTCCTTTGTTTCCTCTGTAACTATGTCCTGGCTGATTTGGGGTCCTGTGCAGTAACATGTTACTTTTTACCACTTCTCTTTGTCACAAACATACCACTGATTCTTCTAAGTCTGGGGGACTTTTTTGCCTTCTACACAATATAGGAAAATAAATTGCAAAGCTATAAACAAGATATGCTGAAAAAGCACCTAAAATATAAATTTGATTTTCTTCCCATTGAGGAAAGAATGGACTTTCTGTAATAACAAGTAGAAAAAAGTTCAGAAGAATGGTGAACTCTTGATATTTTGCTGCTGAAGCATGGGACCCACAAGCACATTTATATAGAACTGACCCACTGAGTAAGTACAGTCCAACTCTGACAATTCTATGAAAGCCAAAGCAGTTGAACCAGTACTTCAGGGTCACAGTCTAAGCTGTTGTTGAAGTGAAAGTTCTAAGCTGTGCTCCACAAGAACCTTTGGAAATATGATTATTTTGGTCTTCAGTGAAGTTTTCCTGAACACCTACTATATGCCAAGCTATGTGCTAGCTATTAGGACTTCATAGATGAACGGGACTGGGTTTCTGTCCTCAAGGAGCTCACTGTCCTGGTGGGTAAGGAGAAGAGAAAGAGTTGTGGTGATACATTAAAAAAATGATTGAAAGACTATACTTTCAAGGATCATTTCTATAGTTCATTACTAGAGAATTTTCTCTGTGGTGGGAATGTAAATTGATACAGCCACTATGGAGAACAGTATGGAGGTTCCTTAAAAAACTACAAATAGACCCAGCAATCCCACTACTGGGCATATACCCTGAGAAAACCGTAATTCAAAAAGAGCCATGTACCAAAATGTTCATTGCAGCTCTATTTACAATAGCCAGGACATGGAAGCAACCTAAGTGTCCATCTACAGATAAATGAATAAAGAAGATGTGGCACATATATACAATGGAATATTACTCAGCCATAAAAAGAAACGAAATTGAGTTATTTGTAGTGAGGCGGATGGACATAGAGTCTGTCATACAGAGTGAAGTAAGTCAGAAACAGAAAAACAAATACCGTATGCTAGTACATATATATGGAATCTAAAAGAAAAAATGGTTATGAAGAACCTAGGGGCAGGACAGGAATAAAAACACAGACGTAGAGAATGGACTTAAGGACACAGGGAAGGGGAAGGGTAAGCTGGGACGAAGTGAGAGAGTGGCATGAACTTATATATACTACCAAATGTAAAATAGCTAGTGGGAAGCAGCCACATAGCATAGGGAGATCAACTTGGTGCTTTGTGACCACCTAGAGGGGTGGGATAGGGAGGGTGGGAGGGAGACGCAAGAGGGAGGAGATATGGGGATATATGTATATGTATAGCTGATTTCCTTTGTTATAAAGCAGAAACTAACACACCATTGTAAAGCAATTATACTCCAATAATGATGTTAAAAAAAAAATGATTGCGTGAAGAGATTTGGGACTTCATGATATTTGGCCACTCTGAATAGTCACAACAACAAACAAAATTGTATAATATCAGTAATAATTGGGATCCTATTTCATTTGAAAGTCTACTTTTTGTCTCCTAAGGAGAAATCGTAAAACTGTGATGGAAATGAATGTAAGGATTGAAAAAAAAGAGAGATAATAATAATTAGTATAAAACTCTTGCAGTGTAGCAACGGAAAAATAAATGCATATGGTTAGAGATAAAAAAATTAAAATCAATACTAAAAATTACAGTATGGTACAGCTTGAAAAAACTAATAAAGGACATGATTACAGGGTACTCTCATTTGAAGATGATTAGAAAAGACTTTGAGAGTAGTTTCTAACCAGAACCTGAAGGTGATGATGAAAATAAATTCTTATCCTATAGCTAAATCTAGGTAAGGACAAACATCAGTAAATTTGGTTGAAGGATGACAATTAATTGTTGTTGGCTAAAGCAGAGGGGTCAAACTGATGATTAATAAAATATTAGTTAAGGTTTGGTATGGGGAAGATAATGGATGACCTTCAACTTTAGGCTCATGTGGATCTAGGGACTTGTGTGGCAAGCAGTGGAGCAGATCATAAAAGTGTAGAACTAGGACCATATAACCCAACAATCCCACTACTGGGTATATACCCAGAGAAAACCATAATTCAAAAAGACACGTGCACCCCAATGTTCACTGCAGCACTATTTACAATAGCGAGGTCATGGAAGCAACCTAAATGCCCATCGAAAGATGAATGGATAAAGAAGATGTGGTACATATATAAATGGAATATTACTCAGCCATAAAAAGGAATGAAACTGGGTCATTTGTAGAGATGTGGATGGACCTAGAGACTGTCATACAGAGTGAAGTAAGTCTGAAAGGGAAAAACAAATATCGTATCTTAGCGCATATATGTGAAATCTAGAAAAATGGTACAGATGAACTGGTTGGCAAGGCAGAAATAGAGACACAGATGCAGAGAACAAACGTATGGACACCAAGGGGGGAAAGTGGCAGGGTGGTGGTGGTGGTAGGATGAATTGGGAGATTGGGATTGACATATATACACTAATATGTATAAAATAGATAACTAATAAGAACGTGCTGTATAAAAAAAATTAAAAAAAAAAGATACAGTCTCTTTATTGGAACAACCAAACACATGCCTTGATATTTGTGGTACATTTATTTATCCAGCACATGCTTTTTCCTCTAGGCAAATAAGCAGAGAATATGCTAGAAACAAACAAACAAAAAAAGAGTTTAATACTAGGAGTCAGCTGAAAGCAGAGGAATCTATTGTCTGTGAGAGTCAGGGGAGCAAGAATTTATGGTCCGCTGACAGAGTAGAGATATTCATTCATTCATTCATTCATTCACTCATTCCTTAATCTAGTGTTTATTGGTCACTTGCTATGTTCCAAGAAATGGTCTAAGCACCGTGGATGCAATAGGGAGTAAAACAGACATGACCTCAAACCTCATGGAACTTACATCCTAGTGGAAAGAGTCAGAAACAGATAACAAACCATGAGAAAAAATACCAGATAACAACTGCATTGCCGAAATTACAGTGAATAATATGGAAGAGAGACTGAGTTGTTCTCTCAAATCTGGGGGTGGGGAAGGGAGGTGAGTAGGAGAGGGCCCTTTGAAGACATGACAGTTAAACAAAGACCTGATGTCAAGAAGGAGCCACGCACATACACAGAGGGATGTGTGGCTGGGATACGCACAGTCTGGTGGAACAATTCCCAGTGGACGGACTAATTCCAACACCCCAGGAGGCCAATGTGGTCAAGAAGGAGTAGGAAAGAAACAAATGGAAGGATCTCAGGAACTTAAACCACAATTCTGAAGTATATAGAAGCAGAGAACTAGGTCAGAGAGAACGTGTCCAGAGCTGGGTGTGGGCGAAGGTGTGGGATTCAGTCACTGATAAACTGGGCAAAGTTAGAATTCAGTACAGTTTGTTGTAAGTAAGGAACCAGAAGTTAACTTGGATCTGAGGCAGTGTTTTCTGGTGGAGGTATTTATAATAATAATAACCACAGTTATAGTGATCTACCCGTATACCTCTGACAGCCTTTTGTTCTCTCTTTGCCTTTATAGCTTTAACTCATTTTCACCTATTGGTTGAAATCAGGCATCCCATCCTCTTGACCCAACTCCCAAATTTTGGTCAACTTTAGGATTCCTTCCTCAGGGTTCCACTAGTACACAGCGCATTATTATTCCCACATAGTCACATTGCTTTATGTTTATATTTTTATATTTTGCTACTATGTGAGGTTTTTTCAGGGTGAGGGATTACTTCTTTTTCTTTATATTCCAAGTAACTGACATAAGCTCTGGTACAAAGAAGTGCTCAATATATAATTTTGGTTGAATAAATGAATGAAAAAATGAGTAGATAATGGCTTACTTAAATCCTTTGTGAAATTAGGCAGGGCAAATGTATAAAATAATAGTAGTTAAATGAGTGAGTATGTTTAATACATGCCAGGTGCTATACTTGCATTATGTCTGTAAATTCTCATAGCAAGTCATTGTGGTGGAGAGTGAAATCATCTGCCTTTCAGAGATGAATAAACTGAAGCTCAGAATCAATAACGAGCAACAGCAAGGTTGTACCCCTGGTGATGGGCAAGGCTGGGAAACAATGCTGGATTCTTTCCACCACTGTGCTTATCTTATCCAGTTAGCCCAAGATCACAGCACAGAGGGTGTTAAAATCACAGACCTGTGCAAGAAGGAAAGTTTTCTGTGCAGGAGCAGACAGTAACTGATTGCTGTGAATGTTTTTGATTTACTAGGCAGTGGAGAACTATTTGAGATTTTGAATGATACTATAAATGCAATATGCTATGATGGAAATGATCTTTGAGATAAATATTTTCAACTGCTCTGGCTACTTCGTACAGGCTGAATTACAGAGAGACCAGTTGGTGTTTATCACAGTTCTTCCAGATGGGGAATTATGGAGAATTAGTATTGTAACCCTAGAACTAGAAAAGAAAAATAACAATATAAGAGATACTGAGCAGGGAAAAAAATGAAAGAACTTAAAATCTCATTAAATGTGGGATAACAAGGAGAGAGTTAATTCAAATGTAACTCTAGGATTAAGAGCACTAGGGAATTTGGGATATCATCTAATTAGAGGAATGTGCTAAATGTTGCTTAAAATTTATTACAGTTTTTAGATCTCCTAATGGTCCATGTAAAAATCATGGAATGGATGATTGCATATTAGTGCACAAGTCATGTCTCAGTTCCTCATCTTTAAACGGGTGAGAATTTTCCTAGGTGATTTCTAGGGTCATTGTCCTCTCTGAATTTGTAAGTTTCTTGTGAACTGAAGCAGTTTCCTTTTTTTACATGCACCTCCCTTTCCTTCCCTCTTCTTATTTCAAAATAATGGCCCTGAAAGTGATCATTATCTGGCTGAACAAATATGTTTAAAAACAAGTATATAATCAGAAATCTTTCCCAGGTTTTATACACATAAAGTGCTTTTTTTTTTTTTTTTAAGTTTGCAAGGCCTGAAAATGTTTGTGGCTGCTTCTTTTTTTTTTTTTTGAGGTAGTTCACGTTTTATTTTTTATTTTATTTTATTTTTTTAACATCTTTATTGCAGTATAATTGCTTTACAATGTTATGTTAGTTTCTGCTGTATAACAAAGTGAATCAGCTATATGTATACATTTATCCCCATATCCCCTCCCTCTTGCATCTCCCTCCTACCCTCCCTATCCCACCCCTCTAGGTGGTCACAAAGCACCAAGCTGATCTCCCTGTGCTATGCGGCTGCTTCCCACTAGCTATCTATTTTACATTTGGCCATGTATATATGTCAGTGCTACTCTCTCACATTGTCCCAGCTTACCCTTCCCCCTGCCCGTGTCCTCAAGTCCATTCTCTATGTCTGCATCTTTATTCCTGTCCTGCCCCTAGGTTCCTCAGAACCATTTTTTTTTAGATTCCATATATATGTGTTAGCATACGATGTTTGTTTTTCTCTTTCTGACTTACCTCACTCTGTATGACAGATTCTAGCTCCATCCACCTAACTACAAATAACTCAATATTATTTCTTTTTATGGCTGAGTAATATTCCATTGTATATATGTGCCACATCTTCTTTATCCATTCATCTGTTGATGGACACTTAGGTTGCTACCATGTACTGGCTACTGTAAATAGTGCTGCAATGAACATTGTGGTACATGACTCTTTTTGAATTATGGTTTTCTCTGGGTATATGCCCAGTAGTGGTATTGCTATGTCATATGATAATTCTATTTTTAGATTTCTAAGGACCCTCCATACTGTTCTCCATAGCGGCTGTACCAATTTACATTCCCACCAACAGTGCAAGAGGGTTCCCTTTTCTCCACACCCTCTCTAGCAGAGAGGGTGTTTGCAGATTTTTGATGATGGCCATTCTGACTGGTATGAGGTGATACCTCATTGTAGTTTTGATTTGCATTTCTCTAATGATTAGTGATGTTGAGCATCCTTTCATGTGCCTCTTGGCCATCTGTATATCTTCTTTGGAGAAACGTCTATTTAGATTTTCTGCCCATTTTCGGATTGGGTTGTTTGCTTTTTTGATATTGAGTTGCATGAGCTGCTTGTAAATTTTGGAGATTAATCCTTTGTCAGTTGCTTTGTTTACAAATATTTTCTCCTATTCTGAGGGTTGTCTTATTGTCTTGTTTATGGTTTCCTTTGCTGTGCAAAAGCTTTCAAGTTTCATTAGGTCCCATTTGTTTATTTTTGTTTTTATTTCCATTTCTCTAGGAGGTGGGTCAAAAAGGATCTTGCCACGATTTATGTCAAAGAGTGTTCTTCCTATGTTTTCCTCTAAGAGTTTTTTTTTTAAAGGTTTATTTATTCATTATTTCTTTATTTAATTTAGTTTTTGGTTGCGTTGGGTCTTAGTTGTAGCATGCGGGATCTTCATTGTGGTGTGCGGGCTTCTCTCTAGTTGTGGTGTGCAGATTTTCTCTTCTCTAGTTGTGGCGTGCAGGCTCCAGGGAGTGTGGACTCTGTAGTTGTGGCATGGGTTCCAGAGCACGTGGGCTCTGTAGTTTGCGGCTCGTGGACTCTGGTTGAGGTGGGCAAGCTCAGTAGTTGTGGCACGCTGACTTAGTTGCCCCGCGGCATGTGGGATTTTAGTTCCCCAACCAGGGATCAAACCCCTGTCCCCTGCATAGTAAGGCGGATTCTTTATCACTGGACCACCAGGGAAGTCCCTCCTCTAAGAGTTTTATAGTGTCTGGCCTTACATTTCGGTCTTTAATCTATTTTGAGTTTATTTTTGTATATGGTGTTAGGGAGTGTTCTAATTTTATTCTTTTACATGTAGCTGTCCAGTTTTCCCAGCGCCACTTATTGAAGAGGCTGTCTTTTCTCCACTGTATATTCTTGCCTCCTTTATCAAAGATAAGGTGACCATATGTGCGTGGGTTTATCTCTGGGCTTTCTGTCCTGTTGCATTGATTTATATTTCTGTTTTTGTGCCAGTACTGTACCTTTGGAGCCTGATTTCTCCAGCTCCGTTTTTCTTTCTCAAGATTGCTTTGGCTATTCGGGGTCTTTTGTGTTTCCATACAAATTGTGAAATTTTTGTTCTAGTTCTGTGAAAAATACCATTGGTAGTTGGATAGGGATTCCACTGAATCTGTAGATTGCTTTGTGTAGTACAGTCATTTTCACAATGTTGATTCTTCCAATCCAAGAACATGGTATATGTCTCCATCTATTTGTATCATCTTTAATTTCTTTCATCAGTGTCTTATAGTTTTCTGCATACAGGTCTTTTGTCTCCTTAGGTAGGTTTATTCCTAGATATTTTATTCTTTTGGTTGCAATGGTAAGTGGGAGTGTTTCCTTAATTTCTCTTTCAGATTTTTCATCATTAGTGTCTAGGAATGCAAGAGATTTCTGTGCATTAATTTTGTGTCTTGCTTCTTTACCAAATTCATTGATTAGCTCTAGTAGTTTTCTGGGAGCATCTTTAGGATTCTCTATGTATAGTATCATGTCATCTGCAAACAATGACAGCTTTACTTCTTTTCTGATTTGGATTCCTTCTATTTCTTTTTCTTCTCTGATTGCTGTGACTAGAACTTCCAAAAGTGTATTGAAAAATAGTGGTGAGAGTGGGCATCCTTGTCTTGTTCCTGATTTTAGAGGAAATGGTTTCAGTTTTTCACCATTGAGGACGATGTTGGTTATGGGTTTGTCATATATGGCCTTTATTATGTTGAGGAAAGTTCCCTCTATGTCTACTTTCTGGAGAGTTTTTTTATCATACACGGGTGTTGAATTTTGTCAAAAGGTTTTTCTGCACTTATTGAGATTATCATATAGTTTTTCTCCTTCAGTTTGTTAATATGGTGTATCACATTGATTGGTTTGCGTATATTGAAGAAACTTTCATTCCTGGGATAAACCCTACTTGATCATGGTGTATGATCCTTTTAATGTGCTGTTGGATTCTGTTTGCTAGTATTTTGTTGAGGATTTTTGCATCTATGTTCATTAGTGATATTGGTCTGTAGTTTTCTTTTTTTGTGACATCTTTTCCTGGTTTTGGTATCAGGGTGATGGTGGCCTCGTAGAATGAGTTTGGGAGAGTTCCTCCCTCCGCTATATTTTAGAAGAGTTTGAGAAGGATAGGTGTTAGCTCTTCTCTAAATGTTTGATAAAATTTGCCTCTGGAGCCATCTGGTCCTGGGCTTTTGTTTGTTGGAAGATTTTTAATCACAGTTTCAATTTCAGTGCTTGTGACTGGTCTGTTTTTATTTTCTGTTTCTTCCTTGTTCAGTCTCAGAAGGTGTGGTTTTCTAGGAATTTGTTCATTTCTTGCAGGTTGTCCATTTTACTAGCATATAGTTGCTGGTGGTTATCTCATGATTCTTTGTATTTCTGTAGTGTCAGTTGTTACTTCTCCTTTTTCATTTCTAATTCTGTTGATTTGAATCTTCTCTCTTTTTTTCTTGATGAGTCTAGCTAATGGTTTATCAATTTTGTTTATCTTCTCAAAGAACCAGCTTTTCATTTTATTGATCTTTGCTGTTGTTTCCTTCATTTCTTTTTCATTTATTTCTTATCTGATCTTTATGATTTCTTTCCTTCTGCTAACTTTGGGGATTTTTGTTCTTCTTTCTCTAATTGCTTTAGGTGTAAGGCTAGGTTCTTTATTTGAGATGTTTGTTGTTTCTTGAGGTAGGATTGTATTGCTATAAACTTCCATCTTAGAACTGCTTTTGCTGCATCCCATAGGTTTTGGGTCATCGTGTTTTCATTGTCATTTGTTTCTAGGTATTTTTTGATTTCCTCTTTGATGTCTTCAGTGATCTCTTGATTATCTAGTAATGTATCATTTAGCCTCTATGTGTTTCTATTTTTTACAGATTTTTTTCCAGTAATTGATATCTACCCTCATAGCATTGTGGTCAAAAAGATACTTGATTTGATTTCAATTTTCTTAAATTTACCAAGACTTGGTTTTTTTGACCCAAGATATGATCTGTCCTGGAGAATGTTCCATGAGCACTTGAGAAGAACTTGTATCCTGTTGTTTTTGGATGGAATGTCCTATAAATATCAATTAAGTCCATCTTGTTTAATGTGTCATTTAAAGCTTGTGTTTCCTTAATTATTTTCATTTTGGATGATCTGTCCATTGGTGAAAGTGGGGTGTTAAAGTCCCCTAGTATAAATGTGTTACTGTTGACTTCCCCTTTTATGGCTGTTAGGATTTGCCTTATGTATTGAGGTGCCCCTATGTTGTGTGCATAAATATTTATAATTGTTATATCTTCTTCTTGGATCGATCCCTTGATCATTATGTAGTGTCCTTCTTTGTCTCTTGTAATTGTCTTTGTTTTAAAGTCTATTTTGTCTGATATGAGAATTGCTACTCCAGCTTTCTATTGATTTCCATTTGCGTGGAATATCTTTTTCCATCCCCTCACTTTCAGTCTATGTGTCCCTAGGTCTGAAGTGGGTCTCTTGTATACAGCATATATACGTGTCTTGTTTTTGTATACACTCAGTCAATCTGTGTCTTTTGGTGGGAGCATTAATCCATTTACATTTAAGGTAATTATCGATATGTATGTTCCTATTACCGTTTTCTTAATTGTTTTGTGTTTGTTATTGTAGGTCTTTTCCTTCTCTTGTGTTTCCTGCCTAGAGAAGTTCTTTTAGCATTTGTTGTAAAGCTGGTTTGGTGTTGCTGAATTCTCTTAGCTTTTGCTTGTCTGTAAAGTGTTTTCTGTTGTTTTTTTTTTTTTGTGGTACATGGGCCTCTCACTGTTGTGGCCTCTCCCGTTGCGGGCCATGGCTCATGGGCCTAGCCGCTCCACAGCATGTGGGATCTTCCCGGACTGGGGCACGAACCCGTGTCCCCTGCATTGGCAGGCGGACTCTCAACCACTGTGCCACCAGGGAAGCCCTGTCTGTAAAGTTTTTAATTTCTCTGTCAAATCTGAATGAGATCCTTGCTGGGTAAAGTAATCTTGGTTGTAGGATTTTCCCTTTCATCACTTTAAATATGTCCTGCCACAGCCTTCTGGCTTTCAGAGTCTGGTGAAACATCAGCTGTTAACCTTATGGGGATTTTCTTGTATGTTATTTGTTGCTTTTCCCTTGTTGGTTTGAATATTTTTTGTTTGTATTTAATTTTTAAAATTTGATTAATATATGTCTTGGTGTGTTTCTTCTTGGATTTTTCCTGTATGGGACTCTCTGAGCTTCCTGGACTTGACTGAATATTTCCTTTCCCATATTAAGGAAGTTTTCAACTATAATCTCTTCAAATATTTTCTTAAACACTTTCTTTTCCTCTTCTTCTTCTGGGACCCTTAAAATTTGAATGTTGGTGCATTTAATATTGTCTCCAATGTCTCTGAGACTGTTCTCAATTCTTTTCATTCTTTTTTCTTTATTCTGCTCTGCTGTAGTTATTTCCACTATTTTATCTTCCAGGTCACTTTATCCATTCTTCTGTCTCAGTTATTCTTCTATTGATTCCTTCTAGAGAATTTTTAATTTTATTTATTGTGTTGTTCATCATTGTTTGTTTGCTCTTTGTTTCTTTTAGGTCCTTGTTAACCATTTCTTGTATTTTCTCCTTTCTATTTCCAAGAGTTTGGATCATCTTTACTACCATTACTCTGAATTCTTTATCAGGTAGACTGCCTATTTCCTCTTCATTTCTTTGGTCTGATGGGTTTTTACTTTGCTCCTTCATCTGCTGTATATTTCTCTGTCTTCTCATTTTGTTTAACTTACTGTGTTTGGGGTCTCCTTTTTGCAGGCTGCAGGTTTGTAGTTCCCATTGGTTTTGGTGTCTGCCCTCAGTGAGTAAGGTTGGTTCAGTGGGTTGTGTAGGCTTTCTGGTGGGTGGGACTGGTGCCTGTGTTCTGGTGGGTGGGGCTGGATCTTGTCTTTCTGGTAAGCAGGGCTGCATTGGGTGATGTGTTTTGGGGTGTCTGTGAACTTAGTATGATATTAGGTAGCCTCTCTGTTAATGGGTGGTGGTGTGTTCTTGTCTTGCTAGTTGTTTGGCATGGGGTGTCCAGCACTGGAGCTTGCTGGCCGTTGGGTGGAGCTGGGTATTAGCATTGAGACGGAGTTCACTGGGAGAGCTCTCGCCAATTGATATTACATGGGTCTCTGGTGGTCCAGTGTCCTGAACTTGACTCTCCCACCTCGGAGGCTCAGGCTTAACACCAGGCAGAGCACCAAGACCCTGTCAGCCACATGGCCAAGTATGTGGGGAGTTTCTTGCCTTTTTGGCAGTCTGAGGCCTTCTGCCAGTGTTCAGTAGGTGTTCTGTAGGAGTTGTTCCACATGTAGCTGTATTTTTGATGTATTTGTGGGGAGGAAGGTGATCTCCACGTCTTAATCCTCCGCCATCTTGTAGGCCCCCCTGTGACTGCTTCTTGTCTTTGGTAAGCATTGCTTCACAAAACCACCTGTTTTTCTTTCTTTTTTAAATTTAAATGAAGTTTACATTTTTTTATTTTAAATTTTTAAATTTAAACGAAAATTTAACCCAGAGTTATGAGGCTGTTTTCTATTATGGTTTCCTCCACTGTAATCATTTGATAAAACTCTTCTTCTATTTACCTTACTTTCATTGATTTCACTGCAGACACCCTCAGAAATGGCTAAGGAACTCTACTGTCATCAATCATCCAGTTGAGGTATGTTGCAGAGTGTTAAAATTTCATTCTAGAACCTTAATATGAGAAACAGAAGCATACTAGTTTGTGTTAATTTTGGTCCTGAATTCATTGTGCCTTATCTTAAAAAAAAAAATTCAACCAGAATTTGGGGAGCATAATTCAGAATTTGGTAACACAAAGAAGAAATATTATAGGAAAACATGTTATTATCATATATAAAATGCAGAGCAGTGGAATCTTGGAAATTAAGATACTGATTTATCACACTGTTTCTTGAATTAATTAAGATCAGTTATCGAAACTAATAGAATAAAAAATAACAAGACAAAAGAGCTTAGAAAGCTAAGCAGAGGGAATTCATTCATTTCAAAAGATCTATTGCATACTAGTTATTAACTTATGTGGCATCATGTTTTACATAGTTTATACAGCAGAACACAAAATAGACAGTCTTGCCCTCCCCAGGAGTGTAGTCTAGAGCATGAAACTATAGGAAATGTAGGCACTGCATAAATGACTTGAAGTGTTAAGATGGAGATTTGCAGGGGAAATAAAAGGAAAAGGAGAGAAGCCTGGTTTGTTTGGGCAGAGAAAGGTGGGTGTTGGCCTGGTAAAATCTTTTTGGAAAAAGGAATCTTTAAATTGAAAATTGAAGTTAAGTAGATGTCAGCAAGGCAGAGATGTTGAGAAAGAAATGTGATTTGTGTGAAGGTAATTAGACAGTCAAGAGTATGAGATATTGGAATTGAAAAAAAAAGTCCAGTTAGCTCTGGAGAAAAGAGAAACAGATGATACTTATTGAGTCAAGGTATTCTGAGACCATGTCAAAGAGAATGGGTAGCATTCCAAAAGAAGTGGGGAGACATTGAAGGGAATTGACAAAAGATTTGTGTACTGCAGTGATCATGACCATATTAGCTGCTATTAGAGAAAGCTTTGGAGGGGAAACGAGTGAAAGTTGGGAACATATATGTGTATATCTATATGTGCCTCTCAGACAATATGTCTACCAGGCAATAAGGTAGATTGTATTAACTGAAGAAAGAGCAAGAGGAAGTTTGGGATTATGATTTATCACATTTATGCAGCCTGGTGAAGTCTTCCTTCTTGATGACAACACTTGGTAAGAGATTGCAAACATTTGTACTGCTGGAAGTGTTCCCTAGCCTTTCTGGATAGGGTTCAAAATTATGGTTCCCAGACCTTTGGATATCAGGGATCAAAAATTACTTCCCTCTCCCCCCCGCAAAAAACCAAAACAAAACAATAACCCAAATAAAAATTTGGATTGCCATTCTAACACCAAACTTTAAAGAATACAATCTCACAAGAAATGGTAAGCCTTCTCGTTCCTCTGAAAGGATGGTTAATAACATTTTTGTGCATAAGATTGTCCTCATTTTTCTAGTTCTATAGTTCACAAAGCTATAACATTTTGTCTTGTTCAGAGTAGCCCAAAGACTGAATTTTGTAAACCTCAGCTCCACCTACCACAGAGACAGGATAAAAACTGGTATTGCCCTTACCTGTGAATCAAACATACCCAAAGTCACTTAAGAGTTTGAAAATGCCTTAATTCCCCACCTGTGTCTTTTAGGATAGACTAGAAGGGGCTTAACCTCTCTTACCGAGAAAGTGGCAGAGTTGCTTATTCATTGGAGGAGAGCAGAGGTTTCTCAGAGTTTTCCTTTGTTTAATAACTACTAGATTTGTAAATATACCCCTGGAAGACACAACACAATTCTGATGAGTCATCGTGCTTTCATATAAGAGTGCTGAAAAGTAGCCTCAGAATAGGAACAGAAACTTAAAACCTCTTATTTTAAGACTTCCCTGACTTGTGGTATTTTTCTAAGGAACATACACATACAATAAAATAGCTGCATATATATTAATATATATTGAAAATATTTAGAAATTAAAGATCCAGTGAGTGAGCATCTCTGAAAATGTTTGTTTCATAGACACTGTATTTTTGCTTTCACTTTATTCTTAATTAAAGTAGTTCATCTGGTGGAAGAAAACTTTGGGAACAGGAAAATGTAATTTTTGTCTCTATATAAAGCAGGCTTAAGAAGGTCTGAGAGTTTAGTCTTAACCTGGAGAGGAATGACACTAGCATACTTCCCACTAGCACATCAAGAGGAGTATTTCCAGAAACTTGAACTTCTTGCTTCCTTCATCATTCCTTAGATATTTTAGAGCAGAATAAATGCTATTATTACTAGGTAAAATCCTGCCTATGTACAATGTGATATTTGTCAAACTTGTTTTAAGTTACATATATTAAAAAAACAACAACAATAAAAATGCCATGGGTTTCGAAATCAGGAAGACTTGAGTCTGGATCTCTGCTCTAACACTAATAACTTACCTTGGGCAATTTAGTGAACGTGTGCCTTAGTTTCTCATTTATATGAGAATATTATTAATTATTAATTAATGTGGATAATACCCTGTTATAGTGCAGTTGAAAGTGAATGAAACAGCATCAGTATGTTTTCTGGACCCTCAATAAAGGATTACTATTCTCTTGTCATGTTCATTCTTCTGGTTCTAGTATCCAACCCTCCCTTTCCACCTAGATCCCTTTGGATGTACTGGATGTTGGATATCCATCTGCCTGATCTAGAGTGTTCTCCACAGGGAAACATACAAATGTTAACTTTCCCATTGCTCCTCAGATCAAAGTTTGCCTCTTCAATTAATTGTGGATTTGAACTGAGTTTTAGTTACAAAAATGTTTAACAAAATTTTGTTTATAATAGTGGAAAATGTTGGAAATAGCGTAATATCTTAAAATAAGTTATCCTTTAATAAATTCTAGTGTACTCATATATTGTAATATTACACAACCATTAAAAATATCTTATTGGCATGGAAAAATATTTCCAACATGCTGTGGATAGGGAAAAATAGAAATACAGTGTAATGATATGAAAAATCATATGTACATGCACAGAATAAAAAACCAGAATGATATACAACAAATGTTAACAATTGTTATCTCTGGATGGTGGGATGTGCGATTT
The DNA here is from genome assembly GCF_951394435.1 of Stenella coeruleoalba. NCBI lineage: Eukaryota > Metazoa > Chordata > Mammalia > Artiodactyla > Delphinidae > Stenella > Stenella coeruleoalba. Next base: position 170,805,545 of record NC_137169.1, on the reverse strand, counting down.
TTTCTTCTCTTTCTTCTAAATAACTAGGCCAGTGGCTATGACTTCTGTAAGACAGGATGTAAGAAATGTGACATTTATTTTCCTAGTCAAAGTTAAACTGCTCCTAGTCCCTATCTGGCTAGGACATTTAATTTCAAGCATTATTATTATTATTTTTTTTTGCGGTACGCGGGCCTCTCACTGTTGCGGCCTCTCCCGCTGCGGAGCACAGGCTCCGGACGCGCAGGCTCAGCGGTCATGGCTCACGGGCCCAGCCGCTCTGCGACATGTGGGATCCTCCCGGACCGGGGCGTGAACCCGTGTCCCCTGCATCGGCAGGCGGACTCTCAACCACTGCACCACCAGGGAAGCCCTCAAGCATTATTGAAACTTGTTTCCTCTTAAAATTATCCAAGTTTGTGCAAGTGTCCTGTGGATCTCGTAAAGTTCCAATCATTTAAATAGAATCTTCACGTTTTGTTGTATTGCCATTACCCATGATAAGCCCATGCCCAAACCGCATCATGCCTTTAAATCTAAGGAATTTTCTCTTTCCTCTGGGCCCAGCTTGAGTCCTACAAACTCCTGCAGATATAGTCCAGTGTTACCCTAGGCACTGTGTATTTTGTGATCCCAAATCTTTTCATTCCTCCTCAAATTGTTTTTCTTATTTTCACATGGCAAAATTGTTTCCCACTATGAATAAACTGGCTTTCTTATTCAGGTATTAACTCATGATGTAAGTGGAAATTGGAAGATGAAATCTAAATATACACTATTAAATGCATACTTATTACGTATCACTATGTATTACTTATATACTACTATGTAATAATATGTATTATTATTGTATAAGGCACTAGAATCCTTAATTTTAAGTGGAGTCTCTGAACCATCAATCTTATACAAATTATCTTCTACCATGCGGCCAGGTAGCCATTCCCCAGAGGTCTTGCTACCTGCTCTTGATCTGAGGGATTGGGTTACCAGCACTCTGTAAATAAACAAATCACCTGGATCCTTTCTACCTTGTCTTCACATTTGCTCCCTTTCATAATTCCCTATAAGAACTTGCACTTTGCAAACATATTGGGAAAAAACATGGAGGAAAGTGGGGAGTACAGGGGAGTAATCTTCTCCATGCTTTATAGTGGCTGCTTTAGTGGTTATACTTCTTAAAAGATTATTTGTTAAGGGAACACAATATCATGATTTGGAGTAGAGAAGAAAGACTACCCATAGCCCTGAGAACTAAACACAAAAGGATGGCACATGCATTTTCAAAATGTTCAACAGTGAAATTTTTACCTTTCTAATATGAATTTTTTTAAAAAAGAAAAAAAAAAACAGCTATCAGGGACCAAAACAAAACATGTGTTTATAAAAACTCAAAACTTTCCCAATTCTTATTTACTTGGGAGCTTTTTCTTTGACTTCTAAGGCTCAATTAATTTATCTGTAAATAGGCAATGGGAAAGAGCTATAGAAAGAGATATGTAATTTGAGGTCAAAGGTTTGGTTTAAACTTTGATGTAAATCACCTACTCTGCAAGGCTGGGGCAATGCTACCAGGATGCCCAGTTAATCCCAGAGGTTACATGCAACTCCATCGGATGACTCCAGTACACTGGAAAGAGTTTCTTCTCTAAGGAATCGTGTCTGCCTCCCCGAGGACTTAAAAGCAGAGGACACATTTTATAATCCCAAATCTCCTTCCCCAAATTGTTTTTCATAACTTTCAGTTGGCAAAACTGATCCCAGCTAAGAATAAACTGACTGACTTGTTCAGACATAACTATATGAGGTAAGCAGCAATTTGAAGATTAAATCTTAAATCTTAATAAAACATTAAGTACATACCATGTATAAGACATTGTCTCTAACTCTAGACTGAGTCTCTGAATCATCAATCTGTTACAGATTATCTTCTCATACCATGTGGTTTGGTCTACTCCTGGAGTTGAGTTTTGTCAAACTGTCTCAACCTTCCAAATCATCTTTCTCATCTTGATAAGTCTCCTCCCCTACAGGGAGTTCACCATTCCTTCTTGACACAGTAATCACTCAGGTGTTCCCCCTCCTCACATTACTGTCTCTATTCTTCAGTCTATGCTGCTGTGTTACTAAATACCAAGTTAATAATGTCATTCCCTTGCTAAGAGCCAAGAAACCAACACCCATCTCTGACAAGTAACTACCATATTCAAAACAGAATAGCGCAACTAACCACTACCATCTTTGATAGCTGGGAAATTTCTTTCTTTCATTCTTTCTTTCTGTCTTTTTTTTTTCAAATTTGCCATTACATTTATTTATTCTCTTTTTTAAAATTTTATTTTTTTAATTGAAGTGTAGTTGATTTATAATGTGTTAGTTTCTTCTTTTTTTTAATTTTTGGCTGCGTTGGGTCTTCATTGCTGCGTGCAGGCTTTCTCTAGTTGAGGTGAGTGGGGACTACTCTTCATTGCGGTGCACAGGCTTTTCACTGCAGTGGCTTCTCTTGTTGCAGAGCATGGGCTCTAGGCGTGTGGGCTTCAATAGTTGTGGCATGTGGGCTCAGTAGTTGTGGCTCGCGGGCTGTAGAGCACAGGCTCAGTAGTTGTGGCGCACAGGCTCAGTTGTTCTGCAGCATGTGAGGTCTTCCTGGACCAGGGCTTGAACCCATGTCCCCTGCGTTGGCAGGCAGATTCTTAACCACTGCACCACCAGGGAAGTCCCGTTGTGTTAGTTTCAAGTGTACAGCAAAGTGATTCAATTATACACACACACACACACACACACACACACACACACACACACACACACAGGACCTACCTGTACAGTAGGTCCTTGTTGGTTACCTATTTTATATATAGTAGTGTGTATGTGTTGATTCCAAACTCCTAAATTATCCCCCTCCCCCTTTCCCCTTTGGTGATAGCTGGGAAGTTTCTTTTTCATCACAGGAAAATGTCTAAATTCCTCCATCTGTTTTTGAAGAATTTTAAAAATCTGACCTCCAGTGTACATTTCTGAACTGCTCTCCCCACAAACTCTTCTCCTTTTAGAACTGCCTTTGCACTTCCTCCCAACCATTAATTCCTGCCTTTGCTGCTTAAATTGCTCACAGCTACCCATCAAAATCCAATCCTAGTTTCATGACCCAGTTTTGATTTCAGATTTAATTTAGTACTTCGTTGTCTCTTCCTCACTCTAGCACTTTCTGTTCAACACACTTGTAATGGCTTTTAGTCATATATGTCTTTCATGTTTCATGTGTCAGTACGGGTTTCTGTGCTTGTACTTGCTGGTTCTTCTGTCTGAACATTCCTCCCACACTGTTTCATGACTGGTTGGCTTAGTCTCATCTTTCAATCAAAATGTATCCTCAGAGTGGTCTTTCCTGGACTTTTTTTTTTTAAAGTCATTATCTTGTTCATCATGTTCCTTGACCCCCCTGTGCACTAGGATGTGAGCTACGTGAAAATACGGACCTTGCCTATCCATTGCTCTCTCTCTCCAGTGCCTAACCGTATGCTTGGCACAGGATAAATAGGCAAGACATCCAGGGAATGGCTATATGGAGCGCTTGGTAAAGTTGGGTTATGTCTTTAGAAGTTCTCAGGACCAATCTTGGCATGGAAGCAGCGTAAAAGCTTCTTACCTTCAAGAGAGGAAGTGACTTGGCCAGTGGGCCTATCAGTAGTAACCTGTGCTTACTGAGTTTAATTTTTGCCTCCCCAAGTGTATTACAGAATTTGTAAAGGATCTCCTAGCACAGACATTTAAAAATCATTGTGAATGAGTGATCAGATGAATGAATCATATTTATTGGGTGAATGGATGCTGTTTACTAAACACATATTAACTTCAAAGAGAATGCTGTGTAAAGATTGGTGGAACATTTCAAAATAATGACCGTATGTAACTTAAGCCATGCATTTATTACAAGTAGCAGAATGGCTGTTAAGGGAAATAGAAATATCTAGAGCGCCAAATGAAAGGGAGATTGTTTTTCTAGAACTATGATTTATAGCAAAATAATCATACCTTCTTCTTTCTCCCTATTTTAGTGATAAATCAAAATATTATCTGATATTGCAGTGCTTTCTTTAAATGTAGCAAGTTATAAGCAGTAATGGACTTACAACTGTTTAGGATATTAGTCTAATATTTTATTTTTATTTCAGTTCTTGGACCATTGCTATTTTCAGGAAAGTAAAAATACCTCAGTAGTGTATTAATTAGGAAATATTTAAATTTGTTGAGTCAACAATGTTTTCTTTAATAGTCCTATCTATCTGTAGAAAACAGTTGGATCATTTTGCTAATTGGAATGAATTAGATTAGCAGAAATTTTTATTTTTTATAGCAGCTTTTGGATTTTTGTTGTTGTGGTTATAAATTATCAAATTTTACTCTATCCTAAAAAATAAATTTGGGACGAACTGAGATTTAAGGCTAGATTATAAATGTAATGAAATTAAATTTTGTTATGTGACTATTCTTGTTATTTGGGTGAAGATTAAGAGTTGTCTTTATTGTGTTTCCAATCAGAGAAAACTTTTATATATATATGGATTTTATATATATATATATATAGAATGAAGGAAAACAGATTTTTCCAAAGAGAACATGTTGGTCTTGACAATGTATTTGAAAAGTCACATAGCAAAAGTGCTTTTGAGATACTTACTCACTGGTTTTATAAACATAAGTACAGGAATGCTATTATCTTCATCCCCTAATGGAATCCCTTTACTGACATCATCGGAGCTCAGTTAGTTGAGGAACTCTGGACATTTGCTTAGCAGTAATTCTTCCTAGTCAGGATTGCCTTCAAAGCAAAAGACATGTGCTCAACCTCTCGCATGGTTGCCAGTACATTTAAATTCCAAGAGTACAGGAATTTTTAAAACCCTATAAAGTGTCTGCAAGGCAGTTTCTGAGCTGTGTGATTGGGCTCGTGCCCATTCTGACAGAACTGGTGAAATTAGACATGCACTAGCTTTACCAAATTTAGAGGGATCTTGGAGAGCAGAAAACAGCTTGTACATTGTTATTATTTTTTTTGAAAATAATTACATTTATTATAGTCCCCAAAGTCAAGGGTCTTATTTTTTTTAATAGATCTTTAGTGAAGTATAACTGCTTCACAAGACTGCACTAGCCTCTGTTGCACAGCAAAGTGAATCAGCCACATGCACACATACATCCTCATAGCCCCTCCCTCTTGAGCCTCCCTCCCACCTTCCCTATCCCACCTCTCTAGGTCGTCACAAAGCACCGAACTGATCTCCCTATGCTATGCTGCTGTTTCCCACTAGCTAACTATACATTATTGTCACAAGTAGGTAAAATGAATTAGGACAACTTGGTTTTGTCAAAAGTTCCTTAACATGGTGTATCTGTAGTCAAATTTTCTACTGTGTATTAAGTCATGTTAATCACTGACAATATGACTCCATTTGTATAATATAAATTTGTAAGTCAGGGATTTGGTTGATTTGGGTTAGGCTGAAAAGGTGGTCAAACAAAACAAAAAATATACACTGAAAAAATTGTCGGACAGACTTGGATTGAAATCCTGGCTTCACTACTGATTTTATGTGCTTAGGATTCTATATAAAGACAGTAATGCATAATTTCATGAATATAGTGGTTAATGATACTGCAAATGTAGTGATAATACAAAGTATGTGGTCCAATATAGGCTCTATATAAGGAGCAACAATGATATTACCATTGCTTTATTTGGTATAGTCCTCTTAATATATTTTTAAAAAAACACGGAGAAGGAAAAAGTTTAATAAAGTAGTAATAATCTGCCTAACATGTTCAATTAAAAGAAGAATAATTAACACGGGGTGGGGAAGAGGAGGGTGGGACAAATTGGGAGATTAAGATGGACATATATACACTACCACACGCAAAATAGATAGCTAGTGGGAACAAGCTATAAAGCACAGGAAGGGCTTTCCTGGTAGCGCAGTGGTTGAGAATCCACCTGCCAATGCAGGGACAAGGGTTCGAGCCCTGGCCTGGGAAGATCCTACATGCCACGGAGCAACTAAGCCCGTGAGCCACAACTACTGAGCCTGAGCTCTAGAGCTTGCGTGTCACAACTACTGAAGCCCGTGCACCTAGAGCCCGTGCTCCGCAACAAGAGAAGCCACCTCAATGGGAAGGCCGTGCACCACATCGAAGAGTAACCCATGCTCGCTGCAACTAGAGAAAGCTTGTGTGCAGCAACGAAGACCCAACGCAGCCAAAAATAAATAAATAAATAAATAAATTTATATAAAAGAAAGAAAAGCACAGGAAGCTCAGCTTGGTGCTCTGTGACGACCTAGATGGGTGGGATGGGAGTAGGTGGGATGGAAGTCCAAGAGGGAGGGATTATAGGTATACATATAGCTGATTCACTGCATTATACAGCAGAAACTAACACAACATTGTAAAGCAATTATACTCCAAATAAATAAATAAATAATGTTAAAAAGAACTATTAAGAAATAAGAGAAAATTATTGCTTCCATTTTTCAGGTCAAAAATATTGATGCAAACCTATGGGTATAGTAAATGTACACTGAAGGTACAGATGATGAGTCCTAGTAGATATTTAGCTATTGAAATAGAGTTCTTATTGTTCATAAATATACTATCTCTAGATCTGTGCTTTCGACACAACTAAGTTTTATTTATTTTAAAAATTTTTTATTTTATTTATTTATTTGGTTGTGCCATGCAGCTTGTGGGATCTCAGTTCCCTGACCTGGGATTGAACCCTGGTCATATCAGTGAAAGCCCAGATTCCTAACCGCTAGGCCACCAGGGAACTCCCATGACATCTAATTTTTAAATTAATTGTAAATATATTTTAATTAGGATCCATTTCACCCTTATCTCTGATTAGCTTCATATTTACAGGAATTTTATTAGTGTCTGTCGGGGCATAAAAAAATAAACTTCCTCTTCTTTAGTACGGATGGAAATGGCAGTAGGGTGGCAGTAGGGTGCTATTTGGGTGTCAGGTTTAAGACATCTTTGAACCTAATATCATGGATAACAAATTCAACAAACATCCTTTGAACTCCTAATATGTTATGGACTTTGTGTGCCAAGAGCGTTTACTAAAATTAAGAAGGCTTGTTTCCTACCATCATGTAGCATAAAATATTTTTCCTTTAATAAGTGTTCTTACTGAAACTGAAAGATTAATTATGCTGGAAAGGGGAGTGGGTAGAGAAATTTTCCAGACAAGGTATAATTGAGCTAACCCTTGCAGAGTAAGTAGGGTTATTTTAGTAGAATTTAAGGGAAATGTGTGCAAGGAGATTAGTCTCTGTGGTAGTCTGAATGAAAGATGAGAGTTAATTAGCTGGATGACAAAAAATTCACAGGTGAGAATTACTTTCATTTTCTTTGATTGGGGTGTCTTACTAACTTGATTTTGTTAATACATAAAGAGAGGAATGACTCATATTAATTATATTCATAGATAAATAGTAAGAATACCAATTTATTGTTTTACCTTCACTATAGTTGCATTATGAACTAGAACATGCAAGTGTAGCAGTGGAAAAGAGGGACATATTATTATAAGTAAATTGGTTAATTGGTGACCATTGAGAACCTTCCCTGTTTCTATCTGCAATCTGGATTAGATTTCCCCGTTCAGCATACCATGCTGGCTAATAATTTTCATTGGATGTATGGATTTAACTACCAAACAGTATCTCATTCCTCAAGTCCAAGTAAATTTATGGGAGACAAATCACTTTCATATGGTTAGAATACAGGATAGGTGAAGTGGAAGCAGTGAAAAAGACAATAGAAAGCAATTGCATATAGAGGAAGAAAAATCAATCATGAAAACTTCAGGTTTTTCTTTTCTGCTTTTCAAGCCATGGGTTTTGACAAGTAGGTACTTTCTTGTAGTTAATTTGGCCAGTTTTTAGGCCATTCCTTTTGCTTAATTATCCAGTGCTTAAATTAGCTTAATATCCTCAGTCTCTATTTTTGAAAATATTGATAATTAATGGTAAAGGGTCTGAAACTTATTGACTAGCAATAATGCACAAGGTGGGATTGGACTCGAAGAGGCTGCTACATACTCAGTTTCAGATGAGTCCTACCTGTATTCCTTCTCCTAACAGATCTTCTTGATGGTTAGGCCTGGAAAAGAGGGGTCTTCCGACCAATTCATCCCACAGACTGAGGCAGGCTATGAAAGCAGGGGCTTTCTTACCTAAGGTGGAGGTTCTTGAACTCGTAGGCTAATGTTGGAAATATTTTTGGAGGAACTAGGACAAAGTAAGGATAGTCAGTCTGAATAGGTATCATTCATCTAGTGGTCTATGTAAACAATGAGATCATAGGTAGGGAGCCAAACTGAACGGAATGTGGGCAATGGGAGGTGGTCCGGATATCCGTTCCAGAGAGGGAGAGACATACCTGCAGGAGATTTTATTCACTATAAGGATGAAGATGTCAGCCCAATTTAGTAAGGCTGAAAAGAGGCAAATATCTCCCCATATGTTTTAACCCTAGCCATAACATATCCTGAAATTCTCTTTGAAAGTATTTAATCAAAACTTTTTCTTATCTTTAACAGATGACACACTATTGGATATCCCCTCCAAATACTGAGTTACAACTTTTTATTATCAAACTGACCCGAGCACTGTGAAGCTGCCTTTCAAAGGAGTCTTTCTTCACCAGGGTCTTAGGATGAATGTGCCCTGCAAAACATATTCTTTCTTTACCTGGGGAAAAAGGTAAAAAAAAATAGTAGTGTGCTCTCTGTTCCTCTACTTAGCACACTTAACCTTTCAGAAATTTAGGATCTTCTTTGGAAAGAAAACAATCTTGACTTCCTGAGACACCACAGGCCTTTTTTTTAGAAAGGTGAGACTAATAGTATAACAGGTTGAATTTATAGGAGAAAATCAAGACAAAAAGGAGTTGAATTCTGAGCTACAGAAAGCAGATAATCCAGAAGATTTAATGATGGGGTCTGTTACAAGAGAGATAGGAGAGTGTGCTCAATGTTAGATTAAAGACAAAATTAGAAGATCCTGTGTTTGAAAAACAAGATACACTAAATGAATGTGTCAGTCTTTAAAGACACTAATTTTTTGTTTTGTTTTAAAATTTTATTTTATTGCAGTAAGAACAATTAACATGAAATCAACCCCCTTCAATTTTTAAGTGTACCCCACATTATGGTTGACTATAGATATAATATGGTACAGCAGATCTCTCCAACTTCCTCATCTTGCTTAACTGAAACTTTATGCTCACTGATTTGTACCTCCCCATGACCCCCTCCCCTCAGCCCTTGGTAACCACCACATTTTTAATTTTTTATCTTCAAATATATTTAGTTGCTCAGAGTTTGATATTCAGAAAAAGCTAAATGTAATGACTAATTATTATGGTGTTCATATTAGCTACAGATTAATACTAAAAAGTTAGAATTAAACAGTCACTTATCCTTTTTTTTATAAATGAAATTGATTTTAGTAATATAAGTTTTTTTGGCCGTGCCCTGTGACATGTGGTATCTTAGTTCCCCAGCCAGGGTTCGAACCCATGCCCCCTGCAGTGGAAGTTGGAAGTGCACAGTCTTAACCACTGGACCACCAGGGAAGACCCAGGTCATTTATTCTAACGTTGCAAAAAAAAACCAAAAAAAAAACCCCTCAAGTTTCTGTTATAATTCGTAGCGAATTGCATGATAACATCTCATGGCTGATTGATAAAGAATAAAGAGAAAGAAGTCATCTTGTAAAGACACTAATTGATTCTTGCAGAATTTGGATAAATTTAAACAATATACCTTCTTTGTTACAGTGATATCAGGTATTTGAATTTACTTTGCATATTTCTAATTTAACCTGATTTGATTTTTCCCCCTAAATCTCAACATATTATTACATTCTCCAGTATGCCTTGGGTTATCCATATTTTCAATTGAGTTCTTACTTGTTTGGAAAAAAAGGAGGAAGCAGTAACTACTTAAGGACAAGAAGTACTTTCAGACACACGCATACATAGATTCCATGTAATTTAGGACTGTTTAACTTACATATTATTTAAGCATGTTTTCTGACTTCAAACTCCTAGTTCTGATAAGTAAACATTTACATTTAAGATATTAGCTGCTCTGAGAACAACGCTTTTCCTCCCTTCCTCCTTAAATCCACCTTAACACATCTGCAAATACGAAAGGAAACCAGCTCACATTTTAGCCCCTCCTACCAAGGATAAGACTTGAACTTCTCTGTGGTCCCGGGCTGAGAAAGGATCCTGACAGAAAGCTAGAGGCGTAAAGGAGCCTGAGGAATCTCATTGTAAGTCTGGGAACTGTAAGCAATATATTTACTCTTCCCTCGCTCGCTCCACTTCTCTCTCCCGCCCTCCCTAGCTTTTAGTTTGTATCTTGCTTGGAAGGAAGAAAGAACGAAGGGAAGCCTAGGATTCACCGCTGTGAAAAGTCTGCATGTCCTCTGAGTTTTGAAATGAGATACAGATCAGGAACCTTAATTTCCTTCTAACAAATGCCAGTTTGCTTTCCTGGGTCTAAATGCACTGTGGAATCCGACGATAAGGATTTCCTTCCTGTACAGCGCCGAAAGAAAGCGAACGTTCAGAAAGGCAGTAAGGTGGCTCTACTTAGCGCTCCACGTGATGCCACCCGGTGGTTGCCTATTCCCATTATTGAGCAGCCTGCTCTTTGACAGCCCTAAGGATCTTTGGCGAAGAAATTTATCAACTAATTTAAGGTTTAATTAAAAAAATAGTCATTTCGGTTACTTACGCAAAGCATTCCTGGGTATTTAACGTGTGGCAGTGTTATGCGAAGAAACAAACAACATTGAAAAATTAATTGTATACTGACTGGTATTCTGATTTGTCCTTCTAAGTTATTTGACATGCCAGGAGAACAGAGCTCGAAACAAGATATTGGAAAAGATTTGCTTAAATAAGAAAGCTAAGTTTTGAGAGTGAATACTATTTTAGTAATTTTGTATTGGAAGCATTTGTAAAAAAAAAAAAGGCATTTGGATTTGAAATAATAGTGGTTTAATGGTTTAACTTATTTAAGTTTCCTATAACTTGTACTCATTTTAATCTTAAAATTAGTCATTTTTACCTCAAAACTAGGACAAGAAATGCTCTTTATGTTGGTTGATGATGTAAGTAAGCACTTATTCATCTAAGGCAGATGGAGAATACTAGAGGCGGACCATTTGGATGGATGTCAATTCTAAGTTATGATATTTGCATATATGACCCGTTGGGTTCAAGGAGAATTTCTGTTTTGTTTTGTGTCTGTTTGCTGCATAAATTTGGAATTGTAGCCTAAGAGATGTTTGTAGTGAATAGTAGTGAAAGAAGCCTTGTTAAGAGTTTTAAAATTATGTTCCAGAGATCTCTAGACCTTGCCAGTCAAGTTTGATATTGGGATTAAACAACAGGTATTTGTTTCTTTCAGTGAGCAGAGGAAGAGTTAAATTTTAAGTTAAGCAATAACTGTGAAATGCATAGAGAAGCGTTTAATCTGCATTTGCTCAAAGCAGCTTTACAAACTTCCTGTAGGGGAAGCACATTTTATGGGACAAGAAACTAAGAAACCTATTTAGTAATTTTCCTTGTCCCAATTAAACATAAATGAAAAATATCTCAAAAGTGACTTGCAATGTTAAAATCCTTTTTTTTTTTTTTTTTTTACATTTTACGTTTATCCGTTTCTTGCTAATAGTACCTGATAAAGGTCATCCCACAGAGATACTTTGGCCTGTGTTTTCAACCCATCAGTATCATTCCTAGTGTCTCTGCTTAGAAAGCAAAGTCATAAAATGAAATCATTTGCATTAAAAAAAAATATGTTCCAGGAATGAAAAAGAGGAAGAGAGAATGAGCAGTTTCCTTTTCCTGTCTTACGCCTTTTTATTTACCATCAGTTGTTTTCTTCCTCTTGCTTGCAGATTTTATAGCATTAGTTATTCTCAGCTTCTTCTTTTTAGTTTGTTTTATCACAGACCCTTTTACAAATCTTATGAAAGCTGTAGACTCCTTCCTAGAATAATGACACTTTTGCTCTCAAACATGCACAAATGTTGAAACCCCTTTAGGAATTTCACAAATCCCCCAAAACGATTCATGTCGTGTGAAAACATAGTATTTCTTAGAATTTCGGAGCTTTCTGACGATTTCAAATAATTAGCAAATTATTTTACTTATGAGTAAAGAACTGCCTCACGTGAATATTGCACTTATTCAGTTAGTGTTCTGGAACTCTAAGTAATTGGTGTAATGGAAAAACTACTGCCTGGAAACCAAATGACCTAGATTCTAGACTCCACCCTGATAGTAATTAGCTGTACAATATTAAGCTTGCCATTTTTCTGTGACATCTGATATTTTTTATTGCTGAATGCAATAAGTAAAACATAATAGGGAAGTAAGATACAAATTATTTTTTATTGGATTGTGGGATGTCTATATTTGCTGCTTTTGTTCCAAAATTCCTAATGATATTTCCCAGCATAATTATGTTTTATAACATTCTTGTTTATTACAAAGATAATTCATGCTTACTGTTTAAATCCTGTTACATATAGAAATTGCAAAGAAGAAAAGGAAAATTGAACATATGGTCCCCGCAAGTGGTAACTACTTTTTTTAAAAAAAAAATTTATTTATTTATTTGGTTGTGCTGGGTCTTTGTTGTGGCAGGCGGGCTCCTTAGTTGCAGCTCGTGGGCTCCTTAGTTAGGGCAGGTGGGCTCCTTAGTTGTGGCACATGGGCTCCGTCATCGAGGCAGGCGGGCTCCTTAGTTGTGGCATGCGAACTCTTAGTTGCAAGGGGTAACTACTTTTAAAATTTTATTCATTCAATCAAAATATTTATTGGGTAACTAGCATGCATAAGCACAGAGACAAGGAATTCATATATATACATCTATTTATGCTTCTAGACATTTTTCTACACATACACTCACGTGTAGATTTTACAGAGTTGTGATCACACTTGTTAAAAGATAAACTGAGGCATATTAAAACTTTTGAGTTCATTTGAGCAAAAATTGATCGGCATGGGGCAGTGCCCAACCAGAAGTGGTCAGGAGCACTATATGGGAGAGAATTTTATAGAGAAAAAGCAGAAGCAAAGTAAGGAATTTATGGATTGGCTACAGCTTAAAGCTTAGTTGGCTGTTTATGAATGACTGTCCTTAGGTTTCAATTTTGTACCTTCAAGGCATTTACCGGCTTAGATTTTGGTTTGCTGATGTAGGCTGCAGTGGCATTAGAGTCACCTTAGTCTAATGGCCTCCTTGTTTAATTAATTTAGCACACTGCTGATGCTGTTTCATAACATGCTTCCACTCAATCATGAGATTTTCTCTTAAAACGTATTTTTATATTCATGTGTTATTTTATATTCATTCATATCTTAAATATTACTAAGTCCCTACTATGTGTCAGCCACTATGCAAGTGATGGCAATCTAGCCATGAGCAAGAGAGTATGGTTCTAAGGTGTAATTGTTAGTCTATGGAAATGTTGTATTGGCTGATTATAAGTTGCTGGATAGTTAGGTGGATTAAAGTTTTCTACTATTATAAATAGTGTTTCATTTAGGACCTCAATATAAATGTTTGTATACATCTTTGTTTATTTCCTTTGGATAGATTCTTAAAATGCATTTTTCAAGTTCTAACAAAAGTTCCACTAATTACAGGTTATGAGATCATAAGCCAAATGCTTTATCAAAATTTTCTTTTCTCATCTGTAAAAGAATAGTAATAATAATAATACTAATTGAGTATTCGGAGGATTTAAAAAGTATTTAGCAAAATATTGTAGAGTACTAGTTATTATTTTTGACATTTTGCTCTTGAGAAAGATTGGATCCATTTATCAGTAGTATAAGAGAGTAGAATTTCCCTAAGCCAACATTGTGTTATCACTCAAACAGAACAAACAACAACAAATCCAAAAACTGAGACAATTGTTATATGAAAATGGTATCTTGTTTAAATTTGCATTTTTTTTCAGGAATAAGGTTGAACAATTTTCATGGTGGACACTTGTATGCCTATGTTTACGAATTGCATCTTTCAATGTGATTTTTAAATCTTTTTTCAGTTTTAATTTCTAATATGGTAAATATCAATGGATATAACTCACATAATCAAAGGCCCTTGGGGATCCTCAATAATTTTGAAGAGTGTTAGGGGCCTTAACATGAAAGGCTAAATTTTGAAATGGAAATAGAAATTCTGTAAACATTGCTTTTTTCAAGTTTAGAGGATTGTTCTTGTTTCCTGATACCTTTTCTTTAACAATGGGTGAGATGCATAGAAAAATGAAAGCAAGTCATTTTTATTCTCACTGTCTGTCATCTTCTACAAAATTCAGGGGACTTGAAGAGGTTTCCGAGAAGAGGGCCAAAACCCTTGTAGAATCTCCCACAGCTTTAGGAACATCCAGACTTGCTTAATGCAAGAAGATGGAGCTAGAGATAGGTCTAAAGGTTACAGGATGATTCTTTCGAAAGGTTTTGTAAGAAAAATGGTGTCCATGTTTGTCAAGAACCAACTTAGAGAAAATGAATATAAGCTTTAGGCCATTCATCTTGTACTTCTTGGCGACGAGGGCAGTGACAGTTGGGAGAACCAAAAGGTTGGTTCAGGGGTTCTTTCCAAAGAAGACATTAAATAGAGCAGATATTGTTCCTGCCTTTTTTTGGGGGGGGGGTACGTGGGCCTCTCACTGTTGTGGCCCCTCCCGTTGCGGAGCACAGGCTCCGGACACGCAGGCCCAGCGGCCATGGCTCACGGGCCCAGCCACTCCGCGGCATGTGGAATCTTCCCGGACCGGGGCACGAACCCGTGTCCCCTGTATCGGCAGGTGGACTCTCAACCACTGCGCCACCAGGGAAGCCCTGTTCCTGCTTTTTGATACCACTATTTGCCTGAGAAAAAGAGATGTGCCCAAATTTTGCTACTCTTGCCATTCTGTGATTCTCAGTTTTTTGGATTCTCTTTGATTCTTAGTCTACCCTCAGAACAATTCTTTGAAAATACAGTTTATCTCTCCTCTGTACAAATATAAAATAAGCTTAAATATTGATAATTCAGTGCTCGCCATAAGCGGATTTATGAAGCTGCACAACGCGTCTGATCACTTATTGAATGAATTCAAATAGCTTTAGAGAAACTCAGCAATCACCTATAAGTGATCCCTGTCAGAGTTCAGTAACCACTGAGTCAAAGATGAAGGGCTGAGAGACCAAGTTGCACTCATTTTCCTTCCATTCCCTTCTTAAGGGGAAGGGAATGCACTTGTAAATCAGCTGCTCCCTTTTCCTTAATATTCCTCTTCATTTGCTTGACTTCTGGAGTCTATAGGGAAATTTAGGTATTTTAGGTAACAGTGTGTTTTGAATTAGAAAACAAATATCCAGGGCTTCCCTGGTGGCGCAGTGGTTGAGAGTCCGCCTGCCGATGCGGGGGACACGGGTTCATGCCCCGGTCCGGGAAGATCCCACATGCCGCAGAGCGGCGGGCCTGTCAGCACGTCCGGAGCCTGTGCTCCGCAACGGGAGAAGCCACAACAGTGAGAGGCCCGCGTACAGCAAAAAAAGAAAAAAGAAAAGAAAAGAAAACAAAAATCCATAATATGTGTAATTTCAGTATTCCATAGTACGAAAAACTCATATATTTATAACAGTTTAGTTTTTCATTTTATTATTTAATTTACAGTCTGTTTTCTGATTACCTAGTTTGAAAAAAAAATCAGAGGGACAATAATACCTTTCGTTTGCATAGCATTTTGTGGTTTATAAAGAGATTGCTCAAGAACTTTATTCCCACAATAACCATGTAGGTTCGCAGAGCAGATATTCACATTTTGCAGATGTGAAAAGAGAAGTGTTGGAAAGTTAAATAGCTTATTTAATATCCGAGTCTTGTGATTTCCATTTTGATGCAGTTTTTATGCTTCAATTAACTAATTGATTGGTTTATATTTCCAGTTTTGATGCGTGTTATTTAAGACTGTCAACCTCCCCCTATTTGTTGACACCAGAAAAATTATAGGGGAAGAACCAGAAAGTACACATCCTAATGCACGTTTCCATATTAACTCAATTGTTCTGTTCTTATAACTGGATTACTGATTGACATAATAGAAGAAGTTGCACAAATTTAAGAATGATTGAAGAAGTAGCATATGATTTAGAATTTCTTATTTTGTAACTATTTAGCATTTTATAAAGATATATGCCACTTTAAGACAATAAAGTATATGAAGTTTAATCCAAAAATACAAAAGAGATGTATTATGAGTTGTATAAGAAACACTAATGCTACCAACGGTTTTACTTTCATTTGGTAATAGAGCATTTTTTTAGAATATTTTGAGCATAACCTACAGAGCCTATGGTTCTTTTTGGCTCTTATTAATCCTGGTGGTTGGCATAAAGCATTTGTGTCAAAATGGTTACTCTGACCTTGGATTTATCATTTGTAGAAAAAAATCATTATTATTTTACCTTTCCTAACAACCCAGTAGCTTATGGTATACCAGGTATTCCTTTTCAGGAGTAAAAATCAACTTTAGTTATAACGTTGGCTTATTATACATATGTATAACTTCATAACAAATAATACATAGTAGGTCATGTTTGACTGCTAGATGCAGCTGCACCACTAGAAACATTAGGTCAGCAAATGGCTTCTGAATTTCAAAGTCAGTAAATTGACACACTTCCTATTTGCCTCATACTTTTACATCCACAGCTTTAATAAGATAAGCAAGTTGGGCGCAGTACCTCGGCAATAAACTGGAATGTTAGACTCCCGTGTGTATTCTTGTGGGATTCCTGGATCTGTAATTGTAGAAGAGACAATGTCTGCCTGGGTTAGTCTAGGGGCAGGAAAATGGTGTCTTTAAGTTTTCTTCAGGCTTTCTCTTATTTATTTATTTAGTTTTTGGCCGTGCTGCGCGGCATGCAGGATCTTAATTCCCTAACCAGGGATCGAACCAGTGTCCCCTGCAGTGGAAGTGCGGAGTCTTAACCACTGGACCGCCAGGGAAGTCCCCAGGCTTTCATTTTTTATTACTTGAAACAAAAGGATAATCCATTTTGTGGACTGTTTACATGTAGTTGATGCAATATTATGAAAGTAATAAGAAAAGTAATTTACAGCAATTAAGTAAGAATTTATAGAAAAGTACTCTGGGGAAAAGTATCTAAAGATGTATGCGGTTATGAGGACATGCTGTGTAGATTCCGGCATCTATAATTAAGATATCTTAATATCCATCAGTCCCTTGTTATTATCTACCACAAAGCTCAAACAGGTATATCAACTTCCTTTCCATTTAACTGTCATGAAGAAGAGGCAGATGAGTTTAAAACTGGTTGAGGTCATGAACTTAGATCTCAAAGAGGTAACGGTAGGGCATTTCTGTAGGTCATGGAATAGTCTTCAAAATCACTACTTTCAGTGTACAATGGGAATTCATGTTCAAATATAACTTCAAAGTATCATTTTATCATTGATTAGTAGAAGATGCTATTAACATATTTTAGGGAGATTTCTCACAGCAAATTTAAATTCTAATTTAAAGAGATTTCTTAGTTAAAAATTTAGTTGCAAAATATTAAGATGGTTGCTTATAATCTGCTTCTTGGTACTTATTTTTTGAGGTAGTGACAATCAGGGATTTATATTTAAAATATATAAAAGTCCACAATGTTTATATGAGATTTTTTTTCTTATCCTTATCACTGACGATCCCTCTGTTAATGAAAAGCAATAAAAGAATCAGTTTTGTGAAACTCATTCAGTGTTTGCAGAAAATTTTACTATCTGCTTAAATTATGTGTTAAATTGACAAGTTGGCTTGGTTGATTAATACCTTATGAGCTATTGTCACAATGAAAAGAACATTCTTGTATGAATTACAATTTTCTGTGAAGAAAAGAATTTCTAGATACTATTTCATGAATATATGTAGCATGCCTAGGAAAAGAGTAGGAAAAATGTACCTTTTTAAATACTTAGAAAAAGAAGAGGTATTAGAAGCAATTTAGATAGTCTGTACTCTCTTTTTCACTTAAGAATTTTACCTGTTGGATCAAGAAAAAAAAAGGCAGATGCTAATTAATCCAGGAATTTTTGATCACTGGGCTATGTGCATTTATTCCTTCACCAGTTCAGTACGTTTTGGTTAATACTACATGCTAGGCACTGTCCTACATTTAGGGCATACATGGGTGAATAAAGAGTTAATTCCCTCTTGGAGGAGAGAGATGATAATTAAGCAAATAATAAATAATAAAAGAAGCAAATGGACTTTAATAGTACAGGCTAACCTGGGGAGGTGAAGGATGGAAAGGTTTCCCTGCGAGGTAAAATTTAAGCCGAGATGTGAGGGATGAGAAGCCAGGTGTGGGAGGTGCCTAGAGCGAGGGTAGTGTGGCTCAGTTGGGGGCTCCAGGCAGAGAACAGCATTTGTAAATGAGCCTGCAAAGGAACAACCAAGATATCAGATGGAAAACCAGTAGTTAGGATGATGTCACGGGAACAAAGGAGGGAAAGTGCTTCCAGAGAAACAGAGGATAGGAAAGTGATGACCATATTTGAAAACTTGGAGGTCATTAGTGGTCTTTTTTTTTTTTTAAATATTTATTTATTTGGCTGTGCCAGGTCTTAGTTGCGACATGCGGGATCTAGTTCCCTGACCAGGGATCAAACCTGGGCCCCCTGCATTGGGAGCACGGAGTCTTAACCACTGGACCACCAGGGAAGTCCCTCATTAGTGGTCTTGATAAGAGCAGTTCCAGTGGAGTGATGGGGACTCAGTGAGATGGCAGAAGGGATAGGAGTGGAGGACTCTGAGGACATGGATAGGTACAGTGGGAACAAATGGCCCTTTAGAGAAATCTGTCAGTGAAACCCAGCATAAAAATGGAGACATGGAGGGAAGAGGAATATGGAGTTATGGGAGACTGTAACAAAGCTAGCCCATCAGATTTTCCAGTAGAAGGTAAAGGTTGATGATTCAGAAAAGAAAGGCATGGCCATCAGAGGGAAGTACTTGAAGAAGATAGAGGGATTTTGCGTCTAGAGAGCCATGTGTGGGGCTAGGTCCGCAACACAAGGAGGAGCTCTGCCTCCTTCGTGACAGGGAGAAGGAGAACCCAAGTGCCTGGGCAGAGGAGTTTGCAGATTTGCTTGTAGGAAAATGGGAACTTCCCCCTGGTGCCTTCTGTTTTCTCAGTGAAGGGAGATGAGGTCACAGCCAATAGTGAGGGTGAGGTGAGGCGAGAGACTTGAGGGGGAGAGGAAAGTCTTTCTAGCGTGGGACTTCAAGGGCACCAGGAAAATTTAGAAAGGCGTTGTGTAGTGGTGAGAGCCTCTTTGAGTTCTGAGAATGTAAACCTAAGATTAAAAACCAGTCTGCCAGTTTAGGTCGTTTTTCTCCAGCTATGTTTAAATGCTAGGAGCAAACCCAAAGAAGCCAGAATGGTTGAGTTTTGTTAGAGTGGGTTTTTTTTTTTTTTTTTTTGAGTGTGAGTTTCTAAAGAAAGAAAATCTGGAAATCCTTAAAATGAACAACCAATACACTAAGCAAACAAAACAAAACACCTAAAACAAAAATGCCTAGAAATTCATGAACTTGTAGAATACAAATCTTTTTATCTAGGGTAATTATTAACTAGTAAGGAACAGTCACAAATTGGCTTGATTTCCAACATTCAGTCGGCAGGGATTCAGTCTTTGTTCCTTTCAAACTCTTGGTTTCCTTGCCTAGCCAACTGCTAGGCCCAGTTCTACACTTCAGCGAATCTCAATGCCTTTACCTGTTCTAGGAGCCATCATGCTAGGCTCCGTTTCCTTCTTAGTTGCTAGAATTGTTTTCAGTTCTGAATGTTTAACCGTGGCCTTGCCTGCCTTTCTTGGATATCTAGCTAAGTTCCTGTGTAGAGTTTATATCTTACCCCTCAACTTTGCCTACTTTACTCCTGCACTAAGGCCACCTTGGTGCTCCCTGAAAGACAGTGCTTTGTAGACTTGGAACCATTACAACTCTGCAGTGTAAAGAGGGCTGAGACATTCAGTAGTAATAATCAACCATCGAAAAAGAGGGTCTTTCTTTTACAGCTCTGTTAGCAGGGTGTTCTTTCTTCAACCTGACAAAAATCCTTCATTTTGCAACTAAAAGTCATTTCCTTCTTTTTTTTTCAATCTTTAGAGTTTTAGAGAACAGCTGGTTATCATAATCACCATAATCAAACTGATATTTGTTTTTAAGAACTAAAACAATTTCATTGAAATACTGACTCTCGTATTTCCTTGAAGTTAAAAAAAATCTTGTTTCAATAAATTTTTAATTCATTAGCCATTTCTCATAAATCCTTCTCTTGAAGTGCTTTAGTTTTACACTGTTGATGGCCAGGTGCTTCCATGAATGGAAGCAGTGAGTCTGTGTGGGTCAGGCTGGGCAGGGAGGTGGGGAGGACAGATGCACTTGAGTTTGCTTCTGGCTCAGATGTTTCCCAGATGCACTGCTTGGCACTCAGGAGATGCCTCTTTGTCCTCCTTCCCTCCCTACCTCAATAAGACATGTCTATCATGTGTTGGAAAGTCATCCTACACTTTATTCCTGGTTCTGCCCATATTTCCTTAGGCTGTGGTATAGATATAGTTATGGAACTTCTTCCTGTCCAAAATGAAGGGGAGAGTGTAACATTGCTTATGTTAATTTCATATTTTTACAAAACCCATTGAGGCATTCTATCTCATCAGCAGAAGCTCAACTGAAACATTCTTACAGATTTTATTAATATCCTTGGCACTGTTCTCCATTGTTGATCAAAGGTTGAGGAAATGTATATTTCACAATTTGGAGCAAATGAGTATTTCTAGTTCATTTCAACCTGTGTTTATTATATGTAACACCTAAATATTCAGGTTGGGCTTACATGTTTATTATGGTGCTAGCAGAGTACAAAAATAACAGTTTTCTATTGCTTTACCCTTTAGAGTGCTGAAAGTTATTCTGTCTTAAAAAATTTTACATTGAACTTTAGACTTGCATAGATGTACTCCACAGAAGTAGAGAGAGAAAACCCTTCAATGCATACATTGAGACCATTTAAGAGGTCTACTACACTGCATAGATTCCATGTATTTCAATATAATTGGTTTCCTTTGTAATCCAGAGTTTTTATTTTAAGAACTTTATAGTGTCAGACTATATCATGGGGTCTGTAGGCTTCACCAGACTGCCAAAGGGATTCAAGGCATAAAACATATTAAGAACTCCTGAGAATTTCCCCTCAAATGCATACTTTCTATGTACAGAGTTCTTAATCCTGCAAAAGATTGAATTGCCTGTTTATTTCAAAAGTGAATTGCCATTCACAGTGTCTAGAAGCATGTTTCTAAAACTTCTTACAACCTGAAAAAAGAATGATGAACTTGAATTCCTATTGTACGTTACACAATCCAGGACTTGTAGAATGCTCGTGTCATGGTTAGTGGTTTAACTTCCCAGTAACCCATGAGATGGGTGGGTGTACAGTGCCTCTGATCTTCCACAACTCCTGCTATTTTTTTCTGTCATTTTTTTCCACTTCAAGATCATAGTCAACATCCATATTTTAGTTACAAGATAAACCTCATGGGCTGCTTGAAATAGTTATCGTGTTAGTTGAGAAGTAAAACAACTTCAAAATGTTATAACTCATCCAGTAATAAACTGTCTCTCATGAAACATTTAAGCCAGCATGACGGTTTTCCTGGGGGTTTTCCCTGGACTGTTTTCTTTAGAAAAAGATACGGCTTACCCTGCTGTGGCAATCTTGGGTACGTCATAAAAAGAGGCAGCAATTAAGGAGGGAGTGGAACCCTCAACAAAACACAAATACTCCCTAGGGGAGCATATTTGCAAACCGTCTGGTCTGGAGAGAGAAAGTTGTAGAAGTAAATGCACTTTTCAAAGCCGATTCCTTTTCCTGGCATTTTGTGCCACATTGTTAGGTATATTTCAAAAGCGTTAACACTGATACCTCTCCATTATCAGTTTCTTTTAAGTAGAAGGTAAAACATTTTCCATTTTCTGAAAATGAGCATAGTAAACACTTGTCAATGTGGTATTATTCCTTAGTGGTCTGTGTGGGAAGAGGAATTTTTAAAAACAATCCATGTTGCATTTGTAAGTCAACATCTTATAACTATGATTCACATCTAGAAAAATCTAAAAGATGAAAATGACTCTTTTTAAGCTTTATTTGACCAATCACAGAGGGAAATTCAGTTGTTCATTTCCTTCAGATTCATATCTTGAGCCTACTTCACACCACGAGACAATAACTTGGCCATTTAAAATATTGGTCAAACTAAATTGTATACAAATGCTCTTTTAATTTTCGCTAAATTCCCTTTTGAGCCTGAGTATGCTTGGTTGGGGATGGCGGTGGGGAGAGGAGAGGGTGTAAAGAAAGGGCACCGGCTTGAGAGTGGCGAGAGGAGTTCAGCTGTTTCCCTAACTGGGTGAACTCTCTAGGTTTGTTTATATCTTTAGACCTCAGCTTACAAATTTGCACAAGGTCTGTCTAGGTGGTGATTATGACTGTTTCTTCCAATTCCAAAATTTTCTGACCTTAAAATACAGCCAGAGTGGCTGCTTGTTTTTGGCCACTGAAGAGGTGAAACAATGGAAAATAACAGCGAACTGGAAGGTCAGAGAAAGAAAACCAGAAAACTGGCTCTGGAGTGAGGAGGCATTCTTGCTTCATCTGTAATGCAGCGTGTGAAACTGGGCCAGCCAGTTTTCTGGCCCTTAAAATAGTCAGGTTTATCTGGATTTGTACTTCCCAATTGTGAAGTGGTAAAACAAATTACATTATGCATTGTGTTTCATTTATGTACTCTGTGTGTGTGTGTGTGTGTGTGTGTTTGTGTGCACTTTCAAAATAACCAGATGAGGATGAGGGAGGCTGGTCCATCTAAATAATGCTGTGCTCTCTCTTCTTTATCTCCTCCCAATCCTAGTTTAGGTGCTTGTTGTATGATATCTGGACTCCTCTGGCTGGTTGCCCCTCCCTCCTCAAATGCCACCTTTCTCCATTAACAACTGTATGCATCTTTGTTTAACTGTTATATTTATATTATTGAACTGTGTTATAGACTGAATTGTGCCCCTCCCCATTCACATATTAAAGTCCGAACCCCCCAGTCTCTGAGAATGTGACTGTATTTGGAGATCAGGCCCTTAGGATGGGCCCTCATCCAGTTGACTGGTGTGGTTATAACAAGAGGAAATTTGGACACCTTAAGAGACACTAGGGGAGCATGGGTACAGAGGAAAGACCATGTGAGGATTCAGGGAGAAGATAGCATCTTCAAGCCAAGAAGAAAGACCTCAAAATAAACCAAACCTACTGGACACTTTGATCTTAGCCTTCTGGCCTCTAGAACTGTCAGAAAATATTTCTGTTGTTTAAGCCATGTAGGTTGTGGTGTTTAATTATAGTAGCCCTGGCAAACTAATACAAAGTGTCACTTCTACCCTGTTCCCTCTCTCTTCCTGTCCTTTAGAGGCTTTTGTAGAATGGCAGAATGATGTAGAAAGAAAATCTAGTATGAGTCAGAGGGTCAGGATTCTAGGGCCAACTCAACATTTGTCACCCAGGGGAACGTTGCTTAGTCTTTCTGGGAGACAATATTCCTTGTAAAGTGTAAGTAAGGGGGACCATCTGCCTCGGTTTGAGTTCTCAGTGATTTTTAGACAAATCACTCATGCTTTATCTCTAAAATAGCAATAATAATCCCTCTCTTATTATGAAGACAAAACAAGACGGCGTATATAAATCACTTAGCGCAATAACACTGGCATCTGGGAAGTGCATAATGTGAACTTTTGAAATTAAGCATTCAGATTAGTAATTGCTGAGATATCTTCCAGCTTGTCATTCCAGGTTCTATAATTACGCTCTACTTCCCCTTGATTATTTCTCAACCCCAAACCTCATCTGTGGTCTAATCAGCTTTCCCCAGTAATCCATATACATTCCAAGTTTGTTGATTCATCCTTTAGTAAATGGTAATTGGGGATCACTCGGGGCCCAACAAGAATACAGGGAGAAGGAGACAGAACTTCCCTCTTGTTGTTCACAGCTAGAGGAGACATACCCTCTAAATAATGGTGATAGAGTACATAACACTGCGGTAGGAGATATCAAGGAGAAATATAAGGGTCCTAACCATGTAGATAAAGAGATGGTTTACTTCAGAGAGTGAGTTTATACAGAATGCTGAGGGACAGGAAGAGACTATCCTGCACAGAAGGTGTGTGGGGGAGGGAGTTCCCTGGTGGTCCAGTGGTTAGGACTCTGCGCTTTCACTGCCAAGATATGGGTTCGATTCCTGGTCCAGGAACTAAAATCCCACAGGTCGCACGCAGCGCGGCCAAAAAAAAAAAGGTATGTGGGAGAGAGGTAAGGAGGGTTTTGGGTGGCTGGGTGCCACCGGTGAGAGCCTGAGATGCGATGGGGCATCTCCACTGTGGCTGCAGCTCATGGCCTTTTCCTAGAGCGCATGTTTCTACCCCCATTGCTAGACATCTCGGCCCTTTTGTGGTTTCAAATATCAGCTCAGGTATTTGCCTTTTCTAGCAAGCCTTGTTTATTTTAAACCAATTGAATCTTTCTCTGCTCTGAAACTCCAGTAGATATTCCATACATATTTGTCAGGTTAAATAATGAACTTTCAATAATACAAATTTGAGAGATGAAGAAGCAGTGTCAGTGACCTAGGAATGAAAGCAGAGTAGAAAAATTCAATTCAAAAGGAATAGTGTGGATGGACATCAGTGAGGGACCAGGCGTCTCACTGTGGGACCTGAGAGTCATGTACCATACTCTTGGGTTCCTGACTTGAGAAATAGACCCAGTTCATTAATCTTTGCCTTTATATCTGGTGGCATGCTTGTCTATTTCCTTGGGAACAGGGCAGTTCTCTTAACAGGTTTTCTGTACTAAACTTAGGGTACAGCCTGAGAGACAGTTCTAATATAAAGCAGCTCATGTACTTAATTCTTATTGTTTCTTCATTCCTCTGTGCCTGTGGATGATATCAAACTCTTTGCTTAGCCTAGGTTTAAGAATTTAAAACTTTATTAATGCCCTGGTAACTTTAGTAATGCCTTGGTATAGATGAATGATGATGATGGAAACAATAATGCACTTCATGCCTTCACGCTTTTAGAACATTCTTCTATATCCAGAATAATGGAGAAAGCTTTGAATTTTGAAGCAGATAAATCAGAGCCATATATATATAATTTAATGGA
The DNA here is from genome assembly GCF_951394435.1 of Stenella coeruleoalba. NCBI lineage: Eukaryota > Metazoa > Chordata > Mammalia > Artiodactyla > Delphinidae > Stenella > Stenella coeruleoalba. Next base: position 170,780,202 of record NC_137169.1, on the reverse strand, counting down.
TCAGAAACAGCAGGACTTTTTAATCTCTATTAAAACTCATTGTTGAATATGATAAAGTACACAGTCTTTATAAAATGTGCTCAACAAATTTACCTACTTGAATTTCTTAGAAATCTCCGTAGAACCAAATAAGTCTCAGGAATTTGGGGGAAAGCATCAGTTTCCCAAAAAACAAATGATGATTTTGTATATTTATGGCCCACTAGGTACTATGCTTAATAATTGACATACTTGTTCTCATTTCATCCTCCCACTGCCTCTGTGAGGTGTGGGGACCATTTCCCCTATTTTATAGGTAAAGAAACAATCGTAATTGTTTTGGGGCTCCATGAACTGCACCCATATAAGACAGCAAACTTAACTGGTCAATGTTGTGTGTGTTCTGATGCTCCATCCATTATCTGTTCCCCATCTCTCTCCCTCTCTTCAGGCTTTCCTATTCCCTAAGACACAACAATATTGAAATTAGGCCCTACAGTGGTCTTTAAGTGTTCAGGTGAAAGGAAAAGTCATGTGTCTCTCATTTTAAATCAAAAACTAGAAATAAGTTTAAACTTAGTGAGGAAGGCATATTGAAAGTTGAGATCAGTCAAAAGCTAGGCCTCTTGTACCAAACAGTTAGCTAAGTTGTAAATGCAAAGGAGAAGTTCTTGAGGAAATTAAAATGCTACTCTAGTGAACACATGAATGATAAGAAAGTGAAGCAGCCTTATTGCTGATATGGAGAAAGTTTTAGTGGAATGGATAGAAGATCCAACCAGCCACATTTCCTTCAGCCAAACCCTAATCCTGAGCAAGGCTCTAACTCTCTTCAAGTCTATGAAGACTGAGAGAAGTGAGAAAGTTGCAGAAGAAAAGTTTGAGTCTAGCAGAGGTTGTTTCATGAGGTTTCAGGAAAGAAGCCATCTCTAAAACGTCAAAGTGCAAGGTGAAGCAGCAAATGCTGATGTAGAAGCTGCAGCAAGTTATCCAGAGGATCTAGCTGAGATCATTAATGAAGGTGGCTACACCAAACAACTGATTTTCAATGGAGATGAAACAACATTCTAATGGAGGAAGATGCTATCTAGGATTTTCATAGCTAGGGAGGAGAAGTCAATGCCTGGCTTCAAAGTTTCAAAGGATAGGCTGATTTTATTGTTAGGGGCTAATGCATCTGGTGACTTTAAGTTGAAGCCAGTGCTCACTTACCATTCTGAAAATCTCAGGGCCCTTAAGAATTATGCTGAATCTACTCTGCCTGTACTCTATAAATGGAAACACAAAGCCTGTGTGACAGCATATCTGTTTAGAACATGATTTACTGAATATTTTAAGCCTATTGTTGAGACCTACTTCTCAAAAAAAGGATGCCTTTCAAAATATTACTACTTCTCACTGACAATGCACGTGGTCACCCAAGAGCTCTGACAGAGATGTGCAATGAAATTAATGTTGTTTTTATGCCTGTTGACACAACATCAATTCATTTGACTTTCAAGTCTTATTCTTTAAGAAGTATACATTTTTGTAAGGCTATAGCTGCCATAGATAGTGATTCCTCTGATTGATCTGGGCAAAGGCAATGGAAAACTTTCTGGAAAGGATTCACCATTCTAGATTCCATGAAGAACATTTGTGATTCATGGGAAGAGGTCACAATATCAACATTAAAGGAAGTTTATAAGAAGTTGATTCTAACCTTCATGGATGACTTTTAGGAGTTCAAGATTTCAGTGGAGGAAGTAACTGCAGATGTGGTGGAAATAACAGGAGAACTAGAATTAGAAGTGGAGCCTGAAGATGTGACTGAATTTCGGCAATCTCATGATAAAACTTGAAAGGATGAGGAGTTGCTTCTTATGGATGAGCAAAGAAAGTGGTTTCTTGAGATTGAATCTACTCCTGGTGAAGATGCTGTGAAGGTTGTTGAAATGACAGTAAAAAGTTTAAAACATTACATAAACTTAGTTGATAAAGCAGTAGCAGGGTTTGAGAGGATTGACTCAAATTTCATTTTGTTTTAATATTTATTTAATTTTTTGGAGGGGGCTGTGTCGGGTCTTAGTTGTGGCACGCAGGCTCAGTAGTTGCAGCATGCAGGCTCTGTAGTTGTGGTGCATGGGCTTTCTAGTTGTGGCCTGTGTGCTTAGTAGTTGCAGTGCATGGGCTTGGTGGCCCCACGGCATGTGGGATCTTAGTTCCCCAACCAGGGATCGAACCCATGTCCCCTGCACTGGAAGGCTGATTCTTAACCACTGGACCACCAGGGAGGTCCCTTGACTCCAATTTTGAAAGAAGTTATACTGTGGGTAAAATGTTCTCAAACAGCATTGCATGCCCCAGAGAAATTCTTCTTGTAAAGAAGAGTCAATTGATGCAGTAAACTTCATCGTTGTCTCATTTTAAGAAATTGCTACACACACAAAAAAGAAATTGCCATAGTCACCCCAACCTTCAGAAACCACCATCCTGATCAGTCAACAGCCATCAACATCGAGGCCAGACCCTCCACCAGCAAAAGATTATTATTCGCTAAAGGCTGAGATGATGGTTAGCCATAAAGTATTTTAAATTAAGGTTTGTACATTGTTCTTTTGGATACAATGCTACTGCACACTCAGTAGACTACATTACAATGTAAACATAACTTTTAAATGCACTGGAAAACCAAAAAATTTTTGTGACTTGGTTTATTGAGATATTTGCTTTGTTGTGGTGGTCTGGAACCAAACCTGCGATATCTCTGTGGTATACTTGTGATAACCTCTTATTTTCCTGTTGTCCTGTAACTCTAGGCAGGGAAAGAGAATGACAAAACACTCTAGTCTGTGTTTTGTTTTTTTGTTTTTTTTTCACCTTTCCCAGAGAAGTCCATCTTGCCCTGACAACGTGACTAACAGGGTTTTGGACAGACCACACAATATGAAGCATTCACTGAAAGTCAACAGTTGCATTGCACAGGCAAGTGTGTGTTGAAAAGTGTGTCTGCATTTCCCTTTCATTAGTGTTCAGGAAGTTTCTAATTACAGGGCAGCCAAGGAAAAAAAAAGAAATGATGAGCTTCATATCTCTTGCTTCAGACTTAAAAGACTGTATACTCACAAAGACTGGTTATTCAGCTTAGTTATAAAAAACAAAAAACCCAAAACTGCTGTTTTATGAGTATTCATTCATGATATCATTCATGATACATCATTCATGATAGTGGTTATGCAAATTAGTTGCAATAATGTTTCCAGGCTAAGCTAGTTGTTTGGAGAAAGATATTTTCCTGGTATTTAATGTGGCTAGGTGGACAGAAATGCCTTAATTTCACAGAACCTAAAATACCTACTGTTCTGTTACTATTAACAGTTTAGGGGGAAAAAGGATGAATGGGTGCCTATTTGTAACTGGGACTGAAAATGTCATCACTGTCTGGCAATAATGACCAATGATTTTATTCTGAAGAAAGTGAACCTTACCCAATAATTTTCCCATATGACTCCTTTGTTACTTCTTTTGAACATAACTTTGGAATGAAAATTGTACATATAAATTACATCTATCCTTGTGTATTGGACTTTTAAACTAATTTTTTATTTTGAAATGATTTAAGGTAAGAAATTGCAAAAATATGGAACTTCCCTGGCGGTCCAGTGGTTAAGACTTTGCCTTCCAATGTGGGGGGTGTGGGTTTGACCTCTGGTCAGTGAGCTGAGATCCCACATGCCTCCCAGCCAAAAAACGAAAACACAAAACAGAAGCAATATTGTAACAAATTTAATAAAGACTTTAAAAAAATGGTCCACATCAAAGAAAAATTGCAAAAAAACTTCCGTATATTCTTTACCCAGATTTCCCAAATATAATATCTTGACTGGCCATAGTTCATTATCAAAACCAGGAAACTGACATTGGTAGAATGAAATTAACTAAACTACAAACCTTATTTGGATTTTATTAGTCTTCTGTATGTTAGATTTTATCAAGCCTGACAACTTCTGCCTTTTGATTGGAGGGTAAAATTCATTCACATTTAATATTATAGTTATCTGCAGTGGTTATGTTCCAAAGACTCCTGGTGGATGCCTGAAATCTCAGGTATGCTGTATCCTACATATATTATGTTTTTTCTTATTCATACCTATGATAAAGTTTAATTTATAAATTAGGCACAGTAAGAGTTTACCAACACTAATTAATAATAAAACAGAACAATTATAGCAATATATGTAATGAAAGTTATATGAATTTGGTCTCTCTCAAAGTATTTTATGGTACAAATTTAATACCTTTTCCACTTTAGCTAAGCACCTATCTGCACTGTAGCAGTAACGTTTGCAGTTTGAGGTGTGACAGCAAAACTAGCACGGACTTCTTTTTTCTTCTTCACAGTTTCACAGATAAAAGGTTCCTTCCTACTGTAGATCTTAGCACCCTCAGCATACAATTTTTTTTTTCTTTCCTTAAGTTGAGAACATTCACCTTTTCATTTATAGGAAGCACTTTACAGTTTCTCTTTGGCATATCCGAATTGCCAGCATCACTGCTCTTGTGCTTTGGGACCATTATTAAGTGAAATAAGGGTTACTTGAATTCAAACACTGAGATACTGCAACAGTCAGTTTTATAACCAGGATGGCTACTAAGTGGCTAATGGGTAGAATACTTTGGACAAAGGGATGATTCATGTTTCGGGTGGGATGGAGCAGGATATTATGAGATTTCATCATGTTGCTCAGAACAGTGCAAAATTTTAAACTTACGAATTATTTCTGGAATTTTCCACTTAATATTTTTGGACTTCAGTTGACCACAGGTAACTGAAACTTTGGAAAGGGAAACAGCAGATAAGAAGGGACTACTATATTATAGTTATGGTTGGATTTCCCTCTGCCATTTTGCTTTCTGTTTTCTATATGTCTCATTTCTTTTTTTGTTCCTCTGTTCCTTGCGTTAAGTTGGTATCTTCTAGCAGACCATTTTAGTTCCTTTGTTGATGTTTTAACTATATTTTTGAGTGATTTTCCTAGTGGTTACTCTAGGAATTATTTCTAGGTGCACCTTAATTTATTACAATCTACTTTATGCAAATAATAATTCCAGTAAAATATAGAAACTTTGCTCTAACATAGTTCCAATCCCTCCCCACTCCTTTGTGCTATTATCATATATATTAATTCTATATATGTTGTAAACCCAACAATATAGTATTGTAATTTATTGCTTTACATATTCCTTTTCTTTTAAAGAAGATTAAGAAGAAAAGAGAAAAATTGTATTTATAAAATATTTTATATTGATGTATTTATTTACAATTTCTTTCTTCCTATGGATTCAATTACCATCTTGTGTTCTTTCCTTACTCTGTTATAGCCCCAATTTCTTCCCCTCTTTTGTACTATTATTTTCATATATATTGCATCTTTAAGTCCAACAACACAATTTTATTATTATTTTATGTAATTGACTTCTAAATCAGTCAAGAGAAGAGAAAAAATATATGTATTTATACCATCATTTAAAATTTTCTATATACTTACCTGTATCAGTGCTCTCTATTTCTTTGTGTGGATTTGAGTTACTATCTGGTGTCACTTCCTTTCAACCTGAATGTTTTCCACTATTTCTTGTAATGCATATCTCCTAGCAAGAAAAATTATCTCAGTCTGTATTGATGTGGGAATGTCTTTTTTTTTCTTCTTTTCTTGAAGGATAATTTTATTGGATATAGTATCCTTGGTTGACAGTTTTATTCTTTCAGCACTTTGAATATGTCGTCCAGTTGCCTTCAAGCTCCATTGATGAGAAGTCATCTATTAATCTTATTTTGGTTACCTTGTACATGATGAACCTTTTTTCTTCTGTAACTTCCAAGATTTTATTTTTGTCTTGGATACTCAACAGATAGAACTCAACAGATAGAATATGTCTAGGTTTGGATCTCTTTGTATTTTTCCCACTTGGAACTGGTTGAGCTTTTCAACATGTTTTTAATCAAATTTGGGAAATTTTCAGCCATTATTTCTTCAAATATTTTTTCTTTCCTTTTTTTCTCTCCCTTCTGAGATTCCACTTGCATATACATTAGTGTAGTTGATGTTGTCCCCAGTCTTCGAGGCTTTGTTCATTTTTCTTCATTATTTTAATTTTATTTTTCTGTTCTTCAGATTGAATAATCTCTATTGAGGCACCTTTCAATTCACTGATTCTTCTACAAGCTCACATCTGTTTATCCTCTCTAATAAATTTTTCAGTTATTTTTAAAATTAATTAATTATTATTATTATTTTTTGGCTGTGTTGGGTCTTCGTTGCTGCGTGTGAGCTTTCTCTAGTTGAGGCCAGCGGGGGCTACTCTTCATTGCGGTGCGCGGGCTTCTCATTGGAGTGGCTTCTCTTGTTGCAGAGCACGGGCTCTAGGTGCATGGGCTTCGGTAGTTGTAGTACACGGGCTCAGTAGTTGTGTCTCGTGGGCTCTAGAGCACAGGCTCAGCAGTTGTGGTGCATGGACTTAGTTGCTCCGCGGCATGTGGGATCTTCCCCAACCAAGGCTCGAACCTGTGTCTCCTGCATTGGCAGGCAGATTCTTAACCACTGTGCCACCAGGGAAGTCCTCAGTTATGTTTTAACTCCAGATTTTCCATTTGGTTATTTTTTCTAATGTCTGTATTTCTTTATTGCTATTTTCTATTTGATATGTTATTGCAACATACTTTCCTTTAATTCATGCTTTCCTTTAGTTCTGTGAACGTATAACAGATGCTGTGAAATATTTCTTAAGTTCATAATCTGGGGTCCTTCAGAGATAGTTATTATTGACTGCTTTTTTCCCTGTGTGTGGCTCATGAGGTCACAATTTCCTGTTTTTCTTTTTTGTTTCTAGTGGTTGTTGTTGCTGAAAACTGGGTATTTTAGATTATATATTATAGCAACTCATGGATTCTGATCCTTTCTCGGGGAAGTTTACTGTTGCTGTTTGTTTGTTTTAGTGACTTTCCTCTGCTCGTTCTATGGAGTCTTCCCTTACAATGTTCAGACTCTGTATCAGCTCAGTTATTTTCCATTCTTGTTTTTATTTTTAAGCTTAGTAAGGTAGGAAAAGAGATACCCCTGAATGGATTTAAAGAACAAAAGGATGTTGCTCTAGGATAAAGTGCCATGAGCGATGTTTTTAAATATCTGTTTGCCTTGTAGTTTCTAACCTAATAGACCTGGGCAGTTAGCTGTTGTACACATGCTTCCCGCTTTTGGCTTTAATATATAGAGAGCCTCTATCCAGGTCTTGATGCAGGATATGGTAGTGACAGTAGTAGTGGTGAATAGTTGGGTGGTAAACACAGGGGTTATGAATGGAAATGAGAAGAGGAAATAAAGTTGCTGACACCAAACTTTGGGCGCCAGTAACAAACTTCCTCTAAACATTTTGAGTACTAGTCTTACACCTTCTGGAATTTCACTTATTCTGCTTTTTTTTTTTTAATTAGAGAGTGATATTTAACATCCTTTGACGTTAAGGATAGTTAGGAATGAAAAAGAGAGACATCAAAAGAGAGTGTCAGTGCTAGTCTGTGAATTTCCTTCATACATAAACCTGACATAATGTAATATCCATCCATCCATCCACCCATCTATCCAACAAATATTTATCCTGAACCTACTATATTTTTAGGCATAGCGCTAGGCAGTAGGGATGGATAACTCTTTGAACAAGATAAATGTGGTCACCAACTTTATGCATCTTTAATTGTCTCAGGAAAGGCAGACATTGTATAAGTGGAATGAAAGGCTTGAAAGAGAAGTACAAGGTATAAATGGAACCAGTAACAGGCAGACCAAACGTATTCTGAAGGTCATGGAAGGCTTCTCTGTCAAGGTGACATTTAAGCTGTGTCCTGGAGAATAGGTGAGCTATATCTAGTGAACAGTTGCCTACAAGGCTCTACATGATCTGTCCATGACTATTATTTCCAAACTCATCATAAGCCATTTTCACTCTTGCTCACCATTCACCAGCCACTTGTCTTCTCTCAGTTCCTCAAATTGCCCGCCTGGAACACTATATTCTAAATTCATTCCGCCTCACCTTCTATAGTTAGCTCCTTTCCAGAGATCAGGTCTCAGGTTATTCTCTAGTTCCACTTTTTGCTTGTTTCCATCATTTTGTACAGCACTGTTTTCTAATTGTTTAATATTTAGCTGCTTTCAAATTAAACTGGTACTTCAGAATGAACAAACATTTCTTTTAAAACATCAGCATTAAAATTGAAATTTAACATGAATATGTTTTTAAAATTCTTAACAAATAGCTAAAGTGAAAAATGTTCCTTTTTTATTGTGAATTTGTGTAATACTGATCCAGTTAAGAAAACAAACAGTGGCATGTGGTTTTTTAATTATAAATAGTACAAAAACAATTTTAATTTTCTGTAATTTCAATATATTTCTCATGAAATACTTGGCAAATGCAAAAAAAAAAATCCTGGAGTTTCCCAATAATTACTCACAGAATAAATTTGAACAAAGAAATATGGAAATTAAGAAGTACTATCAGAATATGTTTATCCTTTCCTAAATTATGTGAGTATACCCATGCATATAAACAATTAAGGAGCTCAATCTAACTGGTCCCCTTGGGTAGAGTTTTACTTCCTAAGGTTCACACCCATTATCATCTAAATCTTGGGAATACATCCAAGAGAAGGCTTAACAATAAGGATTGTTTATTTTGTAGGTTTTAAAGAAGCTAGAGTGCCAGAGAAGACTTTTGAAGTGTGAAGAGATTTCCTGTAATTGAAATCAACATGTCATTTATAGATCCTTATCAGCACATTATAGTAAGTCATTTACTGTTTATATATTCTTCTGGGAGGGGGCAGACATACTTTTGTGCATGAGTATTGCTGATGTTGCTAGTAAAGTATAAAACTCTATGAAAAGCCTTGGACTTTTTATGAAAATCTTATGAACTTAGTGTGTTTCAAATAAGGTAGAATCTGTAATAAAAGTAACTCATCTCCTCTTTTTATCACTGTAAGTTTACAGAAAAGAGGGACTTGGAGGGAAAAAATACCAAAATATATGTAACAGTATTGAACATTCATGGAACAGTAAAAAGTGTAGTTATCACTCAGCAATTACTAGCCTGCACACTTCACATGAATTGACAGAGAGAAGATAAAATAATTATTGAGTTAAGGGCTATATTTTGGTGTGCATTTTCAGAGTAATTAATTTTGTAAACTCTCCCATACTTAGATGTATTTAAGCAAACTCTTTTATAGGTGGGCAATTTTTAATAAAAAGTTGAATAATTCAAATTTTGGTATGTAATTTTCCAAACTCCGTTGAAAGTGTATACTTTTTCTTCTGATCAAAAAAGCAGAGGAGAAAAATTTCTTTGCTGAATTTAACACTTGAGATCCAGTTAGATTTATATGGACTAGAAATAGTTTTTATGGATGTTAAGGAATAATACAAAGCCTCATTTTTATTCAGAAAGAAACACTCTTCTCTTACCCTACAACCCTTTCGAGCTGCCATCCTCTTTCTTTCCCTGCTTGGATAGCAAGGATTAATGTACCATAACTTTTTGTAGTTCTTTCTTCCATTCACAGCTTGAATCATTGAAAACTGGACGCAGGTTTTCCACTTTATGGAAAGGTCTCATCAAGGGCCTCTTTGGTGCTGAATCAAATGGATTCTTCAGGTCCCCTCCCCCATCCCCATCTCTGTTGGTCATTCTCCTCTTCGTAAAACTCCTTAAAAGTTTTTTTTTTTTTTGCAAGCTTCTCTTAATGTTTGACTCCTTTTTTAAACTGAGACATAGCATATATAAAGTGCATACATTTTAATTGTTCAGCCTGATGGATTTTTACATGAAACCATGAAACCATCATACAGATAAAAATACACATTATAAGTACCCTAGAAGAGTTGTTCATGTCCCTTCCAGTCAATAAACTCCACAAAACTAACCAATATTTGTCTTCTATTACCAAAGATCAGGTTTCCTGTTCTTGACCCTCATGTAGATGCCTGCATTCAACATTTTGTCTGCGAGATTCATTCATGTTATTGTGAGTAGCAGAATTCCACACTTCTACATTGCCTTGTAGTATCTCATTATCTGATACAGTGTACCACAAACTATTTATCTAGTCTACTGATAACCCTCATGTCCTCACCGAATGGCAATGGTACCTTTGCTAAATATCAGGCAACCATATATGTGTGGCTTGGTTTCTTTTCTTTTCTATTGGTCTATTAGTCTTTGCCCCAGTACCAATCTTTCTTAATGTCTATAGCTTTGAAATGTGTCTTTATATATGGTAGTGTGAATCCTCCAACTTTTTCTTCTTCAAGATTGTCTTGGCTTTTCTTAGGCCTCTGCACTTCCATGTAGGTTTTGAAATCAATTTGTCAATACACACACACACACACGTACACACACACACACAAATGCTGGGATTTTTATTAATACTGAAATTATTCTGTAGATGGATTAGGGGAGAGATGACATGATAGTAATATTGAATCTTCCAATCTATTTACAATCATGAAACTAATGTTAAACTAATGTTTCACTAGAAACTAAAAAGCTAACGTTGTATTTACATGGAAATACAAGTGTTTTTTATAGATCCAGTGAACTTACAGAATTTCTTTATTAATTCTAATAGTGTGAAGTTTTTTTAGATTTTCAACTTACACATTCCTGTTATCAGTGAATAATTCCAGTTTTCCTTCCACCGTTATGGTGTTCTGTAGATGAATTTTAACATTGAGGGTAGGTGCAGATTAGTTTTTTCTTACCCTACCACCTCAAGAGAGATGGATAATTTCTATAACTCAGAGAATTCAATCAGAGAGTTCATTCTTAAACCTTAATATGAAAATCTGGCACTTGAAACTGAGAAGGAAGATAAGGTTAAGGTGTATAGCCCTGAGCTTGAGATAAAGACCAATAATAATTCTAAATCGTAACATTTATACTTTCAATTCAGTTTATCTCCAAATCTATTTTAATATTTTTTTCTGAGCACTTATCACCATTTATTGAATGCCCACTGTGTACTACTCCCTGTCAGTAGGCACTGGGAAATCAAAATAATCCTTGAACTGAGCTTATGTCTAGCAGAAAAATAATTTATAATAACTTTAAGGGCTCTGATAGGAACAATGAAGATTACTCTGGGAATATACAACATGAATAACTAATAACAGGAATCCTTCTGGAATTCCTAAAGGAAGTGACATGGAAGCACAGACCTGAAGGTATAGTAGAAGTTAGGTGAAGAGAGAGAAAATGACTTTTCTGGATTGGGAAAAGCGTATGTGAAGTAGTCTGGAGGTGAGAAAGTACATGTTGTAAGGAAATGAAAGAATTTCGGTATGGCTGGAGCATAACACATTTCAAAGAAATTATTATTTCAAATGACCTTCACTTTTCTGCCTAATATGACCAGGCCTTATTACTAACTGCTATGCAGGCCTCACATGTCTCATGTCAGATGGCCATATAAACAGGCCATTTAGTTTCTTTTTTTAACACGGCAGAGCATGTTTAAAACCAAATTGCATCTGGATGTTTTAAGACTCATTTCTGTCACCTTTTCTTGCAAATTTGGTTAACTATAGACAAATATTTAGGCCATAATAATTACCTATGTGGCATCTTAATATGATGAAGCATGCTAAAACCACATATCTGTAACACATTTTTCTTGACCTTCTCCAGCATCAGAATTGGACAATCATTTACCGTTCCGGTGTATAGCCCTTTTCAATGAGAGGGTCCTAAGAGCTTTATACTTTCATTCATGCTTGTTTTTGCTGTGTGTGTGAAAAAAAACTGTGCATGTGTGTGTGTAAATTTTTTTAGTGACAAAATTTCCTGCCCTAGTTATCACAGAAGGATACTTTTCAAACTATATAACTGAGAATACTTTTATTAAAAAGGAAAGATGGGGAAAACTAAGCCAACTTACTAGTAATGAAGGGTGCCAGACAGATCGACACAGTTTTGGCTGCCTCAAGGCGGTGAAGATTGGACTCACCCTCACCACACCTGTAATGCATGTTGGAGAATCGTGTGGGCTGATGCAGCGAGTTCTCTTGTTTCCAATGGTGCCAGCTTTTAAGAACGTAGGAGAAAATGGAGTAATATATGTAGGGCACAATGCAGTTCCCATATGTCTAGAGTTGTTCTGAGGTACTTTCCATCCTGAAGCGTATTTGTGTATTTGTGTCTCCAGAATCTACTGAAGTTCTTTTGGACCAGGAAGATATCAATCTTGCAAAGATAGATCAAATATAAAATACTTATAAAAATTTCCATCTTTTTACTCTGAAAAGATGAGTCACTTCCCTGGAGTGAAAAAAAATCTAGAGCTCTTCCCACCACCAATTAGCAATGGAGGGCCACTGTCCCACATCCACGGAAAACTGAGTTCGTGTCCACACTGAGGTCAACCACCTGGGTATGCGAGCATGACTGCCTGCTAAACTACAGGGATATTTGAAAAAGGTCATTGTAGGATGACTGGAAATGTTACCAAAAAAGTAGAAAGCTATTATTCTAGATTATTATGGTCACAGGGTGGGGGGGAAAAAACACTGGTGTAGGTAATCAAAGAACTAGTGTTTTAGTGGTAGTTCCAGACTTTAGTTACGTGCTCTTGAGCACTTAAACTGACTTTTAGCTGCTTCATATGAAGTATGAGTAGTACCTGCTGTGTCTGTTCCACGGGGCTTTTATAAATAATAAATCATTATGTACACAAGCATTTTTTTTTACATCTTTATTGGAGTATAATTGCTTTACAATAGTGTGTTAGTTTCTGCTTTATAACAAAGTGAATCAGTTATACATATACATATGTTCCCATGTCTCTTCCCTCTTGCATCTCCCTCCCTCCCACCTTCCCTATCCCACCCCTCCAGGCGGTCACAAAGCACCGAGCTGATCTCCCTGTGCTATGTGGCTGCTTCCCACTAGCTATCTATTTTACGTTTGGTAGTGTATATATGTCCATGCCACTCTCTCACTTTGTCACAGCTTACCCCTCCCGCTCCCCATATCCTCAAGTCCATTCTCTAGTAGGTCTGTATCTTTATTCCTGTCTTAACCCCAGGTTCTTCATGACATTTTTTTTCTTAAATTCCATATATATGTGTTAGCATATGGTATTTGTCTTTCTCTTTCAGACTTACTTCACTCTGTATGATAGACTCTAGGTCTATCCACGTCATTACAAATAGCTCAATTTTGTTTCTTTTTATGGCAGAGTAATATTCCATTTTATATATGTGCCACATCTTCTTTATCCATTCATCCGATGATGGACATTTAGGTTGTTTCCAGCTCCTGGCTATTGTAAATAGAGCTGCAATGAACATTTTGGTACATGACTCTTTTTGAATTATGGTTTTCTCAGGGTATATGCCCAGTAGTGGGATTGCAGGTCATATGGTAGTTTTATTTGTAGTTTTTTTAAGGAACCTCCATACTGTTCTCCATAGTGGCTGTACCAATTCACATTCCCACCAGCAGTGCAAGAGGGTTCCCTTTTCTCCACACCCTCTCCAGCATTTATTGTTTCTAGATTTTTTGATCATGGCCATTCTGACTGGTGTGAGATGATATCTCATTGCAGTTTTGATTTGCATTTCTCTAATGATTAATGATGTTGAGCATTCTTTCATGTGTTTGTTGGCAGTCTGTATATCTTGTTTGGAGAAATGTCTATTTAGATCTTCTGCCCATTTTTGGATTGGGTTGTTTGTTTTTTTGGTATTGAGCTGCATGAGCTGCTTATAAATTTTGGAGATTAATCCTTTGTCACTTGCTTCATTTGCAAATATTTTCTCCCATTCTGAGGGTTGTCTTTTCGTCTTGTTTATGGTTTCCTTTGCTGTGCAAAAGCTTTTAAGTTTCATTAGGTCCCATTTGTTTATTTTTGCTTTTATTTCCATTTCTCTAGGAAGTGGGTCAAAAAGGATCTTGCTGTGATTTATGTCATAGAGTGTTCTGCCTATGTTTTCCTCTAAGAGTTTGATAGTTTCTGGCCTTACATTTCGGTCTTTAATCCATTTTGAGTTTATTTTTGTGTATGGTGTTAGGGAGTGATCTAATTTCATACTTTTACATGTACCTGTCCAGTTTTCCCAGCACCACTTATTGAAGAGGCTGTCCTTTCTCCACTGTACATTCCTGCCTCCTTTATCAAAGATAAGGTGACCATATGTGCGTGGGTTTATCTCTGGGCTTTCTCTCCTGTTCCATTGATCTATCTTTCTGTTTTCGTGCCAGTAGCATACTGTCTTGATGACTGTAGCTTTGTAGTATAGTCTGAAGTCAGGGAGCCTGATACCTCCAGCTCCGTTTTTCGTTCTCAAGATTGCTTTGGCTATTCGGGGTATTTTGTGTTTCCATACAAATAGTGAAATTTTTTGTTCTAGTTTTGTGAAAAATGCCATTGGTAGTTTGATAGGGATTGCATTGAATCTGTAGATTGCTTTGGGTAGTAGAGTCATTTTCACAATGTTGATTCTTCCAATCCAGGAACATGGTATATCTCTCCATCTATCTGTATCATCTTTATTTTCTTTCATCAGTGTCTTATAATTTTCTGCATACAGGTCTTTTGTCTCCTTAGGTAGGTTTATTCCTAGATATTTTATTGTTTTTGTTGCAATGGTAAATGGGAGTGTTTTCTTGATTTCACTTTCAGATTTTTCATCATTAGTGTATAGGAATGCATTAATTTTGTATCCTGCTACTTTACCAAATTCATTGATTAACTCTAGTACTTTTCTGGTAGCATCTTTAGGATTCTCTATGTATAGTATCATGTCATCTGCAAACAGTGACAGCTTTACTTCTTCTTTTCCAATTTGGATTCCTTTTATTTCCTTTTCTTCTCTGATTGCTGTGGCTAAAACTTCCAAAACTATGTTGAATAAGAGTGGTGAGAGTGGGCAGCCTTGTCTTGTTCCTGATCTTAGTGGAAATGCTTTCAGTTTTTCATCATTGAGGATGATGTTGGCTGTGGGATTGTTATATATGGCCTTTATTATGTTGAGGAAAGTACCCTCTATGCCTACTTTCTGCAGGGTTTTTATCATAAATGGGTGTTGAATTTTGTTGAAAGCTTTCTCTGCATCTATTGAGTTGATCATATGGTTTTTCTCCTTCAGTTTGTTAATACAGTGTATCACATTGATTGATTTGCATATATTGAAGAATCCTTGCATTCCTGGAATAAACCCCACTTGATCATGGGGTATGATCCTTTTAATGTGCTGTTGGATTCTGTTTGCTAGTATTTTGTTGAGGATTTTTGCATCTATGTTCATCAGTGATATTGGCCTGTAGTTTTCTTTCTTTGTGACATCCTTGGCTGGTTTTGGTATCAAGGTGATGGTGGCCTCATAGAGTGAGTTTGGGAGTGTTCCTCCCTCTGCTATATTTTGGAAGAGTTTGAGAAGGATAGGTGTTAGCTCTTCTCTAAATGTTTGATAGAATTCGCTTGTGAAGCCATCTGGTCCTGGGCTTTTGTTTGTTGGAAGATTTTTAATCACAGTTTCAATTTCAGTGCTTGTGATTTGTCTGTTCATATTTTCTATTTCTTCCTGATTCAGTCTTGGCAGGTTGTACATTTCTAAGAATTTGTCCATTTCTTCCAGGTTGTCTTTTTTATTGGAATAGAGTTGCTTGTAGTAATCTCTCATGACCTTTTGTATTTCTGCAGTGTCAGTTGTTACTTCTCCTTTTTCATTTCTAATTCTATTGATTTGAATCTTCTCCTTTTTTTTCCTTGATGAGTCTGGCTAATGGTTTATCAATTTTGTTTATCTTCTCAAAGAACCAGCTTTTAGTTTTATTGATCTTTGCTATCGTTTCCTTCATTTCTTTTTCATTTATTTCTGATCTGATTTTTATGATTTCTTTCCTTCTGGTAGCTTTAGGGATTTTTTGTTCTTCTTTCTCTAATTGTTTTAGGTGCAAGGTTAGGTTGTTTATTCGAGATGTTTCCTGTTTCTTAAGGTAGGATTGTATTGCTATAAACTTCCCTCTTAGAAATGCTTTTGCTGCATCCCATAGGTTTTGGGTCGTCATGTCTGTGTTATCATTTGTTTCTAGGTATTTTTCATTTCCTCTTTGATTTTTTCAGTAAAAACTTCGTTATTAAGTAGTGTATTGTTTAGCCTCCATGTGTTTGTATTTTTTACAGATCTTTTCCTGTAATTGATATCTAATCTCATAGCATTGTGGTCGGAAAAGATACTTATACAATTTCAATTTTCTTAAATTTACCAAGGCTTGACCTGTGACCCTAGATATGATCTATCCTGGAGAATGTTCCATGAGCAATTGAGAAAAATGTGTGTTCTGTTGTTTTTGGATGGAATGTCCTATAAATATAATTAAGTCCATCTTGTTTAATGTATCATGTAAAGCTTGTGTTTCCTTATTTATTTTCATTTTGGATGATCTGTCCATTGGTGAAGGTGGGGTGTCAAAGTCCCTTACTATGAATGTGTTACTGTCGATTTCCTGTTTTATGGCTGTTAGTATTTGCCTTATGTATTGCGGTGCTCCTATGTTAGATGCATAAATATTTACAATTGTTATAGCTTCTTCTTGGATCAATCCCTTGATCATTATGTAGTGTCCTTCTTTGTCTCTTATAATAGTCCTTATTTTAAAGTCTGTTTTGTCTGATACGAGAATTGCTACTCCAGCTTTCTTTTGGTTTCCATTTGCATGAAATATCTTTTTCCATCCCCTTACTTTCAGTCTGTATGTGTCTCTAGGTCTGAAGTAGGTCTCTTGTAGACAGCAAATATATGGGTCTTGTTTTGTATCCATTCAGCCAATCTGTGTCTTTTGGCGGGAGCATTTAGTCCATTTACATTTAAGGTAATTATCGATATGTATGTTCCTGTTTCCATTTTCTTAATTTTTTTGAGTTCGTTATTGTAGGCCTTTTCCTTCTCTTGTGTTTCTTGCCTAGAAAAGTTCCTTTAGCATTTGTTTTAAGGCTGGTTTGGTGGTGCTGAACTCTCTCAGCTTTTGCTTGTCTGTAAAGGTTTTAATTTCTCCATCAAATCTGAATGAGATCCTTGCTGGGTAGAATAATCTTGGTTGCAGGTTTTTCTCCTTCATCACTTTAAATATGTCCTGCCAGTCCCTTCTGGCTTGCAGAGTTTCTGCTGAAAGGTCATCCGTTAACCTTATGGGGATTCCCTTGTGTGTTATTTGTTTTTTTTCCCTTGCTGCTTTTAATATGTTTTCTTTGTATTTAATTTTTGACAGTTTGATTAATATGTGTCTTGGCGTATTTCTCTTTGATTTATCCTGTATGGGACTCTCTGCGCTTCCTGGACTTGATTAACTATTTCCTTTCCCATATTAGGGAAGTTTTCAACTATAATCTCTTCAAATATTTTCTCAGTCCCTTTCTTTTTCTCTGCTTCTTCTGAAACCCCTATAATTCGAATGTTGGTGCGTTTAATGCCTGGGACTGTCCTCAGTTCTTTTCATTCTGTTTTCTTTATTCTGCTCTGCAGTAGTTATTTCCACTATTTTATCTTCCAGGTCACTTATCCGTTCTTCTGCCTCAGTTATTCTGCTGTTGATCCCATCTAGAGTATTTTTAATTTTATTTATTGTGTTGTTCATCATTGCTTATTTCATCTTTAGTTCTTCTAGGTCCTTGTTAAATGTTTCTTGCATTTTGTCTATTCTATTTCCAAGATTTTGGATCATCTTTACGATCATTATTCTGAATTCTTTTTCAGGTAGACTGCCTATTTCCTCTTCATTTGTTTGGTCTGGTGGGTTTTTATCTTGCTCCTTCATCTGCTGTGTGTCTTTCTGTCTTCTCATTTTGCTTATCTTACTGTGTTTGGGGTCTCCTTTTTGCAGGCTGCAGGTTCGTAGTTCCCGTTGTTTTTTGTGTCTGTCCCCAGTGGCTAAGGTTGGTTCAGTGGGTTGTGTAGGCTTCCTGGTGGAGGGGACTAGTGCCTCTGTTCTGGTGGATGAGGCTGCATCTTGTCTTTCTGGTGGGCAGGTCCACGTCTGGTGGTGTGTTTTGGGGTGTCTGTGGCCTTATTATGATTTTAGGCAGCCTCTCTGATAATGTGTGGGGTTGTGTTCCTGTCTTGCTAGTTGTTTGGCATAGGATGTCCAGCACTGTAGCTTGCTGGTTGTTGAGTGAAGCTGGGTGCTGGTGTTGAGATGGAGATCTCTGGGAGATTTTCACCATTTGATATTATGTGGAGCTGGGAGGTCTCTTGTGGACCAGTGTCCTGAAGTTGGCTCTCCCACTTCAGAGGCACAGCAGTGACTCCTGGCTGCAGCACGAAGAGCCTTTCATCCACACGGCTCAGAATAAAATGGAGAAAAAGTAGAAAGAACGAATTAGTAGAAGTAGAAAGAAAGAAAGGAGGGAAGGAGGGAGGGAGGGAAGGAGGGAGGAAGAAAGGAAGGAGGGAAGTAAGGAAAGAAAGAAGATAAAGTAAAATAAAATAAAGTTATTAAAATAAAAAATAATTATTAAGAAAAAAAATTCAAAACAAAATGGTCGGACAGAACCCTAGGACAAATGGTGGAAGCAAAGCTATACCGACAGAATCTCACACAGAAGCATACACATAACACACTCACAAAAAGAGGAAAAGGGGAAAAAATCATAAATCTTGCTCCCGAAGTCCACCTCCTCAATTTGGGATGATTCGTTGTCTATTCATGTATTCCGCAGATGCAGGGTACATCAAGTTGACTGTGGAGCTTTAATCCGCTGCTTCTGAGGCCGCTGGGAGAGATTTCCCTTTCTCTTCTTTGTTCTCACAGCCCACAGGGGCTCAGCTTTGGACTTGGCCCTGCCTCTGCGTGTATGTCACAGGAGGGCGTCTGTTCTTCGCTCAGACAGGACGGGGTTAAAGGAGCCGCTGATTCGGGAGCTCTGGCTCTCTCAGTCCGGGGTAGGGAGGGGCACAGAGTGCGGGGCGGGCCTGCGGCGGTAGAGCCCGGCGTGACGTTGCACCAGCCTGAGGCGCGCCGTGCGTTCTCCCGGGGAAGTTGTCCCTGGGTCCCGCGACCCTGGCAGTGGCGGGCTGCACAGGCTCCCCGGAAGGGGGTTGTGGATAGTGACCTGTGCTCGCACATGGGCTTCTTGGTGGCGGCAGCAGCAGCCTTAGCGTCTCATGCCCGTCTCTGGGGTTCGTGCTTTTAGCCGCGGCTGGCACCCGTCTCTGGAGCTCCTTTAAGCAGCGCTCGACCCTCCCCTCGCACACCAGGAAGCAAAGAGGTAAGAAGAAGTCTCTTGCCTCTTCGGCAGGTCCAGACTTTATACCGGACTCCCTCCCGGCTAGTCGTGGTGCACTAACCCCCTGCAGGCTGTGTTCACGCCGCCAACCCCGGTCTTCTCCCTGCGCTCCGAATGAAGCCTGAGCCTCAGCTCCTAGCCCCCGCCTGCCCCTGTGGGTGAGCAGACAAGCATCTCGGGCTGGTGAGTGCCGGTCGGCACCGATCCTCTGTGTGTGAATCTACCCGCTTTGCCCTCTGCACCCCTGTTGCTGCGCTCTGCTCCGCGGCCTCGAAGCTTCCCCCCTCCGCCACCCGCAGTCTCCGCCCGTGAAGGGGCTTCCTAGTGTGTGGAAACCTTTCCTCCTTCACAGCTCCCTCCCACTGGTGCAGGTCCAGTCCCTATTCTTTTGTCTCTGTTTATTCTTTTTTCTTTTGCCCTACCCAGGTATGTGGGGAGTTTCTTGCCTTTTGGGAGGTCTGAGGTCTTCTGCCAGCGTTCAGTAGGTGTTCTGTAGGAGTTGTTCCACGTGTAGATGTATTTCTGGTGTATCTCCAAGCTTCTTTAGACTCTTAATAAGGTAGGGTATTTCTAGGGGGCATCAGAATGTGAGATAGTGCTGCTGGGAAATCAGAAATATAAAGGTGACAAAACTATTACAAAATCACTGCACAAAGGAATAATGAGTTTTATGGCAAATAGCATTTTTTTTAATATCTTTATTGGACTATAATTGCTTTACAATGGTGTGTTAGTTTCTGCTTTATAACAAAGTGAATCAGTTATACATATACATATGATCCCATATCTCTTCCCTCTTGTGTCTCCCTCCCTCCCATCCTCCCTATCCCACCCCTCTAGGTGGTCACAAAGCACCGAGCTGATCTCCCTGTGCTATGCGGCTGCTTCCCACTGGCTATCTGTTTTACATTTGGTAGTGTATATATGTCCATGCCACTCTCTCACTTTGTCCCAGCTTACCCATCTCCCTCCCCATATCCTCAAGTCCATTCTCTTATAGGTCTGTGTCTTTATTCCCGTCTTACCCCTAGGTTCTTCATGACCTTTTTTTTTCCTTAGATTCCATATATATGTGTTAGCATACGGTATTTGTTTTTCTCTTTCTGACTTACTTCACTCTGTATGACAGACTCTAGGTCCATCCACCTCAGTACAAATAACTCAATTTCGTTTCTTTTTATGGCAGAGTAATATTCCATTGTATATATGTGCCACATCTTCTTTATCCATTCATCTGTCGATGGACACTTAGGTTGCTTCCATGTCCTGGCTATTGTAAATAGAGCTGCAATGAACAGCAAATAGCATATTTTTTGTGAGCACTATCAAATTCTAGATAAGTAAGGAAGAGGGCAGTTAGGAATAAGCTTCTAGCCTTTTCCCTATACCAGCCATTCCTTGCCACAAGCCTCTAACCTGAGGCAGAAGTACACACATTCAAAGTAAGGTCCATATTTCTGCTTCTTCACCACAGAGCACAGATTAGAAATCCTTAGAAGGTCACGAAGTTTACTTCTCAGTTCTTGAATTTTGATTTGGTTCTTTTTAAAAACTTCTGAGCCATTTTTTATTCCTTGGCTATTTGGGGTCTTTTGTGTTTCCATACAAATAGTGAAATTTTTTGTTCTAGTTCTGTGAAAAATGCCAGTGGTAGTTTGATAGGGATTGCATTGAATCTGTAGATTGCCTTGGGTAGTATAGTCATTTTCACCATGTCGATTCTTCCAATCCAAGAACATGGTATACCTCTCCGTCTGTTTGTATCATCTTTAATTTCTTTCATCAGTGTCTTATAGTTTTCTGTATACAGGTCTTTTGTCTCTTTAGATTGGTTTATTCCTAGGTAGTTTATTCGTTGTTGCAGTGGTAAATGGGAATGTTCCCTTAATTTGTCTTTCAGATTTTTCATGATTAGTGTCATTAGTGTCTAGGAATGCAAGAGATTTCTGTGCATTAATTTTGTATCCTGCTACTTTACCAAATTCATTGCTTACCTCTAGTAGTTTTCTGGTAGCATCTTTATGATTCTCTGTGTATAGTATCAAGTCATCTGCAAACAGTGACAGCGTTATTTTGTCTTTTCTGATTTGGATTCCTTTTATATTTTTCTGTTCTCTGATTGCTGTGGCTAAAAATTCTAAAAGTATGTTAAGCAATAGTGGTGAGATTGGACAACTTTGGTTTGTTCCTCATCTTAGAGGAAATGGTTTCAGTTTTTCACCATTGAGAATGACGTTGGCTGTGGTTTTGTCATATACGGCCTTTATTATGTTGAGGTAAGTTCCCTCTATGTCTACTTTCTAGAGAGTTTTTGTCATAAATGCGTGTTGAATTCTGTCGAAAGCTTTTTCTGCATCTATTGAGATGATCATATGGTTTTTCTCCTTCAAATTGTTAATATGGTTTATCACATTGATTGATTTGTGTATATTAAAGAATCCTTGCATTCCTGGGATAAACCCCACTTGGTCATGGTATATGATCCTTTTAATGTGCTGTTGGATTCTGTTTGCCAGTATTTTGTTGAGGATTTTTGCATCTATGTTCATCAGTGATATTGGCCTGTATTTTTCTTTCTTTGTGACATCTTTGTCTGGTTTTGGTGTCAGGGTGACGGTGGCCTAGTAGAATGAGTTTGGGAGTGTTCCTCCCTCTGCTATATTTTAGAAGAGTTTGAGAATGATAGGTGTTAGCTCTTCTCTAAATGTTTGATAAAATTTGCCTCTGGAGCCATCTGGTACTGGGCTTTTGTTTGTTGGAAGATTTTTAATCACAGTCTCAATTTCAGTGCTTGTGATTGGTCTGTTTATATTTTCTGTTTCCTCCTGGTTCGGTCTCGGAAGGTTGTGCATTTCTAAGAATTTGTCCATTTCTTCCAGGTTGTGCATTTTATTGGCATAGAGTTGCGTGTAGTAATCTCTCATGATCCTTTGTATTTCTGCAGTGTCAGTTGTTACTTCTCCTCTTTCATTTCTAATTCTATTCATTTGAGTCTTCTCCCTTTTTTTCTTGATGAGTCTAGTTAATGGTCTATGAATTCTGTTTATCTTCTCAAAGAACCAGCTTTTGATTTTATTGATCTTTGCTATTGTTTCCTTCATTTCTTTTTCATTTATTTCTGATCTGATTTTTATGATTTCTTTCCTTCTGTTAATTTTGGGTTGTTTTTGTTCTTCTTTCTCTAATTGCTTTAGGTGTAAGGTTATATTCTTTATTTGAGATGTTTTTTGTTTCTTAAGGTAGGATTGTATTGCTATAAACTTCCCTCTTAGAACTGCTTTTGCTGCATCCCATAGGTTTTGGGTCGTGTGTTTTCATTGTCATTTATTTCTAGGTGTTTTTTGATTTCCTCTTTGATTTCTTCAGTAATCACTTCGTTATTTAGTAGTGTATTGTTTAGCCTCCATGTGTTTGTATTTTTTACATATTTTTCCTGTAATTGATATCTAGTCTTGTAGTGTGGTGGTCAGAAAAGATACTTGATACAATTTCAATTTTCTTAAATTTGCTAAGGCTTGATTTGTGACTCAAAATATGATCTATCCTGGAGAATGTTCCATGAGCACTTAAGAAGAAAGTGTAATCTGCTGTTTTTGTATGGAATGTCCTATAAATATTAATTAAGTCCATCTTGTTTAATGTATCATGTAAAGCTTGTGTTTCCTTATTTATTTTCATTTTGGATGATCTGTCCATCGGTGAAAGTGGGGTGTTAAAGTTCCCTACTATGATTGTGTTACTGTCGATTTCCCCTTTTATGGCTGTTAGCATTTGCCTTATGTATTGAGGTGCTCCTATGTTGGGTGCATAAATATTTACAATTGTTATATCTTCTTCTTGGATTGATCCCTTGATCATTATGTAGTGTCCTTCTTTTTCTCTTGTAATAGTCTTTGTTTTAAAGTCTATTTTGTCAGATATGAGAATTGCTACTCCAGCTTTCTTTTAATTTCCATTTGCATGGAATATCTTTTTCTATCCCATCACTTTCAGTCAGTATGTTTCCCTAGGTCTGAAGTGGGTCTCTTGTAGACAGCATATATATAGGTCTTGTTTTTGTATACATTCAGCCAGTCTATGTCTTTGGGTTGGAGCATTTAATCGATTTACATTTATGGTTATTATTGATATGTATGTTCCTATTACCATTTTCTTAATTGTTTTGCATTTTTATTGTAGGTCTTTTCCTTCTCTTGTGTTTCCTGCCTAGAGAAATTCCTTTAGCATTTGTTTTAAGGCTGGTTTGGTGGTGCTGAAATCTCTTTGCTTTTGCTTGTCTGTAAATGTTTTAATTTCTCTGTCGAATCTAAAGGAGATCCTTGCTGGGTAGAGTAATCTTGGTTGTAGGTTTTCCCTTTCATCATTTTAAATATATTGTGCCACTCCCTTCTGGCTTGCAGAGTTTCTGCTGAAAGATCAGCTGTTAACCTTTGGGGATTCCCTTGTATGTTTTTTGTTGTTTTTCCTGCTTTTAATGTTTTTTCTTTGTACTTTATTTTTGATAGTTTGATCAATACGTGTCTTGGCATGTTTCACCTTGGATTTATCCTGCATGGGAATCTCTGCGTTTCCTGTACTCGATTGACTATTTCCTTTCCCATATTAGGGAAGTTTTCAACTCTGATCTCTTCAAATATTTTCTCAGTCCCTTTCTTTTTCTCTTATTCTTCTGGGACCCCTATAATTCGAATGTTGGTGCATTTAATATTGTCCGTCAGGTCTCTGAGACTGTCCTCAATTCTTTTCATTTTTTCCTTTATTCTGCTCTGCCATAGTTATTTCCACTATTTTATCTTCCAGGTCCCTTATCCATTCTTCTGCCTCAGTTATTTTGCTATTGATTCCTTCTAGAGAATTTTTAATTTCATTTATTTTGTTGTTCATCATTGTTTGTTTGCTCTTTAGCTCTTCTAGGTCCTTGTTATACATCACTTGTGCTTTCCCCATTCTATTTCCAAGATTTTGGATCATCTTTACTATCATTACTCTGAATCCTTTTTCAGGTAGACTGCCTATTTCCTCTTCATTTGTCTGGTCTGATGGGTTTTTACCTTGCTCCTTCATCTGCTGTGTGTTTCTCTGTCTTCTCATTTTGCTTAACTTACTGTTTTTAGGGTCTCATTTTCACAGGCTGCAGGTTCATAGTTCTCAAGTTTTTGGTGTCTGCCCTCAGTGACTAAGGTTGGTTCAATGGGTTGTGTAAGCTTCCTGGTGGGGGGGATTGGTGCCTGTGGTCTGGTGGGTAAGGCTGGATCTTGTCTTTCTGGTAGCAGGACCCCATCCGGTGGTGTGTTTTGCGGTGTCTGTGAGCTTATTATGATTTTAGCAGCCTCTCTTCTAATGGGTGGGGTTGTGTTCCTGTCTTGCTAGTTGTTTAGCTTAGGATGTCCAGCACTGTAGCTTGCTGGTCATTGAGTGGAGCTGTGTCTTAGCGTTGAAATGGAGATATCTGGGAGAACTTTTGTCATTTGATATTACATGGAGCCAGGTGGTCTCTGGTGGTCCAATGTCCTTAACTCAGCTCTCCCTCCTGAGAGGCACAGGCCTCTAACCCAGCCAGAACTCCAATACCCTGTCAGCCACATGGATCAGAAGAAAAGGGAGAAAGAAAGAAAGAATAAAGTAAATTTATTAAAATAAAAGAATTATTAAAAAGTAGAAAAATTAAAAGGTAATAAATAAGGAAAGAAAAAAATAAATAAAAATGGACAGACAGAACCGTAGGACAAATGGTAAAAGAAAAGCTATACAGAGTAAATCACAGAAAGAAGCATACACACTCACAGAAAGAGAAAAAGGAAAAAAATATCTGTATCTATATCTATATATATAAAAAGGAAGAGAGCAACCAAATTAATAACCAAATATACCAATGATAATAAACTCTAAATACTCAACTAAGATAAACATAAAACCAGGAACAAATTAGATGCAGAAAGGAAACCTGAAGTCTACAGTTGCTCCCAAAGTCCACTGCCTCACATTTGGGATGATTCATTGTCTATTCAGGTATTCCAGTGATACAGGTATATCAAGTTGATTGTGAAGATTTAATCCACTGCTCTGGAGGCTACTGGGAGGAATTTCCCTTTCTCTTCTTTGTTTGTACAGCTCCTTGGCCTCTGCTTTGGATTTGGCCTCACCTCTGCGTATAGGTCGCCGGAGGGCATCTGTTTTTCACTCAGAGAGGACGGGGATAAAGGAGAAGCTGATTCAGGGGTTCTGGCTTACTCAGGCCAGGGGGAAGGAGCGGTACAGAATGTGGGGTGAGCCTGCAGTGGCAGAGGCCAACATGACGTTGCAACTGCCTGATGTGTGCCATGTGTTCTTCTGGGGAAGTGGTCGCTGGATCACGGTACCCTGGCAGTGGTGGGCTGCACGGGCTTCTGGGAGGGGAGGTGTGGATAGTGACCCGTGCTTGTACACAAGCTTCTTGGTGGCTGTAGCAGCAGCCTTAGCATTTCATGCCTGTCTCCCGTGTCCACACTGATAGCCACAGCTCACACCCATCTCTGGAGCTTGTTTAGGCAGTGCTCTGATTCCCCTCTCCTTGCGCACCCCAAAACAATGGTCTCTTGCCTTTTAGGCAATTCCAGACTTTTTCCCAGACTCCCTCCCTGCTAGCTGTTGCACACTAGCCCCCTTCAGGCTGTGTTCATGCAGCCAACCCCAGTCCTCTCCCTGGGATCTGACCTCCGAAGCCCGAGCCTCAGCTCCCAGCCCCCGCGCGCCCCGGCGGGTGAGCAGACAAGCCTCTCGGGCTGGTGAGTGCTGGTCAGCACAGATCCTCTGTGCGGGAATGTCTCCACTTTGCCCTGTGCACCCCTATTGCTGCGCTGTCCTCCATGGCTCTGAAGCTTCCCCCGCCCCCCGCCGCCCCCCATCTCCACTAGTGAAGGGACTTCCTAGTATGTGGAAACTTTTCCTCCTTCACAGCTTCCTCCCACTGGTGCAGGTCCCATCTCTATTCTTTTGTCCCTTTTTTCTTTTTTCTTTTGCCCTACCCAGGTATGTGGGGAGTTTCTTTCCTTTTGGGAAGTCTGAGGTCTTCTGCCCGTGTTCAGTAGGTGTTCTGTAGGAGTTGTTCCGCATGTAGATATATTTCTGATGTATTTGTGGGGAGGAAGGTGATCTCCACATCTTACTCTTCCACCATCTTGAAGGTCTCCTCTAGAGAGACTTTAGATCAA
The DNA here is from genome assembly GCF_951394435.1 of Stenella coeruleoalba. Lineage (NCBI taxonomy): Eukaryota > Metazoa > Chordata > Mammalia > Artiodactyla > Delphinidae > Stenella > Stenella coeruleoalba. The sequence continues at coordinate 170,753,712 of NC_137169.1, read as the reverse complement.
CTACAGATATAATGCACTAGATTGTAAATATCTGTATAACTTTAATAAATGGAAATAGCCTTTTTTGCTATTAGGTATTGATGTTGATATTATTATTCTCTATAAGTAAAGGAATATAGAAAGAGTAAAGACATTGGGGACAGGAAGACTGGATTCTAATTCAGTTTTAACTTTTACTGTCTGTGAGATACTGGGAAATTACTTAACCTCTCACTTTACTCATCTATAAGTACATATAATAACATCTATTTTATAGGGTTGTTGTGAAAATGAGAATTTGCATCTATTAGAATGTGTAACAGATGGTTCATACTCAATGAATCCTTCTAATAAAAATTTCATCTTTCTGTACCTGTTATTAATAAACATTTGACATATGAATACATTTGTAACAGTTTCAAAAAATGTTAAATAATAGATGAGAATTGCTAATCATTTTTATCCTACGAGGGAGTTTTTCGGCATTTGAAAACCCATGTGGTATTAAATTTCTAGGATATGGAAAAATAGCATAGATGATTTGGGGAGTATGTCCTATTATATATGATAATTATTGAAAAGTTCTCTTTAGTGGGGAAAGCTAATCCCTAAATTGGATTTTCAAGAACATTTGCTTATTCTGTTTCAGGCTCAGATATCATTTGTCTCTCTCTCTCTTTTTTTTTTTTTTTTTTAATGTGGATGTCTAGTTTTTCCAGCACCATTTGATGAAAAGGCTATCTTTTTTCCATTGTATTGCCTTTGCTCCTTTGTAAAAGATCAGTTGACTATATGTGTGTTGGTCTATTTTGGGGCTTTCTATTCTGTTCCATTGATCTAGTTGTTTATTCTTTCATCAATGCCATACTGTTTTGATTACTGTAGCATTATAGTAAGTCTCGATGTCAGGTAGCATCAGTCCTACAAGTGTATTCTTCTCCTTCAACATTATGTTGGTTATTCTGGAGTCTTTTGTCTTTCCATATAAACTTTAGAGTCAGTTTGTTGATATCTACAAAATAACTTGCTGAGATTTTGATTGGGATGGCCTTGAATCTATAGATCAATTTGGAGAGAACTGATATTTTGACAATATTCAGTCTTCTATCCATGAACATGGAATATTTCTCTTTTTATTTAGCTCTTGATTGCTTTCCTTTATCAGAGTTTTGTAGTTTTCCTTATATAGGCCTTGTACATTTTTTTTAGATTTATACCTAAGTTTTTCTTTTTTTGTGTGTGTGGGCAATGCTAATGTAAATGGTATTGTGTTTTAATTTCAAATTCCACCTGTTCATTGTTGGTATATAGGAAAAAGATTGAATTTTGCATATTAAACTTATAACCTACAACCTTGCTATAATCACTTCTAATTCCAGGAGTTTTAAAAATCAATTCACTTGGGTTTTCTACATAGTCAATCATGTCATCTGTGAACAGAGACAGTTTTATTTCTTCCTTCACTATCCATACATCTTATATTTCCCTTTCTTGTCTTATTGCATTAGCTAGGACATCCAGTACAATGTTGAAAGAAGTGGTAAGAGGGGGCATCCTTGTCTTGATCTTTTCAGGAAAACTTCTAGTTTCACACCATTAACTATGATATTGGCTGTAGGATTTTTATAGGTGTTCCTTATCCAGTTGAAAAAATTTCCATCTATTTTTAGGTTGCTGAGAGTTTTCATCATGAATAGGTATTGAATTTTGTCAAATACTTTTTTGTGTCTATTGATATGATCATGTGATTTTTCTTCTTTAGACTGTTAATGTGATGGATTACAATAATTACTTTTCAAATGCTGAACCAGTCTTCCATACCTGGGATAAATACCATGTGGTTGTGGTTACAATTCCTTTTATACATTTTTGGGTTTTATTTGCTAATAGTTTGTTGAGAATTTTTATATCTTTCTTTATGAGAGACATTGGTCTGAAGTTTTCTTTTCTTGCAGTGCCTCTGTATGGTTTTGTTATCAGGATAAACCTGGCTTCATAGAATGAGTTAGGAACTATTCTCTCTACTTCTATCTTCTGGAAGAGATTGGAAAGCATTGGTATAATTTCTTCCTTAAGCATTTGGTAGAATTTACCAGTGAATCCATCTGGGCCTGGTGTTTTCTGTTTTGAAAAGTTAAACTTTGACTCAATTTCTTTATAAACATAGGCCTATTAAGATTGTCTATTTCTACTTGTGTGAATTTTGGCAGATTTTGTCTTTCAAGGAATTGGTCCATTTCATCTAGGTTTTGAAATTGTGGGCTTAGAATTGTTCATAGTGTTCCTTTCTTATTCTTTTAATGTCCATATGATCTGTAATGAACTTCCTTCATTCAATTATGATATTTATAATTTGTGTTCTCTCTGTTTTTTTCTTACTTAGCCTTGCTAAAGGCTTATCAATTTTATCGATCTTTTCAAATTTTGATTTCATTGATTTTCTCTATTGATTTTCCATTTTTAATTTTATTCACTCCTCCAGTTCTTACAATTTTTCTTCTGCTTACTTGGGATTTAATTTGCCCTTCTTTTTCTAGTTTCCTGAAGTAGACACTTAGATGATTGATTTTAGGTCTTTCATATATATGTATGTATATATGTATACACACACACACACACACACACACACACACATATGTTTCAGTGCTGTAAATTTCCCTCTAAGCACTACTTTCACTGCATCCCGCTAAACTTTGATAAATTGTCGTTGCATTTTCATTTAGTTCCAAATATTTAAAAATTTCTCTTGAGACTTCTTGTTTGACATTTATGTTATTTAGTAGTTGTTTAATCTCCAAGTACTTTGTGATTTTTTTAGCTATTATTCTGTTACTGATTTTTAGTTTAATTCCATTGTGAGAGTAGACATTGAAGTTTTGTTCCATGTTAGCTTAAGAATAATATGTATTCTGCTGCTGTTGGATGAAGTAGTCTGTAAGTGTTAATTATATCTAGTTGACTGATGGTGCTGTTGAGTTCAACTCTGTCCTTACTGATTTTCTGCCTACTGCATCTGTTCATTTCTGATAGAGGGGTGTTGAAGTTTCTAATTATGATAGTGGATTCTCTCTCTTTTTTTATTTGGCTACAGCGCGGCATGCAGGATCTTAGTTCCCCAGCCAAGAATGAACCTGTACCCCCTGCAGTGGAAGCATGGAGTTCTAATCACTGGACCGCCAGGGAATTCTCTGGATTCTCTCTCTCTTTCTCTGTTTTTTTTTTTTTTTTTTTTGGTGGGAGGAGTGCATGTGATTTTTGGTTGTAGTATAAGGCAATATGCCTTTTTTTAAGCACTCATTTTTTTATGATTGATAATTTCATGTATGTAGAATAAAACTTTGGCAATTCAGAGCCCTTCTGAAAATAGAAGGCATTTCTCTTTGACTTTAATAAAAATTACCTTGAAAGATTTTATATGCTTCTCTGCCTTTTTAAACAAGGTATGCTCATTATTCATGACTTCACCTCTTCTTGATGCTGTGTTATAAATCTGGACATATATTACTCTGTTGATAGAGTGATATCTTCAGAAACTGTTGAATGCTGTATAACTTTTGCTCCTATATCCCACTATTGCTGGTCCTTATGAGTCCACTTTTATAATTTTTTTCTGCCTCCTTACTTTTAGACTCACTTCTCAGTATTGTCAGTATCTTAGCTTCTTTTTAATTAGTTATGGACTTTTTTTTTTTTTTTTTTGCGGTACGCGGGCGTCTCACTGTTGTGGCCTCTCCCGTTGCGGAGCACAGGCTCCGGATGCGCAGGCTCAGCGGCCATGGCTCACGGGCCCAGCCGCTCCACGGCATGTGGGATCTTCCCGGACCGGGGCACGAACCCGTGTCCCCTGCATCTGCAGGCAGACTCTCAACCACTGCGCCACCAGGGTAACCCAGTTATGGACGTTTTAACAAGTTAAGCAAGTCTATTAAAATTATGAAAGGTAGGAGTAACTTATAAATGTGGGCCTCTCCTAAGATTAAACAAAAATGCTTGAGCTTTAGATAAAGATTTTGTAATCGTTTCAGTTGCTCAGAGAACTTTGTGAGTTTCCGCTTTCCCATTCTGTTTTGGTGAGTAGAATCATTTGAGAACTAATATCCAGTTACGTGAAGTGTTTAATAAAGTCTTCTACCTGTTAATACTTCTTATGTGCATGCAAGCTATTAGGCTAATAGAAACTTTTAACATTGTCACATATGGTTTTAACAAATAAATTAAAATTAATATAAGTAGCTTGCTGGTTATTGCTTTGGATCCGAAGGATTTTGAAAACTGCTCTGGAAATGTTATACCAAAAAAAGACTTTCATTGAACAGTAACAATAAAAACAAACACATTTAGATAATGCAAACATCTTGCTCTGACTTCACCTTTCTAAGGCAGGTCTTGCTTATCACCTAGTACAAAGCCTGATTGTGCGCCTAGAAAGCCTGCAGTCCTGATTTACATTTTTCCCAAGGGCTTGGTAAACCCTGTAAAGCAGGGACTGCAAAGAAGTCCTAACAGTCAAGCTGCAGTGACATTTTAAAGCATGATATAAACTTCTCAATCATTCTGTGCCAGAGAGAGGAAAGGATCAAAAAAGGAAAAGCCTCATGATCAAAGAATGTTTCTGGTATGCATGTTACTTCCTTTCAACTGGAGTATTTTCAATTAGTCTCAAGGAAACAATGAAAACAATTTACCTGGATCCTATATTACAGGCTTATTTTAAATTCATTATGAATTTTTTTTTCCAGGTGGAGCACCATTATTCCCACAAGTTCACAGTAGTGGTGTTACGTGCCACAAAAGTAACAAAGGGGGCCTTCGGTGACATGCGTAAGTGCCCTTATTTGCTTTTCTGTTGAAAATACGTAATTATGATTCACTCTTCAGTTGCCTGAGTTCCTTGACAAACCTGGGGCTGTCCCTTTTTCAGATGTGATAATCTTTGTCTACATCTTTGAATGATAACATTTTGAATGGTTCTCTGATGCTCTTTTATCTGTCAGAATAGTGTTTTACCTTGACTTTACATTAATTGGGAGTACTTGGGATCAGATAAAATGACTGTCCTAGGACAGAGTTTTGGATTTCAAAGACATTTCCATTCTATTTTGGAAAGATGGCCGAGTTAAGACTTTAAACTAGCTGCCTCTGTGAGGTATTGTGCCTTTGGATTTTTTAAAAATGCAGTTTAATTCTTATGGCTTTAAGTGTGTTCATTATGTGTGCAAATAGCTATAGAAACTGGTGTGGGACAGCTTGAAATGATATGAACCAAAGCCTGAGGATAATGTTGAATTAATTTGGTGGCAGTATCCTTCCACGTTTTAAAATGCAGTTTTCCTGGTTAATCTTACCATGCAAATGACTAGGGGTCGTGGAGCTGGGAATACAAAGAAGGATGGATAAGTATTGTGATAACGCATTGGGTAAAGTTGTAGATTATTGCTAAAATATGGGAATGGCCATTTACCCCTCAGGACGGGTTTGGGGGAAAGAATGGAGATTGCAATTTACCAGTCTGGGGAACAGGGAAGTCTTTCTGGCTGAAATGGCATTTACACTGGTTCTTGAAGGAAGAAAATCTTAGTGCTGAGAGCAGGGAGAATCCCAGGCAGAGAAAACAGCATGTTCAAAGGCGAGCGAAGGGCAGATTGCTTGTGAGGTCCCAAACTGTTAGAGACACACAGCAAAGGTGAAAGAGGACAGGCACTCATACAACAAGACTGAGATTTTATCAGAAATGCAGTGGGAAGAATTTGATGGCATTTGAGTCACAAGTCACAGGATTGGCTCTTTATTTAAAAAAATATTTGTTCTGGCCATAGTATGTTAAATATATTGGAGGTGACTATAGAGTATGCTTTTTATATTTAAGAATAGGAGGGAAAGCAGAAACTAACACACCATTGTAGAGCAATTATACTCCAATAAAGATGTTAAAAAAAAAGAATAGGAGGGACTTGAGCTTGTTGAAATCGCAATTAAAATGGGCCCATAGAGAGAGGTTAAATATTAAGGAATGAAGAATTTGGGCTCTGGGCTCAAGCCTTCAGTGAATGAAGGGTGTCCAGGAAGTTGGTAAAAGTTGGAAGGAGGGGGCCGGGAGGTGGAATCTAATGGTAAGAGTTTTTGATTAGCAGTGCTTCTCAGGAGAGGTGACGGGAGCAAGGACAATTTCTTCACATCTAGTCTGGACCAGGGGTTTATTTTCTAAATTTTATCTCATACATCAATCTACCCCATTTAATCACTCCTTTGCCAAAGATTTTCTTAAGTTATTCTTTTGCTTTTTATAATTCTTTGCATTTTCATCAATTAAACGAGAGTTCACTGGAGAAAGGCTCCTGTGAAAGAGAAGCCAGGGACTTCCCTGGTGGCACAGTGGTTAAGAATCCGCCTGCCAATGCAGGGGACACGGGTTCAAGCCCTGGTCTGGGAAGATCCCATATGCCGCGGAGCAACTAAGCCCGTGCACCCCAACTACTGAGCCTGCGCTCTAGAGCCTGTGAGCCACAACTACTGAGCCCATGTGCCACAATTACTGAAACCCACGCACCTAGAGCCTATGCTCTGCAACAAGAGAAGCTGCCGCAATGAGAAGCCCGCGGACCGCAACGAAGAGTAGCCCCTGCTTGCCGCAACTAGAGAAAGCCTGCACACAGCAACAAAGACCCAACGCAGCCAAAAATAAATAAATAAAATAAATAAATTTATTTTTTAGAAAAAAGAAAAAAGAGAATCCAAATTGGAAGCCATACACTACCAAATGTAAAATAGATAGCTAGTGGGAAGCAGCCGCATAGCACAGGGAGATCAGCTTGGTGCTTTGTGACCACCTAGAGGGGTGGGATACGGAGGGTGGGAGGGAGATGCAAGAGGGAGGGGATGTGGGGATATATGTATACATATAGCTGATTCACTTTGTAATAAAGCAGAAACTAACACAATATTATAAAGCAATTATACTCCAATAAAGATGTTAAAAAAATGATTAAAAAAAAAAGTGGTACCCCCCATGACCTTGAGAAAAGCACATGCCTTAAAACTCTAGAGGTTGTACCGTTAGTAAAGCCATTCATAATTCAACTAAAGGCTGTGTCCGTGATTCGCCAACCATGCAAGTTACTGACCTTTGACTATCAGTGCAGAGCTCTGTCTTAGAGAGAGAATGGTTTTTACCATGCTTGAGATGAGTCCTATAACAAGTCAAATTCTACTCTGAGTCACCTTCAACTGGTCTGGATCTGATTTCTTAGCTACTTTCCCCATAGGCCCCAGGCACTTTGCCTGTGCTTATTTATTGTAATTAGGACAAGGAAGAGAGTAATGCTGCAAGTGTCATTTTAAATCTATTTGAGTTGATATTGATAATATTACTTAAAAATGAACATGAGATATTAATTCATCTAATGAAATAGGGAACAGGTACGTTTTAGATCCCCACAGTGTACACAACACAGGTTGGACCCTTGATTTCCAAAAAGCTTTCTTTTTATGTTTTTAATTTTTATTCTTTTGGCTACACCTCACAGCTTGTGGGATCTTAATTCCCAGACCAGGGATTGAACCCTGGCCCTGGCAGCGAGAGCACGGAGTCCTAACCACTGGACTGCCAGGGAATTCCCGAAAGCTTCCTTTTTAAAGTGAAGGACGCTTGGAAGGAATAGCCACTGGAGATTAATCACTGTTGGAGAAAGGATAGTGTTGTGACATTCTGTTAACATTTTTATTCAGCATTTGTAATTTGATTTTATTTTTCTTGAATTAAATTTTTTTTGGGGGGAAGGAGATCATTGCCAACCCTTGATATCACCTTGATGAGTTTACAGGAAATCAGGAGGAGATAAAAAGAACAAAAGAGAGTCTTAGAGAAATAAATTCAATGATAAGGTTGGTAAGAAAAAGTAGAGGGACAATATACAATGCCAAACGATTTTATTTTTGAGAAGTTGTAGGTGATTATAGTGAGAAAAGGCATGGGTGTTAGCTGTCACTTTTCTAAGAGGAGTTTTGATGATATTACTTGCCGAGCTTGATCTATACAGATTACCAAGTAAGCAGAATTTGGGATGTTTGTATACAGAAGTTCTTTAAAGATAGACAAGGATAGAACGGTGAACAATGTCCTAAGATCTGAAAAGAATGATAGAAAATTACCCTCTCTTCTGTTGTTGACAGTGTCTACATTTATCTAAAAAGGCAAATTTCCATAAAGTTTTGCATATTGGTAAAGAATGACAGATTACTATTTGGTTTTTCAGCTTTACCTGTGTACGTAGGGGCTTTCTCAAGGGTGCCACATGAATCAAATAGTTGACACCTATATCTGCTTTACTTTTGAAAAAAATTTTTTGGCTACACTGCGCAGCTTGTGGGATCTTAGTTCCCTGACCGGGAATCGAACCTGCACCCCCTGCAGTGGAAGCCTGGCGTCTTAACCACTGGACCGCCAGCGAAGTCCTATATCTGTTTTTTTTTAAAATATAATACCAAGATTTTATTTTTATTATTCATCCTATTCTAACTAGCTTCTTTTAGAAATACCATACTGCATTGCTAGAACATCATAATACAGTCAGCAGCACCCCGTAAACTATCTTTAGAGGAGTCAGAGCTGACATTTGAATCATAACATCTCACTCATTTCCTGGTTTTCACCTCAGAGCACTGGGCAAGCCAAGAACAAGACAGCCCCTTCCCAGACATCCTTGCTAATCTCAGTTTGTTCAAATGTATCATGTACGTTTGTTCCCATTGCCCTGGTGCCAGCCCTTCCCTGTATTCTTATGCTCACATCATATGAAGAGGTAGTTTGAAGTTCAAATTTGCATCTGACTCACCATAGTCTTATTTTAAAAAGAAGTAGTTTGCATATACCCATATGAATATAGTGTACTCGTTCCCTCATGTACATAAATATACTCTTCCTCTCATATACATAGATATATCCTAAATATTTTAATATGGTTTAATGCTCCCTCAACTTACTAATCTGTGATTTTATTTAGGACATTTCTAAGAACCCAGGCAGGGTAACTCTACATACCCTGCTTTTCATTACTCTAATATTGTGAATACTATTTCCCTCTCCCCTGCAAAGAGCTTTGGTTGAGTTGTGTACTATAAGTGTGTTGACTGCAAGAAGTTTGGATAAATGCTTATTGTTACTGAGAACCCGGCTGTTCTAGTATTCTTTTCTGAATCAAACATTTCCCTGACGTCAGTTGTGACTGAACATGAATTTTGGTTTACTAAACAAAGGAAGTTTAAATTGTCATCTTTCACATATTGTCAAAGAATGTAAGTACAAAAACAGGGTGATACAAACAGAATGGAAGACTTTTAAAATATTCTAGACCACCTGACTTCTGGTGGGGATTCAGGAAGAACCTTGGGTTTGTACCCCCTCGTGGTCTTGAGGAAGGAAGAAACACACTGGCTTCACTCCTACCTTCAGGGGTGATGTGGAGTCGAGGATGAATCAGCATCAGTACTGATGCGGGACTTGTGATCTGGGGGATGCACGTGGACCATGTGGAGCATCTGTAAGATTGTTCAAACTAAACATGAAAGTTCGTTTACAAATTTTTTTTTTACTATCGATTTTTACTACCTATTCATATATAAACCAGGCATCAGATACTAATTATTTGCAAGTGTTCGATTCTTTTTGAATCATTCTGTGTTCTTTTTTATGTCTTTCAGTCCTATGGAGTAATTACTGTAAGAGTTCACACATCACTGTGTAGTGAAACGAATATTCTCCACATTACTCAGGTCCATGAAATCTCACCTATATGATTTTTCTAAATTGCATTAATTTTCCTAAATCGCATTAATCGCACCTATTCACTAGAATAGGTGGGGGAGTGTAGGTGATCTCCCCCTCCCCAGGGTCCTACAGGTATTCTAGGCACTTAGAGTTGCCTGTAAATTAGGAGTGGGTCCTGCCATAAGCCTTGGTGGCTGCTATCATTGGCATCCAACCTTCGGCTAAATGTTGTTTGCATGGATCCTGGCTTTCCACTTTTGGCAAGCACTGGGACAGCTCTCAGAGTAGTCTTCCCAGTGATCACATGCCACGCCAGAGAGACTCTACCCCTGAGCTCAAGGCAACGGTGCTTAGAGTCCAGACTCCATGACCATCCTGTAGTCATCACGCCACCCACAGTGCACCAGAAGCATGACTTTCCAACACTTGTAGAAACTTAAGAAAACCCAAACACATTTGAGTTTTAAGAAAGTAGCCCTGTTACCTCCAGTCTTGTCTCTCCAAAGCAGCAGTCTCAAATCCCCTCACCTCGAGACCATCCAGAGGATTAAGCCTCTTCAAAGGACATGACTCTCAACACAAAGTGTTAATAATTCCCTGGGAAAGGAAGTTAGAATTCATCCTTCCTATTTGCACATGTTGGGATAAGAGGCATAGTGTTGAGTCTGTATGTAGAGAAACATCATCTATGTAATCTGAGAATCTTTGTTAGGAGCAAGGGCAATGTAGAAATTACTATGAAAATACATTACCCTCTCCTGTAGCCATTCCTGAATTCCATGGTCATCAGAATCTCCAGGGAGGAGGCAGAATATATTTATGAAAGAACATGGTCTTCAGAGGCAAAGCACTACTTACTGGTCTTGTGTCTTCAGGCAAGTTTCCTCTCTGTCTTCTTTTTCTCATCTTAGAGACATTGAGAGAATTCAATGAGTTGACATATGTGAAGCATTACATGCCTCACGCATAGTAATTGCTCAATGAATATTATCTGTTATTGTTAACATGATTTCAGATATCAACATAAGAAGACATTTATTTCTTAAATATAATCTTTGTATGAGCCAAAGTATTTTCTATTTGGGTAGTTTGTGCACTTGAGATTATTTTCAGTTTTTCACCTTGGAAACAAGAAATTTCCATTCTGAATTTCTGTGTTGAGCAGATTATTGGATCCTTCATTTTTTCAGCTCGAGAGAAACAGTAGAATGGTACTTCCACTGTCTTTTTGATACTCTTGGGCACAATTCACTCCTTTGCTCCCCTGACAGCTATCCAGACCTCTGCTTAACACCTCTCTCATGTGGGACTTCCCTGGTGGTCCAGTAGTTAGGGATCCACGCTTCCACTGCAGGGTGGTGGGGGCCCAGGTTCCATCCCTGGCCTGGGAACTAAGATTCTTCAAGCCATACAGTACAGCCAAAAAAACAACCAAACAAACAAAAAAAGCAAAACAAAAAATGCCCCATGAAACACTTGTCACATGTATTTTGGGGCCTATTTCTTCTTCACTTTTTAGAGAATAAGTGCTTAGTCTTGAGCCTGGTATAGTAGGAAAATCTCAGAGAATTTTGGATGAATGAATAAAATACATAAATATGTGTAACTATACCTTTCTTCTAGGATATTGCTTCCTGTTTTGCGTCAATGAAGAGAGAATTAAAAAAATAATTTTATACTCCATTTTTGTAGATTATAAATACCGCTCTGATTTCTATCCATAAGCTATCTAGAGTTTTCATGGGTTTCAAATTTTATAACATCTTGGATTAATTTATAACATAATTAATCTTTTCTTGGATTAATTATGAAGTTGCAAATATTCTTTTTTATAAATGACCCTGCTGCTCTCATCTTTTCTGAATCAAACATTTCCCTGACGTCAGTTGTGACTGAACATGAATTTTGGTTTACTAAATATTTTTGTAATGTTTTTGAGTATCCACCCACGATTCTAAAAAATCTGAAATAACTTCCTAGGGGGCTTTTTATGGAAAATAATTTCAAGATGAGTAAAGTATTCCAGAATGCATGCCCCCCTCTTATCTCTTGTCTTGTATTTTCTGTGTGGTAGGGAAATAGAATGTGTTAGGAAGGCACTCCTCTTCCTCACTCATTTAGAATGTCATGCAGTTTATTAAGCTGTCAAATGGTTTTGTGAGTACGGTTAGTCTTTTTTCCTTTCTATTTAAATTTCAGTAGATTTTTTTGTTTGTTTACATGTATGTATTTATGTGTTTTAGGTCTGATAAATGTAGTGAATGATACTATTTTATGATATTTTGTTAACATCAATTGATCTTTGTGTGAATTTTCACCACATTTATTCAATAGGATAAATGGAGCTATATTCCAGTGGTATATTTGGCAGTAATGCAGGTTCCTGTCAAAGTG